>NC_081410.1:435369132-435691632 GCF_030272615.1 Cryptomeria japonica
AAAAAAAAAATAACTATTATATAACACGATTTTTGTTCATAAAAATAGAATGAAATTTTATTGTTCTTTATCCTACAAAAAATTATTAGACAATGATAATAGAATCATTTCTTTATATAATAATAATATTCTTCCATAAAATTAGAAAGAAAATTTATTTTACTTTATCCTAGGAAACCACAATAGAATCGTTCCATTTTACTCTGTGTTTTTTTTCTGGTTTCCCAAATTAGAATGAATATTCATTTTAGTTTATCCCATAAAATAATTAAGAAATAACAATAAAGTCATTCTTTATTAGGGTGTGATTTTTGTTTAAATTGTTTATTTTATTCATTTCTACGAATTGTAATAACTTTGAATATCAATACTAAATATGATTTATTTATATATGACTTCTCCTAGAATAAGAATTGGAATGGATAACAACTAGGTATCTATCAAATAAAATAGAAAAAAAAATATGATATTTACGTCGATAGAAATTTTGTAATTTACTTATGAGTTAAAGAAATCATAATACAATATTTTGAGGGACAAAATTAATGATGATCCTACTAGAATATGTAGATTTAAGAAATTGACTTTGGGATGATATAAGCAATGGAGACTATTATGAAAATAAATTGGGTATCAATTAAGGATGTTCATCTTAGGAAACAATAAATGGGTGATTTATTTTTGAAGAAGGTTGAGTAAAATAAATTAACTAATTAGAGTGGTCGATACTTTTCTCAACAATATTAGTAGGTTTAATATGGGTATTAAGGTTACTCATTATGATTGAATATTAAAAATGTTAACATGTATGTTTTGTCAAATATTTAGCACATGAGGAATTAGTAGGTACAAAGAAAAATATATATATGTATGTACTATTGTAGGTACAAAGAAATTTATAAGTTATTCATTCATTTAAGTATAATTGGTCAACAACAAAAAAACGTTAGTTGCATTTGCTTAAGTGCAAAATTTTGGGCATGACAACATCCCAATGGCTAAAAAGAACCAACCACCCGACCATATGGAACCAAAGGAACCACCCCTCATGATAAGAGATGACACAAGGTCCCAACACACACTCTAAACCTAAGTTGGCACCTTTAACCAAAGAGACTAATCACACAAGGACTCTCATGCAAGAACCAACACAACACAACAAGAATAAACTCCTAGAGGCATACAACTCAACAAGACATAAATGCGACCAATAAGACATAATCATAAATCATAAAGGGAACACATGTAGGGGTGGAGTGTCATCACAAGCCATCCTCAAAACATAACAACATAAGGCATTATCTTGATGGACATGTGGAGCTATCTCGACCTATGAGAGATCAAGGGAGATCGACTTGCCATAGCAATGGCCTTCTCATGCTTATCCTAAAACATCCTCCCTAGGATCAAGACATAAGGCTCACATAAATTTTATCTTTATTAATGAATCTAACTACCCAACCCATTAATTATTAGGTTATCACTTATTTACAAATCATGGTAAACTCTCAATGTTCCCTGGAGGTCTAGACTTCATGCATCCTTACAAGGAACCTCATGCAAACCTATCTCTCATGACCTCGGTCATCACAAGGAAGCCCACTCCCCCCTAACATGACCCACCAATAAACCAAAAGAGACTCTAAACTATAAAGTAATATAAAAATATAGCATCCATATGTTGCCAAATACATCCATACATTCACCATACAATATACACTTGGCTACAATCAACAAGTATAACAAAATGAGCCTCTTGGCCAACAATAAACAAAGGCATATCAAGCCATCAAATTTGCTGCCAATAATGAAAGTAAATCCATAGCAAGGCCAACTCACTTGCTAGTCTAAAATAGCAACACAAGTCTACTCATCAACCATGGCATATCAACATGGAGAGAGTGCAAATACAACCTCAATAACATAGAAAGACAAATAAGCATAAAACCCTGTAAAAGCATCCATTCTGATCAAATCCAATTTTGGAAATCATCAACAAACCTCAATCAAGCCTCTGGTACAAAAATCCAATCGGAAAAATACCACAAAAATGAGAAAACTGACTAAAACACAAAAAATATGCAGAACAGTGCTTTTATACAGCAGAATGGCGCTTTCGTCGAATGAAAAAACACTTTTGTCAAGTTTTTTAGCGCCTTTACTAATTGAAACAACACTTTTGTAGAGAAACATTGCATTCACACTACAAAACAACGCATTCACTGCGTAGGTTAGCGCAAATATGAAACAGTTAGTCGCAAATACATGATAAAACAACGCATATGTTAAAACAGCACAAATGCAAATAAATTCACAAAAAATATAGAACTTCTGGCTCGAATAGAAAATCATAAACTTAACCAAATTTCACAAAACAAGGTCGCCTAGAGCAGAAGAATTAAAGGGCACAAAAAAAATAAATCAACTCAAGCTATAGACCAGAATCCGATAAAATTCCCTTCAAGGCAAAACACATAACGAATGCCAGTAAACTAACAGGAATTCTCAAACAACCTGATATTACATAACACCAACTTCCCACACTCCAAATGGGATTTTAAAACACACTTAGTCCAAACAAATAGACCCAATAGAGATGAAATCATAGAGGGGAACATTTGCATAGCCGTGAATGACATTTGCGGAATAACCCGAAATAATATTTCACCCAAAAACAATATTAATCCCATTTAATATAAATTTTTCCCAAAATATTATTTCTAAAAATTTAATAAAACTATAGAACATGCAAATATTTCTTCAACCCAAGCCCAATACACTTGTAGACATAATGCATACAGAGAAGCCATTAAAATTAAAATGCAAGGCTCAAGCTCCAACCTAGAACCATAAGTGATAGAATGTAGCTAAAGAAGAGTGGTGTAGGGCACCTATTAGTTTTGGATTTCATTTGTTTTTTGTGTGTTGGTAGGTGGTCTTAGACCCTAGGATGGTGTTTTGGATCAGTTTGGATCCTGTGAATGTAATAAAGAACCTATTGTAAGGTCAATTGGCTCTAAGGTCATTTATAAACCTAGAGACCAAATTTGGCCATGAGGTTAATTTAGGGTAGGATGTATGTTTTTAGGTTGTCTTAAGTTTTTTTAGGCGTAGGGTAGGTCTAAAAATTCTAATAGGGACTTTGAAATGTCAAAAATGCAAAATTGTCAAAAGTCGCAAAAGTTGCTAAGCAACATTTTCCCACCGATTGGAAAAGAAGTTCCAACGGTCATAACCAGTTGTAAAATAGTTGTAGCCATTTGGGGAAGGCCTATTTGTGCCATTAATATCATCCATGAGGTTGGTTGGAAAAAGCATGTAAGATTTAGTGATTTGAATAACAAGAAAACTCAGATTTTGCCCAATTTTCATTATTTTCATACTATACGATCTGACAGAGGATTTGTTGGCATCAAATTTTGAATTGGTTGGATTGTGGTGTGAGTGAAAATTATAATTAAAGTGTTCTGACTCTAATTGATAGGGTTTGGAGCGAGTTGTGGGCAGTTAACCAAAAACTGTCACTCAAAGACCCGGTTCATAGGGTTTCACCAAAGACATGGCCCTAACTTGCAAATCCTATTCAAGAATTCAACAACCCTTTGGGAAATGCAAGTTGAGGGTGTTTAAATTGATATTTCAAAAGGATGGAATCTGGGAGTGAGAATTGGTTTGGTTTCCACCAAAACCTAGGTTAAACAAAACCATGTGTTTAGCCTAGCCCTTAAGGAGGAATTTAAAACCAGTCACCTAGGGAGTGTTTGGGGACCAGTCTAATGGTGGATTTGGTCTATTATAATCCTAAGGAACATTTACAAGTGGTTATTTTGGTTCTACAACCCCATCTTTAATTAGTTGCTTTGGAAAATAGGCCTAATTAGGCCTATTAGGTTTGCAAACCCAGTAGGCGCTTGGGGGTGCTGGAGTAGGGTCAAGTCTCTATCTCTTTGGAATAGATGTAAGCCCCAAAAGGGTACTCTGATATGTAATTTTTTCCTATGATTTTTGGAGATGATTTTGAATTATTTGGGAAATACCAGTCTGGTAGGGCTATAAGAAATAGGCCTAAATAGGGGTTTCTTGACCCGGGTGCAGCAGGAAGTCTCCCTAACTTGGTTGGAAGGCTAGGGTGAGTGATCTTGGTTGTCAAATAGTCCAAACCCTCCTTAGGAAGGGATGTGGTTTATTTGGTGCATTGGTGTGTGTGTAGAACCCTAGTTGTGGGGTTGTAATAGGCCCTTGAATAGGCATAGAAGGGTGATATTGGGTCTTCTTACCTTCTTGTTGCCCACTCTGCATCAGGTGGTATCAGAGCCTTAAAGGTTCTTGAGGATGGAAGAATAATATTGACAAGATGTCAAAAGGAGAAGACACTGGTGATGGAAGAAGGATGACCAACGTTGAATTGGCCAAGTTGGTAAGAGAGCAGGCGGCAGCCAACAAAGAGATGAGAAAATAATTGGATAGGTTGAAGGGTAAGATGGACAAGAAGCAAGGAGACTTTAATGAAGATGAAGGAGAATGGAATGAGGATGATTCCCTTTTACAAGTAAGAGAAAGGATACCTACAGATCAGAGAAGTTTCCTTGAAGCCCTTGAGAGAGTAGGTAGTAGAGATGACAAAGCAAGCCTACCTATGTTCACTGAGAAGATGAACCCAGAGGAATTCATGGATTGGTTGGAGGCCTTAGAGAACCACTTTGAATGTGAAGATGTGCCTGAGAACCAAAAGATGAAGACTGCTAAGTCTAAGATGAAAGGATCTGCCCTTAGTTGGTGGAACTTCTTGCAAAATGAGAGAGTAGAAGAGGGAAAGAACCCCATCTCATCATGGAAGAGGATGGTTGTAGAGGTCAAAAAGCAATCTGTACCTAAATATTATGAAGTGATTATGCACAAGAAGTTGCATAGCCTAAGACAAAAGGATTTGGATGTCAGTGGATACATAAAGGAGTTTCACAAACTGTCCTTAAGAGCAAAGGTGCCAAAGAATGAGAAGCAAAAGTTGGCAAGATACATGAATGGCCTCAAGTATGCCATTCAAGATGAACTAAGTCTCTTCAATCTTGAGACAGTTCATAAATGCTATCAAATGGCACTAAGAATTAAAGAAAAGTTCAGAAGAAAGGGAGACCAGCAAGGCAGAGGAAGAGGCAGATTTGGTGGAAGAGGAACATCTCCTAAACAACAAGGAGAGTCAAGTAATCAAGAATTAGAAGGAGAACCAAGTCACAGGGGTATTTTAGATTAAGGAGACCAAATGGCCGAGGTATATTTGGAGGTAGAGGAGCCAATGTGTTCACTAGAAGGTGTTTCACATGTAATCAAGCTGGCCATCAGTCATTTAGATGCCCAAAAAAGCAAGGCTCTAGCAGTCAAGGTGGAGAAAGAAGATTTCATTTGGCACAGGAGGAGGACACCCAAAGTGTGAACTCACCTTCAAGGCATGTAGATCTAGAGAAAGGGGAGTGTCTGATGTTCAAAAGGACCCTCTTGAAGGTACCAACCGTCAAGGAGCCACCACAGAGGAAGGCACTGTTTAGAACTACCTGCAAGGTAAGTGGAAAGGTATGTAGAGTCATTGTGGACTCAAGGTCAACTGATAATATTTCTTCAACTGAGATGGTCATCAAGCTTGGATTGAAGAAACTTCCTCACCCCTGCCCCTACAAAGTCTCTTAGTTGAGCAAAGAGCAGAAAGCCTTGGTAAGTGAACAAGTTTGGGTTGATTTTCAAATAGGTGAATATAGAGACAAGATTTTGTGTGATGTTGCAGAGATGGATGCTTTCCATTTATTCCTTGGAAGAACATGGCAATATGATGTATACTCAAGCCATGATGGGAGGAAAAATTTCTACAAGTTGACCAAACATGGTGTGCAATACACTATGACCCTACTACCGGATGATGGTAAGGATAGTCATGTTGTGACTAATGCCATGTTAGTGGGTAAAGAGGAGTTTATGCAAACAATCAAAGAGAAGGATACCCCATGCTTTGCCATAGTGGTGAATCCAAGAGAAGAAGTAAAGAATTAAGATGAAGATAAGGTGCAAGAAAGGACTGCAAGTCCTAGAGAAGTGAAAGAGTTGTTGGAAAGATACAAGGGTATAGTTACAGGAAGCAAACCAGAGACCCTACCACATTTCAGAGATGTAAGTCACTGTATTGACCTCATACCAGGCTCAACATTGCCCAACAAAGTAGCATATAAATTGACCCCTGATCAAAATCAAGAACTTGCAAGGCAAGTACATGAGTTGCTAGAGAAAGGGTCCATAAGGAAGAGCATTAGCCCTTGTGTTGTCCCTGCAGTATTGGCCCTTAAGAAAGAATGTACATGGATATTATGTACGGACTCAAGAGCCATAAACAAGATCACAATCAAGTATAGGTTCCCTATGCCCCGGATAGAGGACTTGATGGTTGTTTAGCAGGATCCAGGTACTATTCTAAGGTGGATTTGAAGAGTGGTTACCATCAAATCAGGATAAGAGAGGGAGATGAGTAGAAGACAACCTTCAAAATAAATGAAGGACTTTATGAATGGTTGGTTCTGCCATTTGTCCTCTCAAATGCTCCAAGTACATTCATGAGACTCATGAATGAAGTCTTGAAACCTTTTATCAATCATTTTGTTTTTGTGTACTTAGATGATATTCTAATATTTAGAAAGAATAGGGATGAGCATCTAATACATTTGGATTTGGTGTTGAAAAGATTGAATGAAGAGCAGTTGAAGATCAATTTGGAAAAATGTGTCTTCTTGTAGGAGGAGTTAGTATTTCTTGGTTTTGTAATCTCTGAGAGCAGCCTCAAGATGTATCCAACCAAGGTGGAAGCAATCCTCAATTGGCCTACACCTAGAAATGAAAGTAAGGTAAAGAGTTTTCATGGACTTGAAAGCTTCTATAGGAAGTTTATTAAGAATTTTAGTGGTGTATGTGCACCTATGATTGATACTATAAAGGGGGGTAGAAAATGTTAGTTTGTGTGGACTAGTGAAGCAGATAAGTCCTTTGAGTATTTGAAAAGAAGGGTAGTCGAGCAACCTATATTGGTTCTACCTGATTTCCATAAGGTTTTCACCATAGAGTGTGATGCTAGTAACAAGGCAGTAGGAGGAGTCTTGAGTCAAGAAGGTAGACCAGTAGCCTTCTTTAGTGAAAAATTGAATGAAGCCAAACAAAAGTACTCAACCTATGACTTAGAGATGTATGCAATGGTTCAATCTTTGAGGAAATGGAGGCATTATTTTTTTCCAAAAGAGTTTGTAGTCTATACTGATAACCATGCTCTGAGTTTCTTGAATAGGCAAGACAAGCTAAATTACCAGCATATGAAGTGGATGGAATACTTCCAAACATTCAAGTTGACCATCAAGAACAAGAAAGGAGTGGAAAATAAGGTAGTTGATGCCCTTAGCAGGAGGAACTTGATAGTGAAGGAGATTCAGTTGGAGAGCATAGACATCAATTCCATGAAGGATTTGTACCAAGGAGATGAGGATTTCAAAGAAGTATACCAAGTGTGTAAGGAAATGGGTGACAAGTACCATAAGGAGTTCTCAGACTTTATTTTGCAGGAAGGTATACTTTTCAAGGGAAGTCATATTTGCATCCCTAAAGGCTCCATGAGAGAAAACATTGTGAAAGAGAAGCATTCTGGGGGATTGGTAGGTCATGTTTGGATTGACAAGACCCTTGAGTTGGTTAGAAGATTCTATTTCTAGCCTAAGATGCAGACTGAGATCAGAAAGTATGTGGAAGGTTGTATGACTCTAATTGATAGAGTTTGGAGCGAGTTGTGGGCAGTTTACCAAAAACTGTCACTCAAAGACCCGGTTCATAGGATTTCACCAAAGACATGGCCCTAACTTGCAAATACTATTAAGGAACTCAACGGTCCTTTGGGAAATGCAGTTTGAGGGTGTGTACATTGATATTTCAAAAGGGTGGAATCTGGGAGTGAGAATTGGTGTGGTTTCCACTAAAACCTAGGTTAAACAAAATCATGTGTTTAGCCTAGCCCTTAAGGAGGAATGAGAAAATAGTCACCTAGGGAGTGTTTAGGGACCATTCTAATGGTGGATTTGGTCTATTAGAAGCCTAAGAAACATGTCCAAGTGGTGATTTTAGTTATGCAGCCCCGTGTTTAAGTAGTTGCTTTGGAAAATAGGCCTATTAGGTCTGCAAACCCAGTAGGTTCTTAGGGGTGATGGAGCAGGGTCAATTCTCTATCTTTTGGGACTGGATGTAATCCCCAAAAGGGTACTATGATATGTAATTTTTTCATAGGGTTTTTTGAGATAATTTTGAATTATTTGGGAAATACCGATTTGGTAGGGCTACAAGAAATAGGCCTAAATAGGGGTTTCTTGACCCGGGTGCAGCAGGAAGTTTCCCAAACTTGGTTGGAAGGATAGGGTGAGTGATCTTGGTTGTCAAATAGTCCAAATCCTCTTAGGAAGGGTTGTGGATGATTGGGTGCATTGGTGTGTGTGTAGAACCCTAGTTGTGGGGTTGTAATAAGTCCTTGAATAGGCATAGAAGGGTGATATTGGGTCTTCTTACCTTCTTGTTGCCCACTCTACATCAAAGAGCTCCCACAAATCCAAGCCAAAAATCAACCAAGCTCCAGCCAAAATCCAAGTGCAAAATCGAAATCCAAAGTAAAATTGCTTGCAAATTTTTTTTCAGAGAATAGCCAACCCGAAAAACATCATGGGAATGAAAATAAAAAGTAAGCAATAACCAAAACTCTAGCCTCAATCTTGACCAGTAAAAATATTTGGTTTTGAATATATTTTACCAACCCCACCATATATTATAATTTATTCTCCCATTTCGAATTTAGCCAATGAGAGTAGAGGGTAGCTATAGTAAATATAAAATGTGTTTATACACCATGTGGGGGATATTTTATTATTTTATTTTAAAGTGTTTATACACCCCACTTAAGAAATAAAATTTAAACTATTAAATAAACATAAGTTATAAATATATAGTCCAAATGGGGACTTAATAATAAATAAACCAAAAGCTCATAAAATAAATTAAAGAACCAAATAAATATTAAATATCAAATAAATACTAAATATCAAATAAATACTAAACCATAGAAAATCAAATAAATAATTAAATAATCAAATACCAATAAAGGTTAAATCACAAATGCTAAATAAATATTAAACAACAATAAAGCTTACTAACAAATATTAAATAATTATAAAATCAATAAACATTAAATGCCAAATAATTAAATACTCAAAACTAATCAATTAAATACATTAAAATAAACATTATTAAATATAAAACCACACATCAAAAGTCACATAATTACTCTAAAAATAATCAAATAAACCAACCATCTCTAACATGCTCACAACACCAAGAAGACTAAGCTTACTAACTGGCATGGTGAATTACGCCAAGATGTCGACGACTCACAGTGAACAACTTAGACCTAGAGTATGTGAAGGGAACTCATGTCATCTCCAAACCACATAAGTCATTAGGATAAATACACGCTCAGACCTGTGAAGCCAGGTGGAGTCGATGTTCGGTACTTGCAAATCCTGCAACCACAAAACAAAGATACAACATGTGCATATATCTCATAATAGACAAGTGATAGGGAATTGCAATGGCACATCCTGCTCGCAATGAGTGATGTGATATCGTCCCTCTCACAAAGACAGTCATACAATAGTCAAACACATCTCATAAACATCTCATCATGTGTAATCATGAAATAAGGTTTGTGAAATCATAATCACCATCAAAACCATGATAAATCTAATCTATCAATAATCCATCACATAGTAAGCATATAGAATCCATCAAGCACATATATCTATCAAGTCACATCAATAATGATAGTATCATCATCCATATATATCATCAAACTAACATATGTCCAATAGTGTCTAACATCAATAATAAGTAACTGAAACACATGAGTCATCATCATCCAAATCATCAAATGCAGTCTAGATAAGTCTATCAAGCGTGAAATAAAAGTCAACTCTAGTCAAAACAAGTCAAGTCAAGGATAGACACTACATATTAGATCTTGTGCATACTGATTTATGTGGACCTTCTAGAGTGAGAATCTTGCAGGGTGATAGATACTTTATGTTTTTGATTGATAACTATTATGGAATGATGTGGGTCACTTTTCTAAGGGAGAAATCCAAAGAACTAGAGAAATTCAAAATATTCAAAGTTGAAGTGGAGACAGAGATAGAATTGAAGTTGAAATGTCTAAGATTTGACAGCAGAAGAGAATTTACTTATGGTGAGTTTAATATCTTTTGTGAAGAGCATGGAATCAAGAGACAATTGTCTACTCTGCAAACCCCTCAGCAGAATGGAATCATTGAAAGGAAGAACATAATTGTTTTGGATGTTGCTAGGACTATGATGATCAAAGGAAATGTTCGGCATGTCTACTGGAGAGAAGTTGTTAGCATTGTTGTATATATATTCAAACGGGTACATATAAAAGGTGATTTTGGTAAGACCCCTTATGAACTGTGGTTTGGTCATGTTCCTACAATTAGATATTTCAAAATCTTTGGGAGCAAATGTTATATCAAAAGAGATGAGGATTTAGGAAAATTTGATACAAGATGTGATGAAGGAATCTTTTTGGGATATTTTACTAAGAGAAAATCTTACCAGTGTTACAAAAAAACTCTGAGGAAAATAGTGGAAAGTAAAAATTTTAAGGTTGATGAGAGTCATGGGAAGCAAATTAGAACAAGTGGATATGAATTTGATGAACAGGATTTTAATTCAAAGCAAGTGCAGACTTCGAGCATGAAACAGAGTGATTTGGTAGAGATGGTAAATACAGATGTTGTTGGTGGTGAAGAATTTCAGGAGATTGAAAATCAAAACAATCAGAAGACACACAGGTATGCAAGATTAAATCATTCAGAGAATCAGAATATTGGTGAATAAAATAAAGGTATAATGATTAGGAGAAGAATTATTGTTGAAGAGACATTTATGATTTCCAAAACTAAGCCTAAGATGTTGTTGAAGTCTTTAAAGATGAAAACTGGGTAAAGGCTATGGAAGAAGAGTTAGATAAGATTGAGAAAAACAATACATGGGAACTTGTTTTGAGACCAAAAGACAAGAATATAATTGGTACTAAATGGGTATTCTGGAATAAGATGAATGAAGCTGGAGAAGTTGTTTGAAACAAAGCAAGATTGGTATGTAAAGGATATTTGCAAAAGAAAGGTATTGATTTTGAGGAGACTTTTTCTCTAGTAACTAGAATTGAAGTTGTTAGACTATTTCTTGCATATGTTGCTCATAAGAAATCCAAGGTATATCAGATGGATGTGAAGTCAGCCATTTTGAATGGTGAATTGGAAGAGGAAATCTACATTGAACAACTAGATGGATTTTCATTGACCAATGAAGGAGACATGGTATGCAGATTGAAGAAATCATTGTATGGACTTAAACAAGCCCCTAGAGCTTGGTACGTCAGATTGGATAGATATTTGATAAAGTCGGGATTCTATAAAGGTACTGCTGATAGTAACTTATGCTTCAAGATTGATAATGATAATATTTTGATTATTGAAGTTTTGTTGACAACAATATTTTTGGAGGAGATGAGTAAGAAATTTACTGATGATATGCAAAAAGAATTTGAGATGTCTATGATAGGTGAAATGAAATTCTTTCTAGGACTGCAAATTACACAGACTGCTAGAGGTATTTTCATATCTCAATCAAAGTATGTGAAAGAATTACTAAAGAAGTTTGGGCTAGATGATTCCAAACTTGTTTGAACTCCTATGGTAACTAGATGCAAGATGTCAAAAGATGATGAATCTTCGAAGGCTAACCAGACCTTGTATAGATCTATGATAGGTGGACTTGTTGTCACTAAGATCACACCAATGATGATCAAGCTAAAATCTCAGGAATCTTGTGAAACATTGGATGATTTCTAGGCCTATGGGTTGCCTATGGTGGAAATCAACATTGAGAGTGAGTTGGTTATGTTTCATGAAACCTCCTGCAAACTTGACTTGATGGGAAAAGGGATAGGAAGAATGCTTAAATAGAAACCTATCCTAAGAGGTGATGCACCAAATAATTAAGAAGCCTAATTAGCTATACTAACTCACAACACATCTTAATAAAAGAGCCTTGTTTATCACAACTCAACAAAGCAAGTAATACATCAATATTTCACAGAAAAGGGCTAATTTTAGAGCTTGTTTGAAGGAAAATAAATTATTCTCACAACTTCAAAATACCAATACTAGATGAACACAATCTATAACCTATATCACTACGCATCTTCTTGCATTAATGTGTTTTAAAGAGACAAAATCAAAGGATTTGCATACAAACCACATAAATTTGATCAAAACCTTCATTCAACACAACACATGAAGTATTAAGGAGGACAACCTGTTGTATTTTATTGAATACTGAAAGAGTTGCTATTACAAATTGAAAAAATGCTTCATAATGAGGACTACTTTATTTGACTTAGGCTAGACTTGATGTTATGAATATTGTATGTCTTGTTGCAAGATTCCAAGCCGATCCTAAGGAAAGTCGTGTTACTGCTATAAAGAGGATATTCAGATATTTGAAGGGAATAGTTGATTATTGTTTATGGTATCCGAATAATGATGATTTCATTTTGAGTTCTTATACATATGCAGGTTGGGCAGTTGATGTTGATGACCGAAAGAGCACTACCAATGGAGTATTCTTTTTGGGAAAGAAGCTATTTTCGTGGGCAAATAAGAAACAAGATGCTACTTCTTTATCTACTGCGAAAATTGAATACATTGTTGCTGCTAGCAACCGTACTTAGGTAATCTGGATGAAGAAGATGCTAAAGGATATTAGAGTTCCTTATAATGAGCCTACTATTATATATTGTAACAATTCAAGTGCTATCAATATTTTTAAGAATTCGGTGTTACATTTTAAGACAAAACATATGTCAATCAAGTTTCATTTCTTGAGAGAGAAGGTGGTTGAGAAAGAATTTAGATTGGAATATGTATCTACGAAGGAATAAATTGCAAATATCTTCAAGAATTATTTGCCTACGGATACATTTGTATATCTGAGAGAAAAGTTAGGGGTGATTGCCCCTCCTGGTGTGAACTAGATGCATTGAGTTGCATCGATCCGGTGGACTTCATAGTCTTATTCTAATATCTGGATTGATGAGTGGATGATGCTACTCAGGGGGAGTAGTTAGTGTGTGATTCAGTTGTTCAGATTTGTGAATTTGGGGAGAGAATAATGATTTGTATGTGTCTTTGGCATTGCTGTCAAAGGGGGAGAGATGCATGTGAAAAAACCATCTTATCTGTCTAAGGTAAAAATTTGTGTGTGCATGATCTCAGGGGGAGATTGCTGGAGTTAATTTCTTTCTTTGCATTTATTGTTTTTCACATTCATATGTTTCCATCAATGCCAAAGGGGAAGATTGTTGGATATTAGAGTTGTTGGAATGTGTTGTTGTCATTGATGTCAACGTATTCTTATGTTCTTGTGCTCCTGTATTGCAGAGAGTTGGTTTGGTTGAAGATATGTTGATGCAAATTGATGGATTTTGAGATGCTCATCTCTAGTTGATTCAATATGAGTTTCAGTGTTCTGGAAAGTCATTTGATCGAGTTATGTGATCTAATGTGATAGTTGGTTTTTCTATTGGCTCTATATTGCAAAGTTGTAATATTTTGGTTTGTGTTGCTCTAGAATTGATTCTTTATGTTGTGTGGATTTTGGAAAGTGTTTGCGACATTTGTGTGTCCTCAGTTCGGATGGTTCATGATTTGGAACTTTGCAATCATATTTTTTATTTTGTTAGTAAGTGTTCTTGATCTCTGATGGTGAAATGATGATGATTATAGTTATCTGACTTGTTGCAGTGATTGCAGAGGAACTCACGTTGCTTATTGATGTTCTTTTATCATGCTCTATGCGTTTAGGTGGTCTTCATTGTTCATTGTGCACGTTATTGAATATTTTATTGGTCGAGTTGTATTCTTCATGTTATACAACTTTCGGGTCGACATGATGGTTGTTGCAAGTTGCAGATGATCTTGGTGAGTTATTTGGTGGTGTTGTGTATTAAAGGAGTTGATTTGGATCCATCCTATCTTCTTCCCAACATTATATTGGTCTAGTTATTAATTTATGTATCATTTGATGTAACTTTGTAATTGGGTCCTATGTGTTGAACCGAACTTGGAGTTAAGGTTGATGAATTGTATAAATAATTGTTGTAATCATGTAAGATTTATTTTTGCAATTTTATTTAGGATCTATGAGAGTACTGTATGTGTGAACAAGTGAATTGATCATTCGGTAGTGTGGAAGAGTAGAGAAGTGTTGTTGTGTAGACAGTGTGCTTAACCAGAACTATGATCAGTTATTTGGAGATGGTATTCTTTCAGTTCATGTAATCTAGATTGTTGTCCACTCTTTGAAAGGCAATGATCCTTCCCAGGGTTGTAGCCCTTTTTTGTTTTGAGCAGTGAGCTCTAGGCATGTGCCTAAATACATGTGCATTCCCCATTGTAATATTTTCACATACTACTGCAGAGTATCATCTTATTGTGTGTAGATTCCCACTATTATTTTTCAATTAACCGGGTTTTCCAAGTCAAAATTTTTTGTGTTAAGTGTGTTGTTGATGTGGTGATTTGTTGGCAACACCAATGAAGAAAACTGAGAGGGGGGCTGAATTAATTTTCACTGGATTAAACAAATCAAGCACAACTTCAAATCTGATCAACTGCAGTAACAAAAAAGATAAACACAAAAATAGAAACACATATAACACCATGAATTTTGATGTGCAAAACCCGGTTAAAGGAAAAACCATAGTGGGATCCTACCCACAATAAGATGATACTCTGCAGTAGTATGTGAAAATATTACAATGGGGAATGCAAATGCATTCAGGTTCACTGCCTAGAGCTCACTACTCAAAACAAGAAGCCTATAAAGGCTACAACCTTAAGGGAAGGCTCACTGCCTTACAAGATGATTCGAACTACAATCGAGATTACATGAACTACAAAGATAGCATTTGTAGATGCCTAATGACAGTTTTGATTAAGCACAATTGTCTGCTCTACAACACACTCTGCTCTACACACTTCACCAAAAGATAAATTCACTTGATTGCATATACACAACTCTCTAATAATGCAAACACATCACTGATACTCTAATTACATAAATATTACACCCATTTATACAAATCATCAACCTTGACTACAAGGTCATCTCAACCCTCAAGACCCAATTGCAAAATTACATCCCATGATACATAAATCAACCACCAGACCAATACAATGCCATAAAAACATAGAATGGACCCAAATCAAATCCTCGGATACACTGCACCACCAGAAATCTTGCCAAGATCATCTGCAACATGCCACACCACCGAAAATGTCACCTAACACAAAGAACATCATCGAGCCCATAAGATCTTCAATAATGCACACAATGATCAATGTGAACTAGAAAAAAAAATAGGACACACTTAGGAAACACCAACAAGCACATTAGAACCATCTGCAACAGTTGCACCAACACCACTTAATCAAATCTTCATCGATCAACATACTAAAACTCAAGAACACTTCAACAACAGCAACTGGGACTAGAACGATAACTTGCGGAGCACCAAATCATGAACCATTTGAATTGAAGACACACATGAACATATCAAACACTCTCCCAAATCTGTAACTAAATATATAATCATTCTAGAGCACAACGAATCAAATAGAAGAACACTGCAACATAGAACACTGAAAAACCAACCCTCATACCGGAATCCATAACCCGATCAAATCACCACATATAAACATGAAATCAACACTAAATAAACTAGAGATACTTCATTACAGTAATAAAAGACCTACACGAGCACATCTATAAGATACCATATGAAACAATCAACTCAACTCTCTGCAACACCAGAACATAGGAATATGTTGACATCAATGACAACAACATATCGTAGCAGCAACAATATCCAACAATCTCCCCCTTTGGCAGTGATTGAAACATATATAAGTGAAAAATAATCAATGTAAAGAAATAAATCAACACCAACAATCTCCCCCTGAGATCATGCACACAAAGCTTCCAAGATAAGGCAGTTTTTCACATGCTTCTCTCCCCCTTTGACAACAATGCCAGAGACACAAAAATCATCACAATTTGAACATACTCACCAATCTAAACAGGTGAATCACATACTAACTACTCCCCCTGAGTAGCAGCAACTGCTCATCAATCCGAATAAGAAGATAAGACTATGAATTCCATTGGATTGATGCATCTTAATGCATCTAGTTCTCATCAGGAGGGGTAGAGGCCCCTAACTTATCTCTCAGAAATACAAATGTATCTATAGGAAAAGGCTTAGTAAAAATATCTGCAATTTGATCCTTTGTAGATACATATTCCAGTTTGACTTCTTCCTCGTTGACTTTCTCCCTCAAGAAATGATATTTAATTGATATATGCTTTGTTTTAGAATGCAGTACCAGATTCTTAGAAATATTAATCACTTGAATTATCACAATAAATAACAGTAGGCTCATCAAAATTAACTCTAATATCTTTCAACATCTATTTCATCCAAATTACCTGAGTGCAATTTGTAAGGAAGTTAAGTAGCGAAACAACTTCGTACACTAACCTTGAGAGGAGGGAAATGCAAAACTTTTATAGATCGTCACAACAATTACAGAAAATAGAAATAGATATAATAACATTCAAACCATAACACAGTGATTTACGTGGGGAAAACCCTTTTGGGAGAAAAACCCCACACTCCAAAAGCCGCCCAAAATATTATTCCACAATCAAAAATAGATTAACAATATACTTGCAGAGAAAGCTCTTCACAGGAGTACCACTTATCAGAGATTCCAAGGTAGCTCAATAGTTATAAGACTCTTACACACAACCTCTATCTCACGCACCTCATATATAGGAGATACAATACAAGAAACTATCAAATGGTATTACAAAACCATGGATTAAAACCACCCAATAAGGTGTAGCCGACCTTACCTCCCTTCTAGATGCCCTATGACATGTCCCTCCCTTTTTACATCTCATTTATGTGTCTGGTGTATTTTATATTTCCTATTTCAGGAGTACAAACTTTTGAAGGCCATAACTTGAGAACCGTGTGTCCTATTGACGAACCGTTTGAAGCGCCAGAAAGCTCACAAAGTTCTTTGTTTCCTTTTAAAATGTTATGCCATTTATGCCTAGTTTTTAGGGTATTTAGGGGCCTCTAAATTCCTCAAAATAAAATTTAAACCTTTAATTGGACCTCTCCAAAATGAAAAAAAAATTAATATCTTCAAAACTAGCTATGATCTTGCGACATAACTTTACCGAAATGCTTATCTAGCCAACTAGAAGCTTCAGGGAGAATTTCCCACAATTTCATGCTCAAATGAAAACTTACTATAAATAGTAACCTCATGTAAATGCAAGGTTGAGAAACCATTTTCCCAAAAAATATCCCACTTGTCAAACACCTTGCAAGAGAAAAGGGAGTATCAACACAATGAATCAATTGCTAGGGGCCATGTGGCCCATAGAATCTAAGAAACATCTGAACTTCTCTGTGCTCATAGCCTTAGTTAAAGAATCTGCAACATTCATCAAATTTTCTGCCTTAACTAGCTTCACCCTACCATCTTCGACCATATCTCTAGCAAAATGATACTAAACATCAATGTGCTTGGTCCGGGCATGAAATGTTGGGTTCTTAGCTAGGCAGATTGCACTCTAATTGTCACAATTAACTGTCACGGTTCCTTGTTTTATTCCAATTTCTGAACACAGTCTCTTAAGACAAATGGCTTCTTTACAAGCATGAGTAGCTACCATATAATCGGCTTCAATAGTGGACAAAGCAACCACAACTTGTCGCTTACTCATCCAACTAATTGCACCACCAAATAAAGTAAACACATAAGCACTAGTGGATCTTCTACTATCAATATCACCTGCTCACTCTAAATCCACATAACCATGAATATCAAGGGAAATTGCGTCTCCAATTGAATTACCATATTAACACAAAGAATACTTTGAGGTACCCTTCAAATATCTGAAGACTCTTTTGATCACATCCCAATGAACTCTACCAGGATTAGACATATATCTAGATAGAACTCCCACTACTTGGACAATGTCTGGTCTAGTACAAACCACAACATACATCAAACTTCCAATCGCACTTTGGTAAGGCACTCTGCTTATGTCTTCCATCTCTTATGGGGATGTAGGACAAACTGCAGCAAATAATATCATTCCAACTATAAAAGGAACACACAATGGTCTACAATCCTTCATGTTGAACCTTTGTAACACTGAATTTATATACTTACTCTAGCCTAGCCATAGCTTTATGTTCACTCTATCTCTTTTAATTTCCATCCCACAAATGTGTTTCACTACACCAAGATCTTTCAATTCAAATTTAGCACCGAGCTGAGGCTTTAGTTTTGAAATCATACATTTCCCTTTACCAATGAATAACATATCATCAACATACAATGCAATGTACATGAAATGATCATCATTAGTTTTATAATAAATGCTCAAATCCCATACTCAACAAATATGTATCAAATTTATGGTACCACATCCTGGGACTCTGTTTGAGGTCATACAAAGATTTCTTTAATTTATAGACTAAATTACTTTTACCTTTCACCATATAGTGCTCTAGCTGTGTCATATAAATATCCTCCTCCAAATCACCATGAAGGAAAATAGTTTTCACATCCATTTGCTCCACCTCTAAATCATAAGCAGTAACAATAGAAAGCAAAAATCTAATGGATGTCATTTTGGCAACAATAGAAAACATCTCACCATAATCGATACCTTCAACTTGAGAGTAGCCTTTTGCAACCAACCTTGCTTTATACTTCTCAATGCTTCCATTTGAACCAATTTTTTTCTTGAATACCCATTTGCAACCAATAGGCTTTTGTCCTTCAGGCAATGGTACAGCATCCCATGTATCATTCTTTTTTAAAGTTGTCATTTCTTCTTCCATAGCAATCTTCCAGGATTTTGCATCATTCATACCTAATGCCTCTTCTATAGATTTTGGTTCATTCACAATAGTATTCAAAGAAAAAATACATCTCCAATCATCAGGTGAATACCTTTCAGGTGGTTATCTATGTCTTGTAGACCTTCGAACAAGCTAAGTTGGAGGTTCTTCCTCCTCTTCTGAAGATTCAGAGCTAGACGATCTCTCCTCAACTTCTTGTCTATCTAGGAGTCTCGATTCAACTCTTTAAGGTGTAGAAGGAAATTGAATTACATCTTCCCTTTTAGTCTGTTCTGGTTGCAATGTAACGGAAGGAGACTTAATTTCTCTAAAAATAACACTTCTATTATGAATTAACTTTTGTGCAACAAGGTCCCAAAGCTTGTATCCTTTTATACCATAATTGTACTCGATGAAGATATATTGCATAGCCTTGTTCTCCAACTTTGGTTGATTCTCCTTTAGCACATGTGCATATGCCTTGCAACCAAAAACTTTAAGATGCCTCAATGAAGGCTTGTGACCCGACTGTAGACACCTAAAAATGTCTCATTGATCATGTACTAATTATTTCTCCAATTAGTTAAATAATTCTTTAATTATTTAATTAAGTTAATTAATCTTATTCTTCTAATTTCATATTTCCTCATTATCTTACTAATTAATTCATTTCCAATTCTGTCATCATTTAATCATTTTAACCATTTTTCTAATATTAATTAAATATTTATTATTTAATTAATTCCGATTAATTCCCCAATTTAAATAATTTTTATTATTTAAATAAATTAATTTTCAATTTCTATCTCTAATCATTTAATCATTAACCCTTTTTTCTAAATATTAATTAAATATTAATTATTTAATTAATTGTGATTTAATTCCTTTAATTTAAATAATCTTTATTATTTAATTAAATTCAATTTCTACATAATTAAATAGTTTCTTTAAATTATTTAATTAACTAATTAATTCTTCAAATTCCAAAACCCCAAATTCTAATTTCATTAATTCTTCTAATTTCATTTAATTTCTAATTTCTTCCAATTTCAAATACATGTGCATGATTTCAAAAATCAAATTGAAAATAAAAGTCAAGTTCTAAATATATTCAAATAATAAATTGAATTTAAAATAAATTTAATATTTGAATTAAAATCTTATGCAAAGATTAAATTAAAAATCTACGTCAAAGTTCAAGCACATGCTAAATTAATTAATTCAAACAATTAATTAATTAAATCAATTATCTCTTTAATTCCTATTTCCATCTTTTAGTTAGCTTTTCCTAAATAAAACTCTCAATCAACTTTCAATCAGTTAACTATTTCCTCCTCTTTATTTCCTCCAATCATTATTTTTCATCCCTCAGACATCTTTTTCTCAATCAGTTGACTCAATTAATCTATTATGTTTCACCTCCAATTCAGCAGTTCAACTATCGATCAGCATGTGAGCTCACCTGAGTTCCACCTCTTGATCAATCTATTCCATCTTTCATTCAATTCTCATCCAAAAATCTATAAATTGAGCATTCAATCTTCATTTTCAACAATCACGAGCTTTGAATCTTTGTGTCAATTGCAGGTTGTCAGTGTGATATCTGAGAGCCACCATACCACAAATAGGAGAAGAGCAATGGAAGTTATACGTAGTCTTCGAATAGGGGGAATGGATTGATTTTAATTATATTTTTGTTTCTTGCTTTTGTGTTATTTCATTGTTTTGTTTGTTTGAATTCTAATTAGGATAGGGATTCGTGATTTCCCTGGTATTCCTAGTTTATTTTACATTAGATGAATTTATACATGCAACATTTTGGTGAACCCGACGTGAACTAACAGTAATTTAACATTGTTTTTCTTCTTTGTGATTTTGTAGATAGTACGATTTTTAATTTTTTTTGCAAGTTTGTACGGATTTGCAGAACAAATTCCAAATCACAGAATCGTGCTTACATCATCACACAATCGCATAGACAGGCTCACGCAATCGAGCAAACTGGGTCACACATTCGTGTGGGACCCATCATGCAAAAGCCCTTACAGGATCACATAGTCGCTCAGTTAGGATCACGCATTCGTCAAGAATATTATTGTTTTGTTTGTTATCTTTTTTTAAATTTTTTTTGCTCTTTGTTCTGTCAAATTATGTATGAAATTAGGTAAATTTGAATACGGTTTACTTTTATTGCATGCTTAATTATGACATTTTATAGCACGTAAGGTACAATTCAAAATTCTAGGTGCTAGGAGGACGAAGGAGCAAAGAACACAAGCCAGACGCTATCAGAAAATCCTCAAGGTAGAAAAGAAGATACAAAATCTAGAGAATCAACCAGCCATCGACAAATACAATAGCCTAGTTCTCTCTTATAGAGTGAAATATGATTTGATTAACATAGAATGGATGATGAGAGATCTTGCTAGGGCATCACAATCTATTTTGCAAGTTCCTGATCAGAATTAGCTTTCTTTTTTATTTTTTTGTTGTGTTTGTATGTGGATCATGAAATTGCTCTGTTAGGATCACACAATCACTTTGTCAGAATTACGCAATCGCTCTATCATAATTACGCAATCGATCAGGTATCATTACGCATTTGTGTCTTTCTTAATTTAGCTTTCTATTTTCTGTGGGTTTTATTGGGTTACTGATTATCTATTTGCAACATGTGGCGAATTTATAGAGAGGATCGGATCTTTACTGAATCATAAACACTCATGCTCTCACACTTCAGTTTTGGGCTTAAAATTAACAATGGTTAAAATGGACATGCATGTTATAACACTTCAGTTTTGGGCTTAAAATAAACAATGGTTAAAATTGACATGCATGCATTCACATTTCAGTTTGGTGTTTTAAATTTGACATGCACATGCATATCTTACACCTAAATTTGGGTTTTAAAACGAACGTGAATTAGGATTCTCAATAGATTAACTCACACTTCATTTTTTTAAAGGAAAATAACTTTTTATTATGTTTGGGTTGGACCTACTGTTGCATCAACTACCTTTCCACCTGCCTTCAGGGTCTTGGGAGAAAGGGAGAAGGTGATAACAACACCCAAATTTTTCATTTTAGTAGTGAGGAGTATCTTTAACTAAGGATTTCATCACCCCATAGAGGTACTTCGAATTGGGATGTGTTGGGGATATCATCTCTCCTAGCGTACTCTTGAGCAGGTTTTTCGAGCCGTTATATAAATATATTGGTCAGCTGGCTAGAGTGTTGAGTGAATTCGACATATGAGTGAACTCGACATATGTGGGGGCCTTCCCTGCACCGATAAGCTCAACTAAAGTCTTAAGTGGCTTGCTCTGATAATCCATCGTTGGATCGGGACCCCTCAAAATTTTACAATAAGAACCAACTTAGTAGCCCAAATCCTACATTCAGTGATTCCGGGAGTGCAGATCGTACCCCATAGATACCCCTCATGTACCTTGCATTATGAGATAGAAATCCCTCGGTGATAAGATCTTCGGATCTTCGAGGTAAGAGACACTAGCATGATCGAGAAGTGTGTGTTGTGGAGTGGAGCTAGTGTTGTCAGGCTCTCTATTTGTCCGTCTTGTTTCGGTATTTTGTTGTGGGGGCCTCATTGAATGGTGTCCACTTTCCAGCCTAAGATTGTATTATATTCTTTTTTATGTATAGTTGTACCAGACCAGTATTGAGTCAGTTTTTCTGGGCTATTTCAGGCCCTATCTTACGTATTTCTGAATTTTTAGAATTGGTCATAACACAGTTCAGTCAGCTATACTTGTCTTCAAACAACTGTTCTCAAATTTGGAAAACAATAAACTTGTCCTACACACATAATTACTGGAAACAAAGTCCATTTTGAAACGTCAGACTGTCCTACAAACTAAACATTTTATATACTTGTGACCATAGGTAGTCCTTGCATAGTCTTCATTTACATCCTTATTATCATCCTTAGCCCTTGCATAGTCCTTGCATAGTCTTCGTTTACATCCTTATTATGTTGGAGTTGAGAAAATACAACACCATAGGAGCCCAAATGATATTTGCAAGTTGAAAACCCTGTTACAAGGAGAAGCAAGGAAGCAAATCACAGAAGAAAGAAATACACAGAAAATATGCTCAAAAAGAGAGAGCTCAATATTCACAAAATGTGTAATGTAAAAAACCTTCTTCTTCTTACAATGAAAAGAATGAACTTAACCTTTAAAAGGTCAAGAAACCCTAAAAGGGAAAACCTAGGTTTGCACATAATAATTAATAAAAGAATTTATTATTATGCACCTAAAGTTAGCTTAAGTGTAAAAGAGATAAAGGGAACTTAAATAATTAAACAAATATTCTTTAATTAATAAAGTAAATACTTGAACACTCTAACACCCCCCCTTAAGCTAGACTTAGGGAGAAGCTAAAACCTAGAACAGCTACTGAAAGCAAGAAAGATGGGTCCCGGCAACAAGGCCTGATCAGGTACCCAAATACAATGAAATCTCTATAAACTGGAGAAATAGAGAAAACCATGTGGGAAAAAACTCTACTCCAAAAAGAGATGGAAAATAACACCACTGAAGCATGAAGAACCTGCAAACTCTGTCGAAGAATAACTGTTGATCTGAAGAACCTCCACTGAAATAGAACATGACCAGGTAGAGAAGACTGTAATCTGTATGAGTGCCCTCAAATGACACTACTTGAATCAAAAGGAAAACAAGGCAAACAACTGAAATCGAAGATACAAATGGCATGAAAAACACCAAAGCCTGAAGAGCTGATCAATCGAACCATAGAAGCATTAGAACCAACAGGACAAACCTCCCCATAATGTTGAAGAGGCAGAGGGATAGGAAGACTGAAAAGAACGGCCAAGAAGAACTGCATGATGAAGAACCAGGACCATCAAAGGTGTTGAGAAAAGTACATGGTGTCGTGGAAGGAACACTCACTTGACACATATCATGAGGTGAATGTCATGGAGGGAACACTCACTGGACAAAGGAAGATGGCAAACAATAGGCAAGCATCAACCCCCTCATGGCACTTTATCAATAGTGCATGTACAACAAGGCACAAGATATGCATGATCCCAGGTAAACAATGCATGATGGCACTTTATCTCAGTGCATTTGCATAATTACAATGCTACAATGATAAGAAGACTGGAAATAGAAACGAGAACCAAAATAGAGACATCCTACCCAGAGAAGAGATCCCAGGACCTGAAACAACCAAGATATCCACCAGAGTGTTGAAAAGCAAAAAACTAAATAAAATATGCATGGAGAATAATCTGAAAATAAAACTCATATGGCTGGAAAGTACACAGCACACGTTTTTTGAAAATATAATTTTTTTTTTAAATGGAGGTCGGATGCTCATTCTATGGCTCCCGGAGTGAAAAAATAAGACCCCACTTTGACAAGAAAAAAAACATAGTCAAATAGAAAAATTGGGAAAAATTACCACCATCATGAGGTCCGGCTCAGAACCAACTTTCCAACGCCTATTCGTTTTTGAAAACATGACTCTGTATGCCCAAGATATGGCCAAAAACCCAAACCCCCCATTCAAAACAAGAGGAAGGGGTAGTCTGGTGGCTGAACAAGTGGAGGTGGCTAGTGGGTGGCGCTCTGGTGGTGGCCTGGTGGTGCTCTGGTGGCTGGGCGGCTGAGCCAGGGAGACGGGCGGTGGAGCCAGGTGGTCGGGCGGCAGAGCGGAGCTGCAGCGGGAGAATCTAGCGGCGGGAGGTGGCCGGAGCGGTTTCTGGCGGCGAGCCGGGAAGGTGGGGCTGGGTCAGGCGGCGGGGGCCGTAGGGAGGCCAACGGCGATGGGGCTGCAGGGAGGCCGGCAAGTGGAGGAGGCCGCAAGGAGGTGCCGGCGGGGGCCAGGGCCGGCAGGGGGCCGGAGGCCGGTGTCGGCGGGAGCTGGGGGGCCGGCAGGGGGTTGAGGGCCAAGGCCAGCAGGGGGTCGGACTGACAAGTCTGGTTGTCGTACGACGGCTGGACTGTCAGTCCGGTACCCTCCAAAAACAAACCCCAAAAAACTTTTTCTTTTTTTTTAAATTTGATTTTTTTTTGAAAAAAAAAATTTATTGCCTTTTTTTATTTTTTTCAACTTTTTTACAAAAAAAATCAAATTTTGGCCTACATGCCGTAAAAAGGTTAAAAAAAAAATTGAAATTTTTTTCTCGATTTGCATGCCAGGGTCCTACGACCTGGATCTGAGAAAAAATACTCCCAAAGGCTTAGGAACCAAAATAGGTCAAATTTTATATGACCATAGGGGTTTCCGGGCCTTCTGAGCATGATGGTGAGGTCTGTTTAGGCTGAAAGTGCTCAGAAAAAAGCCTATACCTAGGTGCATAAAAAAACTTTCTGAAACCCCAAATCTGCTTCCAATGCAAAAATTCTCAAAACAAGAACAAATAGTTGCAGATCTGAAGCTCTGATACCATGTTGAAGTTGAAAAAATACAACACCATAGGAGCCCAAATGATCTCTGCAAGCTGAAAAACCTATTACAAGGAGAAGTAAGGAAGCAAATCACAGAAGAAAGAAATACACAAAAAATATGCTCAAAAAGAGAGCTCAATATTCACAAAATGTGTAATGTAAAAAACCTTCTTCTTCTTACAATGAAAAGAATGAACTTAACCTTTTAAAGATCAAGAAACCCTAAAAGGGAAAACCTAGGTTTACACATAATAATTAATAAAAGAATTAATTATTATGCACCTAAAGTTAACTTAAGTGTAAAAGAGATAAAGGGAACTTAAATAATTAAACAAATATTCTTTAATTAATCAAGTAAATACCCGAATACTCTAACATATTATAATCCTTAATCCTTGCATAGTCTTCATTTACGTCCTTATTCCTTGAATAGTCCTTGCATAGTCCTTACATAGTCTTCAGTTACGTCCTTATTGTCATCCTTAGAAGTTGCATAGTCTTCATTTACGTCCTTATTATCATCCTTAGAAGTTGCATAGTTATAATCCTCATATACATCCTTAGATTTAAGTCCTTGTCAAGACCTCATATACATATGTCTTAGTCCATCATCATTTGCATAATCATCCTAGAAAGTCATAGCATGCATCTTAATGGGTCTCCCAAGTGATGGTTTGCTCCCCTTCGAGCAACCTAATCTAGTGCCAAATGGCGGTCAACAAGAAATCCTTGAAGGTTTAGGTAACTTGGCCTGGCAATTAAAGAGAAATGCACCTCATTATATACGAGTTGAGTATGAACTAAATATAGAGTATAAAATTGTTCGTAGAATTGATAGAGAAATTGTTGCAGAATGTCTGAGAGAAGAACTTGAAAAACTTGTGTTGCAAAAATCTTGAAATACTCAACAAGTCTCATGTCAAAATCTTCAATAGAGAGTCTGGTCTAGTGTTACATATTATGTATTTAGGTCTAGAGTCTTGCATAAGTGTCGCCGAGCATTAGGTTCTAAACCATCCTCATATAGAAGTCTTAAATTCTCGTCATGAGGTCACAAAAGGCAAAAAGTAAAATGGACCCAAACAACGACTTGTCAGTAAATCCAACTTGGAACATGGACATATCAACTAGTCAATAGTCGAATTCTCAAGCAATGCCCACAATACATGAACTACAACAAAGTTTAACACGCGAAGAGATTGAATCAGCTCAATAGGACCCACATGTCCTTATGATCTTAGATTCTCTTATACATAATGATAGGGACAATTATCTCTTGTTGTTATTACAAAATGGGGCCAAATTACTTGAAGATTTTGATATCACAACAATCTTACCACTAGGAAATACTCTAGGTCAAAATAGAAGTCAAATGCCACATATGACACAAACGCAAGCAATGACCTCAAGTTTTCCTCAGAATACATCAACATCATATATACAAACAAATGATATTTCAAATGCAAATTCTCAATCAAGTGCATCATCCTCAACAATAAACGTTAGCTCATCAACACAGGATATACCAATAATGTCAAATGTCTCAACACCTATTCAAACACAAGTTCCTCATACAACAAGTGCAACTCAACCTCTGGTTTCCCATTCCATAGGATCTACATATAGTCATTAGAATGCAAACCTAGGTTCCGCTAATACAATGAGTACAACTCAATCGAACATGGGTTCACATATCGCTTATTTCACAGTACCTAGTGGAACTCATAACACGCAAAATTATAATTATGGTACCTTTCAACAACCTCCTAGTTATACTACCACAAATCCTTTTGTGGGAAATATACATGCGCAAAGTGTACCTCTGACTCAAATGGATATTTTGTCCCAACAAGTACAAAATCTACAACAACAGATGACAACTATGTAAACCGGTAACGATAAAAAGAGCTACACAATGTAGGACTGTTGGAAATATGGATGGAGTAACTGAGAGGGGAGGGGTGAATCAGTTACCACAAAAATAAATCCACAAGTCCCTTAGATGTCTTAAATATAAACTGTTGAAACTCGGTAAATTAACTTATCATTGTTCATTAAACACTAACATGCATAAGACAAATGACATGAACACAAGTAACACCAGATATAACGTGGAAACCCAATTTTGGGAAAACCACCAATGTAACTAGTTACTGATTTTCACTCTTCTGAAGTGAGCCCTGTTAGGAGCCAACCCTGTTAAAGGTTACAAAACACACTGTTAGGTGTGACCCTGTTAGAGGATTTAATCACCCTGCTAGGAGTGGCCTTGTGAAAGGTCTTAAGAACAATTCCACCGAATTGTCACCTTGTCAGAGGATTTACAAAAATGGTTGTTAGACCAACTCTGTTAAGAGATTTCGGTATCACTGCTACAATGATTAGAAAGCAACAATGAAGTGATTTGAATTAAATACAACTTATCTTGCTAATACAGATCTCTGTTCTGCACCAATAGATCCTTACTGATCACATATATCTTTTCTGCACCTCAAGGATATCACTGATCCTTCATCAGAATTCGCACATTTCTGCTCCTTCACATTTCCATACTTTTCACACTTCACCACACTTCGAAATCGCAACTTGATCTCTCATATATACCATTCAGGTTACCAAGTCGGCCCAATTACAAGTTAAAATAAATATTACATAGGTCGGCTACATATACAAGTTTCAATAAATAAATTCTGCTTCGGTCGGCTGCATAAACATTTCACTGATGCTCGGTGAACACTGCTGATTCTTCGGTAACCGACTGAACTCGGTAAGTACTGCGAACTCGGTAAAGACTGACTTTCTTTCACATATTCTTCGAAGACTGACTAAACTCGGTAAAGACTGACTTTCTTTCACATATTCTTCGAAGACCGACTGAACTCGGTAAAGACTGCGAACTCGGTATAGTATTCTGGAGTGCTAGGTAGACTCTGTAACTTGCTTCTCTTACCGTCTGAACTCGGTAGACTCTGTCTAACTGCCTTGCCGAACATTTTGAGCTCGGTAGACTGATATGACATTTGTGTAACATCAAAGACAATACACAATTAAACAATTGTATCCAACAATCTCCCTCTTTGGCATTGATGGCAACACAACATGTCATAGCAGAATGAAATTTGAAAACAGGTCTTTTCTTTTATGACAGCAACATGCCAACATAACTTTCCCTTTGGATAGAGAACTATCCCTCTTTCAATAATCTCCCTCTGTGAAGTAACTTCATCTTTGGACGGTAAAACTCTCCCTCTTTATCAAACAACTCTCCCTCTTTATCTTAATGAACTTTCTTTCAAATTTTAGTAGGATATGACAGTAAAACTCTCCCTCTTTGACAACATATGCCAAAGACAATAAGACTTCATCTTATTTATAATGTACCTTTTGTACTGATTCATATGCAATATTTTCCTGATTATACTGCATCAACTAGTAGATTTTTCACTTAGGATGAGTTGATGCATCACTAAAACTTTTCTTTAGTGAATTTCAGATAGGGGAGTGACCCCTAACTTACCTCTTAGATACAAGAATGCATCCTTAGCCAATGGTTTTATGAATATGTCAGCAATTTGTTCCTTTGTGTGAATATATTCCAATCTGATCTCCTTGTCCTGTACCAATTCTCGGACAAAATGATATTTTATTGCAATGTGCTTGGTTTTGGGATGCATCACTGGATTCTTGGACATGTCAATTGCACTTGTATTATCACAGAACATAACAATTGGTTCTTTGATTTCCATTTTCATGCCTGCCAATAGTTGTTTAAATCAAACAACATTTGAACAATTTACTGCTGCAGCAACATATTCTGCCTCTGCTGTAGATTGGGATATACAGTTCTGCTTTTTGCTTGTCCAGGAAACCAATCTCTTTCCTAGAAAGAATGCTCCTCCGCTTGTACTTTTTCTGTCATCAATGTTTCCTGCCCAATCAGCATCAGTAAATACTTTCAAATCAAAATTTCCTCCAAATTTGTACCATAATCCATACTCTTCAGTTCCTTTCAAATATCTCATTATTCTTTTGATTGCCGTCATGTGACTTTCTCTTGGTTTTGCTGAGAATATTGCAACAATACCAACTGCAAGAGCAATATCTGGCCTAGTATGAACAACATACTGCAGCTTTCCAATCATAGATCTATACAGTGTTTGATCTACTTCTTGTGATTCATCTTCCTTGGTAAGCTTCAATCCAGTACACATAGGAGTTCCAACTGGTTTACAATCGTCCATACCGAACTTTTCAATATCTCTTTGATGTATTTTGATTGTGTAATGTAGATACCATTTTTGTTCTGTTGAATTTGAAGACCAACAAAGAATTTGATCTCACCAAACATAGACATTTCAAATTCCTTATTCATTTGTACTGAAAATTCTTTGCAAAGATCATCATTTCCTGTGAAAACAGTATCATCTACAAATATTTCTGCTAAGACAATTTTGTTATCTGATCCTTCCTTGATATACAAGCTACTGTTATCATTAGTTCTTTGAAATCCAATCTGAATAAGATAGTTATGCAATCTTTCATACCATGCTCTAGGGGCTTGTTTCAGACCATACAATGCTTTATGTAATTTGCAGACCATGTCCTTCTTTTGTGGATCAACAAAACCTTTAGGTTGTTCAATATAAACCTCTTCTTCTAATATACCATTGAGAAATGCAGATTTAACATCCATCTGATAAACTTTGAATCCTTTGTAGGCAGCATATGCAAGTAAGGTTCTGACTCCTTCCAATCTTGCAACAGGAGCAAAAGTTTCTCCATAGTCTATTCCTTCTTGTTGAGCATATCCTTTGCATACTAGTCTTGCTTTGTTTCTTGAAACTTTGCCATCTTCATTCAGTTTATTTCTGAATACCCACTTAGTTCCAATCACATTTTTATCCTTAGGTTTGGGTACAAGAGTCCATGTCTTGTTTTTCTCTATCTGTTCTATCTCTTCTTTCATAGTCTCTGTCCAACTATCATTTCCCAATGCATCTTTGACATTTCTAGGTTCAAAATCAGCAAGTAAACAAGTACTTTTCAACTTACCTCTTGTCATGGTTCCTTCAGATTTGTCTCCAATGATCTGATCTGTTGAGTGATGTCGTCTGACATACTCGGCTAATACAGGTTTCTTTCCTTTAGAATGAATTTCATCATTGTCCTCTTGTTCTTCAATTGGCTGGTCTGGCTCGGTAAATATTGGCTCGGTTTCTTCAGACTCGGTAGACACTGGTTCTGGTTCATCAGACTCGGTAGATACTGGCTCGGTTTGCTCTTTCTGTAACTCGGTTACTGATGACTTGGGAGTAGAAGATTCCTGATTAGCAGATGTATCTGGTATTGTATCAGGTTCAATAGACACAAATCTTCTATAATCTTCTGGTTCTCTTTTGCTTTCTTCTTCAGATCTTTCTGCAAACTCATCAACTTTCACATGTGCACTTTCTATAACTTTATGAGTAGACAAGTTCAAACATCTATATGCTTTACTCTTGCAAGAATATCCGAGGAATATACCTTCATCACCTTTCACATCAAATTTTCCTTTTCTAGATTCTTTCAAAATGTAACATTTACTTCCAAATACTTTTAGGTAACTTACATTAGGTTTGTAGCCATACCATAATTCATAGGGGGTTTTGAATGAGTCCTTCTTCAGATGTACTCGGTTCAAGGTATGAACAGCAGTGCTGATAGCTTCCTTCCAGTATTTGATAGCAATATTCTTTTCAATCATTAAGGTTCTTGCACAATCCATGATAGATCTGTTCCTTCTTTCAGCTATTCCATTTTGCTCAGGAGTTCTAGGGGCTGATACTTGTCTTTTGATTCATCTTTCAATGAAAAGTTATTGAATTCATGAGAGATGAATTCACCACCTCTGTCTGACCTTAGACATTTAAGTCTTTTACCTGTTTCTTTTTCTACTCTAGCCAAATACCATTTGAACTTTTCAAATGCTTCTGATTTGTTCCTTAAATACATGACAGTCATCATTCTTGAGTAATCATCAACAAAAAGAATGAAGAACTTTTCTCCAGTATAACTTTCAGTTCCTATGGGTCCACATAAATCAGTATGCACAATTTCTAATATATCTTCAGATTGATAGTTTTTTCTTTTGAAACTAGTCTTTCCCATCTTTCCAATTTGACAATTCTTACATAGACCGACCTCAGGTTTCTTTATATCTGGAATACCTCTTACTTTTCTGAATTTACTTATTTTCACTAGGTTATCAAAATTTACATGACATAACCTTTTGTGCCATAACCAACTTTCTTCAACTTGAGCAATAAAACATGAATTTTCACTTGTTTCAAGTCGGAACAAATTACCTTTTGTTTGAGTGCCTGATCCAATCAGCTTTCCTTGATTATTTAGCAGTTTGGCCTTTCCATGCATGAATTCCACCTTGAGTCCACTATTAAGTAGCTGTGCCACACTCATCAAGTTGTGATTGAGACCTTCAACCCAGTAGGCATCATCAAATACAAGTTCTTTGGTTATAGGGATTCTACCTCTTCCTTTTATGTAGCGAGGTTCATTATTACCAAACCTTACACTACCTCCATCATAGTCTATAAAATGTTCAAACTTGGTTTTATCACCAGTCATATGATGAGAGAAACCACTGTCTATGATCCAAATATCATTTTTGCTTATATGAGAAATAAGTGCCATCTTATCTTCCTCATCATTATCAGAATCATCTCTTATAGCAATATAAACAATTTCATCTTCACTATTATCAGAATCCTTAGCCATAAAGCATGTTTTCTTACCTTTGAATGATTTGTAGTCTTTTTTGCCATTCCATTTGTGATCTTTCTTCTCATCTTTGCTCTGCTTGTTTGGGCATCTAGCAGCAATATGACCGACTTCATCACATGAAAAACAGATTAGAGGAACTTTGCCTTTGTATTTTCCTCTGCCTTTTGAATATTTCTTTGCTAAAAGAGCTTCAATTATTTCAAGATCACTGTCTGAACTTGGTTCTGATTCATCTTCACTTTCTGACCGAGATTCCTTTTTCTTTTTGCCTTTCTCCTTGAGTGAAACCTTAGCTTCAAATGCTGATTCCATGTTTTTGGAAGCTGGAACATAGTTGTCATAGTTGTCTAACTCAAATGCAGTTAATCTTCCAACTATGGCCTCTAAATTTATCTTGTGATTTGCTTCACATCTTCTTTCCTGAATTGCAGAAACTCTGATTGCATAAATCGGTAGTAATGTTCTGAGAACTTTGCTTATGACTGTTTCCTCTGAGATATCACCTCCAGAAGCTTTGATTGCACTGACACTGGCTTTGACTCTTTCAACATACTTTGCAATATTTTCATCCTCACTCATTTTTAATTGATCAAACTGTCCTCTCAAGATTTCTGCTTTGGCTCTTCTCACATTGTCATCACCACCATAGATATCTTTCAGCTTGTTCCACATTTCAAATGCAGTTTTGCAGTCTTTGACATCATCAAATTCTTCATAGCTTAGGGCAGATGCAATGTCTATCATCATGGTGTTATGAGTCTTCTTTGCAGCAATATCAGCAACAGTTAGTGTACCAGTGGGTGTCACATATTCTGTGTCAAGATGTGTCAATCCTGTATCTCCAATGGAAGCCAAATGGAGTCTCATGAGACCTTGCCATGCTGAAAAGTTATTTCTGTTTAGCCTTGGAATTTCCCTCTTGTAAGACATCTTGATCTTTAGCTTAGATCCTTGAAATCCTTCCTACAAGCACCAAAAGCTCTGATACCAATTGTTGGAAATATGGATGGAGTAACTGAGAGGGGAGGGGTGAATCAGTTACCACAAAAATAAATCCACAAGTCCCTTAGATGTCTTAAATATAAACTGTTGAAACTCGGTAAATTAACTTATCATTTTTCATTAAACATTAATATGCATAAGACAAATGACATGAACACAAGTAACACCAGATATAACGTGGAAACCCAATTTTGGGAAAACCACCAATGTAACTAGTTACTGATTTTCACTCTTCTGAAGTGAGCCCTGTTAAGAGCCAACCCTGTTAAAGGTTACAAAACACACTGTTAGGTGTGACCCTATTAGAGGATTTAATCACCCTGCTAGGAGTGGCCTTGTGAAAGGTCTTAAGAACAATTCCACCGAATTGTCACCTTGTCAGAGGATTTACAAAAATGGTTGTTAGACCAACTCTGTTAAGAGATTTCGGTATCACTGCTACAATGGTTAGAAAGCAACAATGAAGTGATCTGAATTAAATACAACTTATCTTGTTGATACAGATCTCTGTTCTACGCCAATAGATCCTTACTGATCACATATATCTTTTCTGCACCTCAAGGATATCACTGATCCTTCATCAGAATTCGCACATTTCTGCTCCTTCACATTTCCATACTTTTCACACTTCACTACACTTCGAAATCGCAACTTGATCTCATATATATACCATTCAGGTTACCAAGTCGGCCCAATTACAAGTTAAAATAAATATTACATAGGTCGGCTACATATACAAGTTTCAATAAATAAATTCTGCTTCAGTCGGCTGCATAAACATTTCACTGATGCTCGGTGAACACTGCTGATTCTTCGGTAACCGACTGAACTCGGTAAGTACTGCGAACTCGGTAAAGACTGACTTTCTTTCACATATTCTTCGAAGACCGACTGAACTCGGTAAAGACTGAGAACTCGGTAAAGATTGACTTTCTTTCACATATTCTTCGAAGACCGACTGAACTCGGTAAAGACTGCGAACTCGGTATAGTATTCTGGAGTGCTAGGTAGACTCTGTAACTTGCTTCTCTTACCGTCTGAACTCGGTAGACTCTGTCTAACTGCCTTGCCGAACATTTTGAGCTCGGTAGACTGATATGACATTTGTGTAACATCAAAGACAATACACAATTAAACAATTGTATCCAACAAGGACTTGCGTCCTTATCCTTTTGATCACGCATTATACATGTCGCCTTTCCCACCACATTTTGAAACACCAAAATTTGACAAATATCGAGGGAAAGGTGATCCTAGAGATCACATCAGAGATTTTTTTACGGCATGTATAGAGGTTGCAACTGAAGACACTTATCTAATGAGACTGTTTCCTAAAAGTCTAGGAGGCTCAACCTTGGAGTGGTTTTCACATTTACAACCAACTATTACATCATGGGGTGAATTAGTTGAACACTTCATTGCTAAATTTTCGCATAACATTGAAACCCCAGTCACTTTGATGGACTTATGTGTTGCAAAACAATATGAGAATGAAACATTCACGTCCTTCATACAACAATGCAGAGCTCTCTATAGGAGATGCAAGACTATTATTCCAAAAATAGAGCAAGTTGACATGTTCATAGAAAACTTAATCCCTAAGATCAAGTACTCGATACAAATTGCACAATGTTTCACCATATTTAAACAAATCATTGAAAAAGCCCTAAAGTGTGAGAAAGGACTAGTAGAACAAGGTCTCATAAAATATGACAATAACAACAACAATGATAAATCCAAATTTTGGTCAAAAAACAAAAATGTGACCAACGATGGTGTTGTAGATGCCTGTACAGTGAACAGAACTCAACCAATTTTGTCTTTACAAGGTCCAAATCAATCATTTAGTCCGTACATAGAGAATAATATTGTCTCAACAAATGTAAACGTTGCGCAAACTATGAACACAAAATTTCCAAGGGTAAATACTCCAAGAAGGAATTACACACCTCTAAGGGAACCTATTCAATCAACGTTAAAAAGGTTTATACAGACAAACATGATCACTTTTCCAAAAGTAAGAATATATGAACTAGGTCCTTTCAAACCTACATGGTGGAATGATAATCATCGTACTAAAGGTCACAAAACTTCAAGTTGCTATAAATTAAAAAAACTTAGTCCAAGACATGATAGATCAAGGTGACATCATGATTGATACCAACAAAATGATAGCAAACATGAATCTTACCATCTTTAAGGATCCATTTCTAAACACGACAAAGGGAAGGCATCTACATCGGGAACACAAGATAATACAACTAGCTACACAAAAGTCTCATATGACTACACTATTCATGCCATTAGCTCAGGAGATGTAGAAAACGATGATTCACAAGAAGCACTTGATAATGATGAGCAATATCAAGAGACTCACAACGATGATAACCAAATTTGCATGCTGTCAAAAGCACCGAAATATGATGAAGACAATAATCTCTATCTTATGGACTGGGGGCATGAAGAACCATTTCATTTGGGATGGTTTGAAGATGAACTTATAGTAGATATCATGGATATCAGACTTGTGCATGATGAGTATAGAAAGGGATATGACATAAACCTTGATAACACAGCATATGTTACAGACAGTTCCTTTACAAGAGATGATATAGTGGCTACAATCATGATAATTCCCAGAGATAGAGACTGTGCAGTAGTTACTCGTAGATCTAAAGTAACTTTACAAGGAGTACCACCAAACCCACCATTGACAGTAGGGACCTATAATGTTATGGAGAAACTCAAGAAAACCTCGGCATAGATATCACTCTTTGAACTACTGCGTATATCACCAACTCATAAAGCTATTCTGGACAAAGCACTTCAAGATTCAGTAGTAGACATAAATATAGATGAAAATGCCTTCCAAACCATGTTGGGGAATTTGGCACAGAGTACCCGCATTGCATTCACAGAACAAGATATTCCTAGTGATAGACTTCTCCATAATGACCCGCTACATCTATAAGCTTGCATACATAAGAGAAGAATCAGAAGAGTACTTATAGATGGAGGAGTCGGTCTCAAAATTTGTACATTAAATTTGTTTAAGGCATTGGGATATTTTGAGCTTCATATTGATTCTTCAAAGAGATTAAACATCAAAGCATATGATGATGAAGAGCATCCCTCAAAAGGTATAGTTACGCTACCAGTGCAAATAGGACCTATAACAATAGAGGTTACTTTCCAAGTGTTGGACAGAGAACTAGGGTACAACATGTTATTGGGTCACTCATGGATTCACACCATGCAATTTGTACCATCAACATTTCATAAATGTGTCAAATTTCTATACAATGGAATTGAAATCACCATAAAGGGTGATCCAAATCTATTCCAACATTGTAATCACTTAAAGGCAAGTGTAGATAACCAAGTACCGATTAATGAAGAAGCACCACTCACTACACAAATGGAGTCATTAACAATCATAGAAACACAGAAGAATGTGCCTACAACATCTTCTTTGTAGATAAAAGATATTGGTTGTGGCTACACAAATGGAGTCATTAACAATAATAGAAACACAAAAGAATGTGCCTACAACATCTTCTTTGCAGATAAAAGATATTGGTTGTGGTGAATACTCTATTTCAAGTACCTCAAATGAAAAACAATTATCTATGTCTCCTAGGTCTTTTGGGAAACCTCAAAATGCAGTAATGAAACAAGATCAAGGAAAAGAAATAGTCAGATACTCAAATTCATGCTCTTTCATTAGGTGGGGAGATTTACAAGAAGAATCTTTGAATGAAGATGTCAATCACTAGATATACAGAGAAGAAGATGACATGACAATACCTAGGTTACCTTTAGATCAGTATGGCAACGGATTCAAGATGCTACAAAAACATGGGTATGATGGTACCACAGGCTTGGGATTACAAAATCAAGGAAGATTAGAACCCATTGTACCAAATGACAATCCAAATAATCAAGGGTTAGGATATAAACATGTACCAAATATAACGGAAGAAAGACAACGTACATTGGATATACTGAATAGACCAAGGCTACCGTCAGAATACATATCTCAAAGTCAGTCGTCAACACAAGTGTTTCCCTCTTCATCTCAGACAAGCAAGAAAGTGCCTAGTGCAGAATCAGATGGTGAATATATGAGACAACTTTTACAAGAACCTAGCACGGAATCACCCAGCAATACAATATCTGACACATCCGCATAAGCAAATATGGTAACAGACATGGGCTTAGCACCAGTAAATGAACCTAATCCTTGGTTGTTGTCAATACTTTTGCCAAGGGAAACAACTCAACCTCTACCCAATGAATCAGATGAAGAAAGACACAACGACTTATATCAGTTTTAAGAAGGGTGACCCCCATACAAAGGAGGCCTGCCAATCTACAACAAAATTAGATGCAAGAACAAAAGGAGATAAGTGATACAACCTCAAAAGCTGAAACGTACATAGAAAGTGAGATAGATTCTCACAACTATTAATTTCTATCTAATCATGATTCTAGCCCATGAACAATTGACATGATAAGGTATCACAAATCGCCTATAGATGATGAAAGTATACTAGGTCCCTCAAATAACTTGGTATGCATGTTATCAGAATATGTTATAACAGAAGGGAGTAATGAATTACCCCTTATACACTCATATTTGATTGATTGGGGATGAGAACGAAAACCAACTCTAGATTGGTTTGAGAATGATGAAGCTATTGCAGAATTCCTTGGTGACAGAGAAGGATTTCCACAAGGTGATCACAAGGTGGGATTTGTTGTAGACCTGGATAGAACAACATACTTTAGAGAGGCAAGTGCCTCTCTAATAGAAGATATGGATCAAATTAATCATAATGGGAAGAGTGAGTTAGACAATCTCCCTATTAAAAAAGAGAATTCAACATTACTCATGGAAGAAACCAAAGAAGTAAATATAGCAGAAGGAGAAGTTGTACATAATATCCATTTAGAAAAATCATTAAACTAGAAAGAAAAGGACAAATTCATACAGTTTTTCAAACAATGACCTATCAAGTTTTCTTGGTCCTATGCGGATATGCTAGGCTTAACTTTAAAGTATAAATTACTGTCAGTAGTACCTTTACAAAATCCCAACTTCATCATATACCTATCCAATCTATCATAATATGCTCTAGGGGCTTGTTTAAGTCCATACAATGCTTTCTTCAATCTGCATACCATGTCTCCTTCATCTTATAATGAAAATCCATCCAGATGCTCAATGTAGACTTCCTCTTCCAAATGATCACCATTCAAAAAGGTTGACTTCACATCCATCTGATATACCAGAGCAAAGGTCTCCTCATAATCAATTCCTATATACCAGAGCAAAGGTCTCCTCATAATCAATTCCTTCCATCTGAGAGCATCCTTTACATACTAACCTTGCTTTGTTTCTTACCACTTCACTGGCTTCATTCAATTTATTTCTGAACACCCTTTTTTACCAATCACATTCTTGTCTTTAGGCCTCAGAACCAGTTCCTATGTATTGTTCTTCTATATCTGATTCAATTCTTCTTCCATAGCTTTTATCCAATTCTCATCCTTACAAGCTTCAACAACATCTTTAGGTTCAATCTTGGAAATCAAACATATTTCTTCAGCAACAATCCTTCTCCTAGTCATCACACCTTTATTTTTATCACCAATAATCTGATTTTCAAAGTGATTTAATTTACATACCTCATAATCTTCTAATTGTTCTGATTCACAGGTTCTTGAACTTCTTCACCGACAGCAACAATATTCGGATTCACTGTCTCTACCAGACCATTCTGCTTCTCAAAAATGACATCTTGATCATCAAACTCATATTTGCATGCTCTAATCTGCTTTCCATGACATTCATCAACCTTAACATTTGCACTTTCCACTCTTTTTCAACTTCTTATTGTAATACCGATAGGCCTTACTCTTAGTAGAATAACCCAAGAAGATACCTTCATCACATCTTACATCAAACTTTCAATATCCTCATCTCTTTTAATGAAACATTTGCTTCCAAAAACTCTAAAATATCTAACTGTAGTAACATGACCAAACCATAAGTCATAAGGAGTCTTATCGAAATCACCTTTTATATGCACCCGGTTGAATTTGTATACATCAGTGCTAACAGCTTTGAAGAACACAAATGGACACTGAGAGAGGGGTGAATCAATGTATTTTAAAACTTTTAAGTTCAGTGTGCATATTATAAGGATGTAATGCAAACATAAACACATACACACAAGAACACATTACATAACACCAGATGTACGAGGAAAACCCAATGTGGGAAAAAACCTTAGTGAGAATAGTTGTTGGAGTCTACTACTCCAATCCAGCCTCACAGGTAAATAATAGTTTACAAGATGTTTTAGGGCACCGACCCAAGGAGCACCAACCCCTGATATTTTGATCAACTCAAGGAGCACCAACCCCTAGTTTTATGAGCACCTACTCAAAGGAGCACCTACCCCTGCTCTGAGCACCCACTCAGAGAAAATACAATAAGATTCAAGTTTACAATGATAAAGCCAGGTTACAAATGAATTGTTTAACACTATAGAATTTTCATATCTTGAGAATGACTCTTTGATTCTGAGGATTACACCCTATCAGTTCTCTACAAACAGATCTTTGTTCTTCTTCTCTGTTCTATACTCTTTTGTCTACTTTACTCTTCCTCAGCTTCACCTTTCTCAGACTACTCTCTATCCTCAACCTTTTGCTACTACAACAACCCTTACTACTCTGTTTATGCAATTGCTCACACTCTAACTCTCTCTATCCATGCTATTCAACAATGCACTTCACTTCAGAACATAACATCTCTTACACGAAAAATAAACTAAAAGAGATGTCTTTAGTGTCACAAATATATCTCTCTCATCTACTCCCATTGAATCATATCAGATTACTCTACCTACTATCAACTCTCTTTTTTCAAAAGATCTTATTCTCTGTCTATAAAATGATTTCAGATTGACTGCATACATTAAATGTGTTTCATCATTCTTCAGTTCGATCGGTACATAGATTACTAAAATTAGTAATTTGAATCTTCTCTTCTTGAATATGGTTTGTAGTAGATTGGATTTTATCTTTTGAATCGAATGACCCTACTCTATTTCTTTCCCTTTGGGGTTATGTTCGATTCACTCTCTAGCACTGGGTTGCTATATTTAGCAAGCTTAATCTGTACTCCAAATTTGATCCTACCTCTAGCAATCATCTTGAGCCCATCAAGAATCCGCAACTCAGTCGCCATTAATGAGATTGTTGTCATCTTGTCGATCTACCCAGACAGGTTTCACAACTATATGAGATCCACCATCACCGACTACAACATATCTTATTTGTCCACATGTCTTTGCACTCTTTGTCTAGATTAGATAGTCACGGTCGGTCAAGATCCATGTGGACAATTGGGTTGCTCAAATCGGTCAATCTTCATGTAGTCACTAACTTTTGTGTTATGTTGCATGTATCAGGTTAACAGTAAACCCTTATCCCAATCTACTCTATCAACTAGAATTCTCATTCCTCATGTTCATCACCATAGCTATCCTGAAAAAGAATTTCTAAATCAGATGACCTCATATCAAAATAACCCTTAACTATCGGCATAGGAAAATCATGTTGAATCGACAGTGTAAGATATTCTGAATCATACTGTCAACCTCTCTTTGTCGGTATAGGTTACTCCAATCAGAACCTCCCCTTTTATTTTCCTTATTGACATAGCTATCTTGAACTAAAGACTTCAAGCCAAACAACCATTCATCAAAATAGTCATAACTATCGGCATAGAGAAAACATGCCAAAATTATAGAACAAGTTATACCGATTACATACTGTCGATCTCTCATTATCGATATACGTTATCCCGATGATAAAACTCCATGATGACGAACGCCATCAGAATAGGTTATTCTAAAATCGCAACCAAAAGGTCAACACTTCATTTTCCTCTATCGACATAGCTTGGTCTATAGGCATAGGATAAATTTGCCATTCCGCCCTTGGTAGCTATTCTAATACACCTCCTCAATCTCCTTGTCAGCATAGCTATTTAGATATGACAAACACAAAGGAAAATCCAACATCGGTATGGTTATTCCAACCTAATAATGTTATAGTATAACTTTTGTGTTATGCTAACTGTAAGAAATTGAAACCATCTGCAACCTGCAACACTTGTTTCTCTGCACTCTCCAATCTGCAACCTCTCTGGCATCCACTTTGCAACACTTGTTGACATCATTGACAATAATACCAACAATCTCCCCCTTTGGCATTGATGTCAACACACAACAACAACACATACAGGAAGATCTTTCTCCCCCTTTCATGTCAAAACAAGCATATAACTTTCTCCCCCTTTGACAAAAATGGGAAAGGGACTTGCACACGATCTACAAACATGATGTTTTCTCTTTCTCCCCCTAATATGTTTAGTCTAGATAATGCCTAAAAAATATTGTTTTTTTGTAAATTCCATTAGATGAACCATTATTAAAATATAAACAGTAGTGTTAATACTGCTCATAAAAATTTTAGAAAAAGAATTAAATCAGCATGCTCCCCCTGAACCACAGACCTCAGCAATACATTTAAGTGTTGAAAGAAGGTGGAACAACACCCAACTTGCATCTTAGATATTCAAATGTGTCCTTTGGTAGTGGTTTTGTAAAAATGACATAAACTTGCTCACTTGTGGGAACATATTCAACATTTACCTCCTTGTCAACTACCTTCTCCCTCAAGAAATGGTACTTAATTGCTATATGTTTTATCCTTGAGTGCATGACAGGGTTCTTGGAAATGTTAATAGCACTTGATTTATCACACATAATAGCTATAGGATCTGAAAATGATACTTGGATGTCTTTTAAGATTTGTTTCATCCACAATACTTGTGAGCAACAAGTGGTAGCAGCTATATACTTTGCTTTAGCTGTAGATAAAGAAATAGAATCTTGCTTCTTCTTATGCCATGAAACCAATATGTCTCCAAGGAAGAAAGCTCCACCACTGGTGTTCTTCCTATCATCTATGAACCTGCCCAATTAGCATCAGTAAAGGCTTGTAAAGAGAAATCTCCTTTCTTTGAATACCATAAGCCATAAGAGAGTGTCCCTTGCAGATACTTGAAGATTCTTCTAATAGCATTTACATGTGATTGCTTTGGTGCAGCTTGGAATCTAGCTACCATGCACATTGGTTGCACAATATCAGGCCTTGAAGCTATGAGATACAATAGACTGTCAATCATGGATCTATACAAGGTCTGGTCTACACTAGGTGACTCATCATCCTTTCTTAATTTGCATCTTGTCACCATGGGAGTACTAATTGGTTTGTTGTCCTCCATTTGAAACTTTTTCAACATGTCCTTTGCATACTTGGTTTGAGAGATGAATATGCCCTTATTCAGTTACATTATTTGCAAACCAAGAAAATACGACAACTCTCCAAGCATGGACATTTCAATCTCTAATTGCATCTAATCAACAAACTCTTTGCAGAGAACATCTTTGTTGCCTCCAAAGATGATATCATCTATATATATATTACTACTATTATCATGTAGTCTCCATCTACCTTGATGTACAGGTTGTTGTCAGCATTTCCCTTTCTAAAACCTTGTTGATGGAGGTACTTATCCAACCTAGAATACCATGCTCTAGGTGCCTACTTGACCATATAATGCTTTCTTCACTCTAAAAACAAAGTTCTCATATTTATGCATCTGAAAACCTTCAGGTTTCTCTATGTAGACTTCTTCTTCAAGATTGTCATTCAAGAATACAGATTTGACATCCATTTGATATACTTTGTATCCTTTATATGTTGAGAATGCCAAGAACATACTTATAGCTTCAAGTCTTGCAACTGGTGCAAATGTTTCTTCAAAATCTATGCCCTCTACCTGAGCATAACCCTTGCATACTAGTCTTTCCTTATTTCTCACTACCTTGCCTTCTTCATTCATCTTATTCCTGTAGACCCATTTTGTCCTAATGATATTTTTGTCTGCAGGTCTAGGGACCAATTCCCATGTTTTTCTCTTTTCTATATGTTGCAACTCTTCTTCCATAGCCTTTACCCACTTCTCACTCTTCTTGGCCTCAGCATATGTCCTAAGTTCCATCTCAGTCATAAGGCAGAAGTTTACTTGTTCATTATTTCTTGCAAGTCTTCATCTAGTTTGTACACCCTCATTTTTTTGTATATGATCTTCTCTTTAGGGTGATTCTTTTGCATATATCTATTCGGAGTCTTGCAAGGTGTTTCTTCTTCTTGTTCACTTTGAGATTGCTCTTCATCTTCACTATGTGATTCTTCAATTTGATTTATTATGATCTATATTCCTTTATGTAGATCTTCATCCACTCTTACATGTACACTCTAAATTACCTTCTTTAGTCTTTTGTCGAAACACTTGTAGGCCTTGTTGTGAGTAGAGTACGCCAAGAAGATACCTTAATCACTTCTTGAATAAAAACTTCCTAATCTATCTTCATCTCTTTTGATGAAGCACTTGCTACCAAACACCTTGAAATACTTGACTGATGGTTTCCTATCATACCATAATTCATAAGGTGTCATTTTGTTGTTCACTCTCAGTTTAACTCTATTTAATGTGCATACAACAGTATGGACTGCTTCTTTCTAGTATACATCGGGAAGATTAGCTTCATTCAACATTGTCCTTGTCATTTCCTTGACTGTTCTATTTTTCCTTTCCACAACACCATTTTGTTGTGGTGTCCTAGGAGCTAAATATTGTCTTATGATTCCTTGCCTTTCACAGTAATCTTCACTCATTTGATGTGAACTCACCTCCACAGTCTAATCTCAGACATTTCAGCTTGTATCCACTTTCCTTCTCAACCATCTTCCTAAAGATTTTTAATAGGCTCGAGACTTGTCTTGCAAGAAGGTGACCCATGTCATCCTTGAAAAATCATCTATAAGCAATGTTAGCACATATTTTTACAAAATATTTTATGCTATATAGAGGCCTTTTTCTTTTATCATTTTTATCATATGAGCATTTATTGTTGGTTTGCATGTGTAGAAATTTTATTAGCATGGGTAAAGTTCTCTAAAAGATCAGTTGTTTCAGGAGTATCAAGGTATTGCTTGGGCACACTAAGGGCATGCACTAAGTATTGATTGCACAAGAAATCCATTATGGAAGCACTTGTCAGCAAAAAAAATCATTTTGGTATGATCTAGGATTGTCTTCTAGTATGTATTAGACCCTGTGAGAAAAGTTGGGATCACCAATATTCAGGATGGATGGTTCATTTGTGCTAGACTGCAAAATTTCAATTATCGGCATAAGTAGTCCCGATGAAACAACATTGGTAAGAAAAAGAAGGATTATCGGCATGACTTATACCGATGAAACAAAAGGCAGATGCTTTGGAGCATTTAAAAAATACTCAGCATGGTGTGCGCTCTTGAGAAAGTCATATCATCGGGATAGCTTGTTCTGATGAAGCAGAAGGCAATTGTTTTCCTATCGGCATACATCGGCTTATCGGAAAAACATAGAAATTGTTATATCGATAACCTATGAAACCATCAGTGTAACTTGTAATGATAATGCAAAGTGGATCATGGACTTATAGTATCAGGAGATCGGAAGTAATGAGAAAAGTCTATCTCGATACCCGATGACTGAAGGGAATCAAAGATGGGCCCATCAGAAAAAAGAACCATATCGGAGTAGTAGAAAAATGGTTAGGTCGATCCCCGATGACATGAAGAATCGGAGGGCGGAACTATCGGTATTACTTATACCGATAAAATAGACTCAGAGTTATAAAGCATAAAGGTGCATTGGAGACTCACTGGGACTTTGGGAGGAATAGAAAAAGGCTATTCCGACCCCTGATGAAGATAGAAGCGCTTGCTGGGACATCGGTGTAAACTATACCGATAAAGAAAGCATCTACTAAGGACTCATCAGGACATCGAAAGAAGAACTTTTATGTTATGTCGAAACTCGATAGGACCATCAAGGCGAATGGTGAGTTGCAAGGAGTTCTTCGAAATGAGTTATGTCGATAACGCGGTGGGCTTAGTCAAAATGCGGACTGGTATATTGAGATCATCAGGGCATCGGAGGGACATAAAATGAAATATGTCGATACTCGATGGGTTAAGTTAAAGAAAACCAAAGGCAAAGGCATCGAGGAGAGTTATGCTGATGGAGCGTTAAAACAAAAAGCAAAGCTGAAACTGAAGCAGTGCTCATCAGGATAAAATGAACCATTAGGATAGAGAAAAAATTGCTATCCCGAGACCTGATAAGTTGATCACGATAGCTTGTGCCGATCAGAAAGTGAAAATCGGTAAAGTCATAACAATCGGCACCAAACAATTGAATCATCGGGAAAAGTCTCACCGATTAGCCGTTGGAGGTCTTGATGTGAAAAACTGACATAATGGCTTCAATTAAATGCATCTATTGAGTAGGTTCGTTGCCACATGAAACAAATCCATCAAGATTGTGGTAATTAAGTACAAGATTGGACTCCTTGGGATATATAACCAGTGTTGCATTACAGTATTTCGCACAGAGTTATTGCAGAAAAGTTATCAGGTGTTTATTGAGAGATATTCTGAGCTGCTGAGCATAGAGTAAAGAAATTTGCCGAGATGGAAGGGTAAAGCTCAAAAGGGAATCGAAAGGTTGTTGAAGTATCTAATACCATGACAAAAAAATTGAAAGGTGAAATCAGTGAGGCTCGAAGAAAACTAAACCAAGATATGATAGATCAGATGGGCTCTCCAGGAGCCAAGTCATGCAGAGCTAAGGTGAATTTGCCTATTCGTGAGCAGTTGGAGGATAGATACAGAGAAATTGGAGATGTGCTCACAACAGTGTGTGGGCATGAGCTATTTCTCTTTCATTATCTCCGCAGGGATGAGCCTATGCCAATTTCAAACCCATGGAACACCAATTTAGGTAAACTCGTGGTACCTAATATCTTTGTAAATATTGACTTATTGAAACTCCTGGTAAGACATTATGATGCAAACAAACGATGCATTTTTTTGCCCGACGGGACTAATTTTGTTCACTTTGCGGTAGCCATAATTTAGGAAGTTTTTGTAATGGATCAGGAGGCAGATGTGTCTTTATCATTTGTGGATTTGGAGGAGGAATACAGAAAAATGGATACTACATATCAGGGTTGGAACCTCGCTATCCACAAAGCAGAGAAGGGGAGGCTAACAGAGGAAGATGGTCCTCCTTATGATATAACTATTTTCAAGAAGTATCTACAATATACGTATATGGCTTGTGGCCAGGTTGGAGGAGTTGAAGCTCCTGATGTGGCAAACATAGGACCATTGGTTTTAGCAGCAGATATCCAGAGACATGAGCCTAGAGCTTTTGATTTTTCTTCGTACCTGGTGGACAGACTGCATCAAGGCTTCATGAACTTGAAAGATAATCCAGACAAGCATTGCAAGCATTATTCCCTGTTAATGCATATTATTTTATTTTATGAGAGATTCAGGGGATTATGGCCAGAGGGTTTGAGTCTAAATACAATAGGGAAGAATGGACAGGATCAACTGGTGCAATTGTGGGTTTCTCTCTGGGATTACAGATATGTGAATTCTCATTACCTCAAATTTGAGGAATTCTTTGTTAAGCCAATTTTCTTTCTCTTTGGTGAGCCTCTGCAGGGATCATTTTCTAAGGATGTCAAGAAGTTTCTTAGGCCACACGAGCACAAAAATCCAAAGGTTAATCATAATTGGGGTGATTGGTACTCATGCCAAAACTTCACTTTTGTTCGATGCTACGGATTTGAGGGTTATCCCTATGTTCTACCAAAGCCTGCGCCAGACAGGATTTCTTTTTTGGAAATTGTAAGGCAATTAAGTGTCTCTAATGCCAAGCATTTTGGAGGTGCACACAAGCCAGCCTTCCTCCCTGGTACACTTCACTTATAGGATTTTAAAATTGTATCTACCAAAGCATATGAGGCTATTGACAAGAAGTTGGTGGATGAATACAACCTGTTCCAGCTTGTGTCTAGAACGCATTATGATCCTGAGGGTTACATCCATACAAGCAGGAAGAGGCAAGAGTTGGGAGATTATTTTTATCAAGAAGATGAATTTGAAGATGTGTAGAAATAAGGAGGTGGAAGAGCTTGCGGATGTTATGGAGATCTTGGAGAAGAAACTAGAGGAGAGAAGGCAGAGATTAGAAAACGTGGAGGAAGAACCAGCCCAAAGTGATTCAAGTGAGAATGAAGTAGTTTCTAAGCTCCGGGCACCTGAGAATGAAAAGGATCCAGAAGCACATGATAAGCTCATCATCACACTAAGGGAAGAAACAGATGAAAGAATGACAGAGCACATTTATTTTGTATCAGATGATCAATTCATAAAGTCTAAGGAGTTCAAATCATTCCTGTACCATTTCAAGGGTAAGAAATTAAGGGAAGCAGTGCCAAATATTACCCCTGAGAATGAGGTAGAAATGAAGAAGAGGTTGAAGGAAGATATTGATACAGAAGTTGAGACTATGACCCCACAAAAGGGGAGGCAACTACTAGTAGAGGCTGGAATAATTGTGTTTCCAGGTTGGGATTTGAGTGCCTCGTTTATCTTTGATTCTTTGCTACACTCGGACAATAAGGACATGAAATTGAATATCCAAGGAGTGAAAGATATTTTTATTGGATCAACGTACGATCCAAATGAGGAATAAATGTTGTTGTGGGCCTTATACCCTCCCCATAAAAGGCCAAAAATAATAGATGTGGAAAAGGCTTTTGGTCACATGATGACCCTGAAGGTTGGAGAGGTAGATCCTATGGTCACGGCTAACATAGGTATTAATATTTCAAAATTCAATAAGGCCCAGATGAAACATGAGATAGCAGAGAAGAATAAATATAAGGCTTTATATGAAGAAACCCTTAAGAGGAGTGGGCATCCGATCCCTCAAATTACTGATTCAGGAGGTCAATAGAAGAAGAAATTTAAAAAATTAGCTTATGAGCATACTAAGTTGAAGAGAGAGATGAAGAGCATCAGGGTTGACACTACTTGTGTTTTGCTGAGTAAAAGATATGACAATATGGAGAAGGTGTTGGAAAAGTTCTGGGAAGTATATCAAAAGAACATGGGCAATATGGTCTCAAACACCAGAATTTGAGATAGACTTAACTTGTTGCTACAAGATGCATCGACCAGGGAAAAGTAAAGAAGAATGTTCAAGGTTTGCTTGTCACACATGATGAGTTCACAAAGGAATTGAAATCTAAATTTGATGAGTGCTAGCAAATTGTTCAGCGTGGGGTTCCCCGTTTGGTAAACGATGCAGGGGTAATTAAAGGTAAGACCATATGGCTTTCTGAGTGTAAGTCTTTACTTAGTGTAGCCCAAGCCATTGCCAAAACAGATATCCTTGATATGAATGACATGGCCGACCAGTTTGAGAACTTTTACACGATCGAGAATGTAGCCAGGGATGCTATCTTCAATGCTACAACCTACAAGGATGCAGGCTATTTGCGACACATTCAGAAGTGTGGACAGCCGATGGATCGAAAGTCTTAGTTCTTTTAGTTTTTGTAATGTAATTGATGATTTAGTTAAGTTGTTTAGTTGTTGTTCAGTTAGTTATTAGGATAATGGAAGGGTGTGTCCTTCCATTCATATCTCTTAGCATATATATTCATATTGAGTCATTTTGTATGTAAAGGCATCTAGTATTCAAGAAAAACATACTGCTAGGCAGGACTGCAAGTTATATGTATTAGGGAAGTCTATAGAACAAAGAAGTATCTTTTTATGTAAATAGACTGTAATGGAGTATTTTCAAGTGCAGCTTATGTATGCAATCATCTCTTAAGGATTAATATATGAAGGTTCACTGTTTCTTTTCCTAAGTATTGTGCATACTTCTGTGTTGATGAATTATTATGTCCTCTTGATAAATCTGTCATGTGATTTGCTATGATGTGTCATCACATGTTGTAACATTAAACGTGATATTGAGTTTTTCATTGTTGTGTAGCACATACTGAAACCTTCATAGTTGATGATTAATATTGTCTCAGGAGTTGATAGGATTTTCTATCCACAAAGTGTCATAAATACCCCCTGGATAGAGGTACTGGTCTGCTATTTATTTTTAAGGTTTTGGTTGGTCGTACATTCAAGGTCCTTGATAGATAAATATTCTTCCTAAATTCTATATGAACTGATCTTTACATGTTTCTTTTAAAGTCCTGAAAGCATCCTTATTCTCATTATATTATCATAAGCATTTTCATTTCTTTTCAAAGCATTCAATTAAAAGACATAATAAACCATGGTTGCAGAACAACAATCTACCATTTTTTTTCAATTTGCTAAAAGACTTAAATCCACTTTAAATAATCTCTTCGGTGCTTGAGAGGAGGAGGTTTACCCACCTAGGTTCAGTGGAGCCTAAAGTGCAGAGGGATTTGGTCTTCAACCATCCCTGTTCATTGGTCAAGGCTGATTGGATTACTTGAAGATTTGGCAAGCCTTTTGGTTTTCCAATTTGTGTTTTTGGGCTCCAACAAGCAACATGAAGTATCTTTCTTCATTAAGGGATCTTGTCCTTGTAGGCCCACACAAATCAGTATGCACAAGCTCTAAAGACCTTGTAGTTGAGTACTCCATTGTCTTGAAACTCTCTTAAGTTTGTTTTCCTCTTTGACACTCATCACAGAAAGTACTTGTTGGTTTGATAATCTAAGGTATGTGCCTAACATACCCTCTCTTGCTCACTTTAATAAGATTATCAAAATTGATGTGACCCGGTCTTCTATTCCATAGCCAACTCTCATCAACTTGTCACATCATACATTAAGACTCAAAGCATTCCTTAAGATTATTTACATTGTCATTTGTTCTCTTACCTTCAGCCACCAGCTATCCATTTCTTTCTTTTTTGATTTGACATCATTTTGAATCAAATATAAATGTATATCCTTTGTCACACATTTGACTCACACTGAGCAGATTGTGTTTCAGACCTTCCACATAATATACATCAGAGCTTTCAATTTGCCATCAATATTAAGAGTACCTTTGCCTTTTATTTTGATGGATGGATTGTCTCCAAACCTCACTGAACCACCATTCCAATCTTCTAATTTGATGAATTTCTTTCTATCACCATTCATGTGGTTGGAGTAGCCACTATCTACTACCCATAGGTTTTTCCTTTTAGCATGCAGGGCAGTTTCAACAATCAAACTTGACTCAACTTTGTCATTTTCCTTTTCTACCCATACTTGTGTTGATTCTTGCTTCTTCTTTACTGTCATCTTTTGATATAATTTTGTCTTTGGTTCCAAAGGTGACATTATCTTCTTTTGCTTAGTTGTTCTAATTTTACAAAGCTTTCCTATATGTCCAAGATTTTGACAATGATAACATTTGACATTTATATTGAATGATGAACTTAAGGGCCTGGCATAGGACTGAAAACCATATCTCCTACATTCATAACTTTTGTGACCAATACCATTACAAGGGTAACTGTATACCTGAAAGAGCGGTTATGAAATTAAGAGAAAAATACAATTAAGTATACCAATGAAACATTGCATGAGAGAGATTAAATGAGAAAAACAAGTTAAACAATCAATCTTCTAAAATCGTTCCATTGTTCTCAATCTCCAAGGATCCTTTAAATCAAGATAGCTCTCAGATTATATGAGCACTTGATCTTTAGGATGACCTAAAGAATGAGGGATACAAAAGATAAAATATCTAAATGCAAGTGCAACTAAGATCTTAGCATGATATGGATATGAAAAGCTATGATATGGTGCAAGATGATGAGATTAAAATGAATACTATGCTAGTATGATATGCTATCCTAACATGATAATGCTATGATAATACTAAGTTATGATAAAGAAACTAACATGCTATGATAATGCTATTATAATATGCTAACATGCTATGCTAACATGATATGATATGCTAACATGATAATTCTAATACTAGAATGCTCCTAAATGCTTAAGCTTGAAAAGAGAGATAAACGAGACTCCTTGATAACCTGCACACAAGAAAATAGCATGACCTAGATGCAAAAACCTGGGATGTTGATAATGAAGAAAGGAGGGCTATTTATAGAAGAAATGATCAATTGGATGGTTAAGTTTGAACTGGCTTAAGAAGGGCTAGGATTGAATTTTTTTCAATCCATGTGAGATTTTCAACCCAATCCCATGTTGACAAGTGTCACCATGAGATTGCTTGAGAGGAGAGGGAAGAAGCATTAAATGCTTAAGGGGACATGATGGTTACCCTAGGGGGTTGGGTTAGGGTTAGATTAATGGATATTCCTGTTATCCATGGGATAAATCAATGTGCAAGGGTTAAATGGTTACGTTAGTTAAAATAATAAATGCTTTGAAGAGACCCATGAGTTAAAAGGATGGTTAAGCTAGAGGAAAGTCTCTAACCAAAGGTCAAAGGTGAGTTAACTATAAATGGTTACGTAGATCCTTTAATGGTTTGTGTTGGATTTTCATAGAAGTATGTGAGGAACAAAACCCCATGTGAGGAAAAAGTCCCCCCCATACGAGAGAAGAAGAGAAGTCAAACTGTGATCATCCCTCAATGAAGAATCTGCACCAATGATAGAAGCTCGATGTATGAAGAAACTGCTCCACGAACGTCGAACAACATTCCTCCCCTTAGGAAGAAACAAAACCAAAGGTGTATCCATGAAGTCTCCCCAATCATGAAGGGAAGATGTATGAAGAAAACTCATGATGAAAGAAATCTCTGAAAACTGCTCAAGTGTCCCTATGTCGATGCTGAAAGATACCCCTTCCAAAGATGGTAAACTGTGCCATACTGCTGAAAAAGGAACTCCAACATCTAGTGGAGATGGATGTAGAACAATATCCAAAGACTCATGTCTCTCCTCAAAGAATAAAGAGACCTCCTCCAACTGTTGTACATAAGTATCCACAATCATGTCAACCTCGAAAGAATGATCATGTAGAGAATGAACAAGAGGGTCAGAGTGTGCCCTCGCAACAATCGAAGAAGGATCATCTTCATCAAAGAGAAGATGTATGTCATCAATGATGTCTCCCAAATCTGCAATGTAGGATTCCACAAACAAACCTGCAATATCTGTCATGTAATCATCCCATGAATCTGAAGCTGGAAGACAATGTATATCCTGCTGCACTGAATCACATGAAGGCAAAACTGTCGCACTATCTGAATCATCAGGTACAATAGGTGATGTGATATCAATATGAGGAGATGAAATACAAGACTCAAGAACTGGGTTACATGTGAGAATCCCCAAATTCAAGTGTCCAAAGTTCTCCTCAAAATCTGAACCATCACAATAAGTGTGATCATCATGTGTAGAATCATCAAATGTGAAATCATCATCATCAACAAAATCTGAAAAGGAGTATAACCGAGATGCATGATCAACCACCCCAGTTGCAATGATTGCTCTAGTCTCCATGTCTCTAATAAAAACTGAGTCAGGTGTGAACTCCACAACTCTCTTAGTTGCGCCATGTGTGATTTGATAGATAGAAAGGAGATTGTTTGTCAAGTGGGGTACACACAACACATCATTGAAGGAGTTATCCCCAATGTCAATAGATCCTTTCCCAATCACATCCATGTATGTATGATTGCCCATCAAAATCTGTGGCATGGTGCAAGGCTCAAATGTAGAGAACATAGACTGTGAAGATGCCATATGATGAGAAGCCCCTGAATCTAGAAGCCATCTCTCTGAAGTATGATTTGTTGTAGCACATAGAGCTTTTCCTTTTCTTGTTCCAAAAGAGTGAGTCTTTCCACTTGTAGAAGCCATGAATGCTTGCCCTTTTCCTTTTGAATGTGAGGAAGTGGAAGTTGATGAATCATCCTTCTTGTAGACTTTAGGCAAATCAATGTTATGCTTTTTGATGATATGTGTGAGTTCATCAATCTTCTTAGTATGGCAACGATGTTCCTCATGACCAATCTTTTTACAATAAGCACAAGTAGGTCTCTCTCTCTTTGGTGAATTATCTTTCTTGGAAGAAGATGAATCTCCTTGTTGTGGAGAAGATGATGCTTTTTCCTTAGGCTTTGATTGCCATTTCTTCTTGTTTGAGTTGTCCTTTCCTTGATTTCCTTTGTTTCCTTGATTTGCCACTAATGCTTGAGACTTAGAAGAAGTCTTAAGAATGCCCATGCTTATCAGCTTAGTTTGTTCCATCATCAACATTTCATTGAAAGCATCAAATGTAGGCATTTTGTAGCTTGAACCCATTGTCATTCTATGAGTTTGGAAACTAGAAACAAATGCTGCATATTCTTGTGGAAGCTTCCCTATCAAGTTGAATATCAATTGAGTATCCTTCTTATCAATGCCACAATCTTTGAGTTGTGCCCTCAACTCATTTGCCTTAGTGACATAATCTTGTATAGTATCAAAGTTCTTGGGATCTAACATGGTGAGATCACTATCAATTTGATATCCCCTAATCTCATCAACTTGACCATACAAGTCTTGAAACTTTTGCCAAGCATCCTTGATTAGAGTACATTTTTCAATATGAAAAATGAGATCCTTTGATACATACTTTCTTAAGGTACCAATTGCCATGATATTTTTAGTGAGCCAATCTAAGTGACCAACTGGATCAGCCTTAGGATCAGCTGGAGCAACAATAGTTCCATCAATGTAATGAGTGAGTCCTTTTTCCATAAGTTTACTCCATGCATCAATTTTCCAAGTAGCATAATTATGTGGAGTTAAGAGAGGAAACTTAGAAGAACCCATAGCAGCAAAAAGGAAAGAACACAAGAGCACACAAGCACAAGAGACACCCCACCAAATTCAATCAATCAAAGTACCCCCCCTAAAGTGATGATTTTGGCACTTTATACTTAGTGCGATTACAATGAGCCACTTGCAAAACAAGGCAAAGTGGGCTTATGATGCAAGTTTTACAACTTCTCAAATGAGATACAAGAGACTTCAATCAATAGTGCAATGAATCTAACTGAGATTCAAGCAAATATACAAGTACCAAGAGAGCCAAAAATGGCCTAGATCTGAAAGTACAATTTCTACTTACAATGACATCAATCTGATAGCATTATATGAAAGTAGATGAAAAAATACGCACTTTCAAAAAAAACGGCACCTAAAAAGGAGGTCGGATGACCCCAAACGAAGCCTCTGAAGTTGCAAAAACTGGGATTACTCAGGGACAGTCACCAAAAACTACATTTTCTGAAAAATCCATGCATCAAAATCAAAAAATTCTTTCACCACTGCGGAGAGCACGAAATTCTAGCCCATTTCAAAAAAAATTGCACCCAAAAAGGAGCAAAAATGAGCAAGTTATGGCCATTTGAAGTTGAACTGCAAAATCAAAAATGCAAATGAGAGGGGGTCAAAAAATTTTCAAACCCTGCCGATGTGGCGCTGACATCAGCAAATCACGGGGTTAAATTTGACGGCCGTATGACCGTCGCCAAAACTTCGCTGCCAGGCTGACTGGGCATCCGTACCGTACGGACGACTGCGTGGATAGCTGACTGGATATTCCGTACTGTACAGATGCTGATGTGGCAGACGATGTGGCGTACGTACAAATGACTGTGTGTACGGATAGTACGGAAAGCTGGCGTGTCTGTGTTTAGTCCACGGGCCACGGGCCTCCTGCCACGTGGCGGGCGTGGATTCGCCGGCCTGGAGTCTGCGTGGCGGAGGATGCCTGAGGGAGGAGCCGAAGCGGAGGACTGGGCGCTGCCTGGCAGAGCCACGCAGGAGGTAGCGTCTGGAGGGAGCGGCGGGAGGAGCCGCTGCGAGCTGCGGGAGGCGCGGGCCGAGAGGAACCTGAGCGGCGCAAGTGGTGACTGGCAAGCGGAGCGTCGGGACCAGAGGGAGCCGCGGGCGCTGGCGGAGGAGGCTGTTGAAGGCGGAGGGCGCCGGCGCTGCGGAGAGGCGCCGAGACCGGGAGCGGAGGTTCCTGGAGACGGCGCAGCGGCGGACAGGGAAGCCGCTGTCGGGAAGGTCGCGGCGGGAACGGAGTCTGCGGCGAGGACGATGCTGCAGACGGCGTGAGGCGCCGTCAGGTACGGTTGCGCAGTCAGGTACGCGGCGGTGACGTGGACGAGAGCTGCGGTACACCTGCGCGCACAGTACCTGCAATATCTGCAGGTCACGGGGGTACGGGGGTCTGCGGACCCCCAAACCGAAATCTCCTTTTTTTTTTTATTTCTTTTTTTTTTTTTTTTTTCGAATTTTTTTTTTTCAATTTTTTTTTATTTTTGATTTTTGAAAACAAATTTCTGAAAAAAGAAATTTTTTTTTTGAAAAAAAAATATATAATTCGAAAAATCCGTACGAATAGCAAAATTGGGGAAAAAAATTTTCCTCACCAAAATAGGTCGACTTTATAATCAAAATTTATGGAAATGGCCTTCCGGACGCAATGGAGAGGTCGGATCTGGTCTAGGACGCCTCCAAATGACGATGCTCCTCAGATCTGCCTCTTGACGTCACAATAATGCCTCTTCAAGACGAATCAATGAAGCTCCAATAGCTCTGATACCATGTTGGATTTTGCCAAGATCAAGAAGTCATTGAAATGTACAAGATAGAGACATAATATGGGATAAGAATAAACTGTATTCTCATTAATAGAAAAATGATCAACAATCAACTGGATTATCTAGTTACATACAATGTAGATGAGCCTGCTTATATAGGCAAGGCTAGGGATATGTATGAGCACACAAACATGACATGTGGCTCAATAAGAAACAAGGGTAGGTAGGAAATAGGTGTGGGTAGGTAGGAGAAATAATATAATATTCCACATGAGGTGGATCACCCACCGAAGGTGGAATTATCACTCCACAATAAGTGGATATGATAGTGTAATAACAAGATCAACACCATAAGAGGTGGAATTTCTCCTACACACACTATCCCAATGTGGCACAAACACCCAAGTGTCTCATATCCAAACTACTATGAAATGCATTATCCTAAGTAAACTTAAGTAAGTGTAATAATATCCATGATGAATAATTATTTACACCAACAGTTTGGAAGACTTTAGAGGTTAACCATTTGAAGACATAAAGCCTTTAATGGTTATTGAAGACTTTGGAGGTTTTTGAGAAGTGACTTCCTTTTATTTAGGAATGTGACAATGATTAGGATAGGATTATGCTAAATTGGAAGTGATTAGAATAATCTAGAAGGGGTTTAGGCATGCAAGTGCATTTTGTAGAAGAATGCAAGTGAGAGGATTTTTACGATTTAATTAAAATAAAATTTGATTTATTTTAATTATTGGTTGCAACTTACATTTGATAGATTTAAATATATATTGATTTTTTAAATGTGAATGTGAATTTTAATTTATTTAAATGAGAAAAAGGAGGATAAAGCATTAATGGTTTGAAGACTTTGAGGGAAACCATTAAAGACGTTAAGAAGACTCTAGAAGGAAGCCTTTAAAGGCTTAAAGACTTTAAGGAAAACCATTAAAGGCTTGAGAAGACTCTAGAAGGAAGCCATTAAAGGTTTCAAGTGGGTGAGGATAAATAGGATTTTAAATAAATAATTTATTTATTTAAAATAGTGGTGCAACTTGCATTTGTAGGAAAATGCAAGTGGGTGCAAGATAAAGGTGATTATTTATTTAAATGTGTGAGAGGGATTTTGGGAATTTAAATAAATATTAATTTATTTAAAAGTGAAAGAAGATTTAATTAAGTAAATATGATTTATTTATTTAATTAATGATCTAAATTTGGTTAAGTCAAATAAATTGAATAATTTATTTAATTAATAGGAGAAGAGGGTTGGGATGAATTAATTTAATTAATAGTTGCAAAAGGATGAAAGATTAATTAAATGTCAATTTAATTAATAGTTGGAAGAATGGTAATTAAACAAATATAAAATTCATTTAATTAGGTGGACAGAAATAGGTGTCTACAATAACAAAGAATATTTGCATCTCTAAGACCATCAAAAGGATTTTTACATTCATAACTAGGAGGGGACCTACACATAAGTGTACATTCTGCAATTCTATGACCATAAGTATTGCATTTATAACAGTAGCCATGGAATTGAGGTACATACCAATCGTTGTTGAAATTATTTCTCATTGGTCTCCTTGGAGCAACATAACTCAGTCTTCTTGAGCTCTTCCTCATATCCTTGACTCTTGTGAAACCTCCATCATCCATCTTGCCTTTTTCTTTTGGATCAAAAGGACTTCTCTTTGTAACAACAACATATGTTTTCTTTCCAGTGGGCTAGTTGACAATGAAAGTTTGTTCATTAACATTCTTACTTGAAGAGACAAAATGTATCTCTTTATTTTATGATTCCTCGATGGTAGAAAATTGTTTGGCATCAAATCCAACTCCTTTTGTATCCTTTGAGTGTTTTTCCTTGTTCAACATTTTGTCCAACGCATCAGTGTTGCCCTCGTACTTGATTCTCACCTTGAGTTCATCTTTGCACTTTTCAAGTTTCTTTTTGAGATTCATAATTTCTTCCTCCATATTTTGATACTCCTTCTCTTTGTTTTCTAAATCTAGCTTTGTCACTTCATATATTCTTTTGGTTTCTTCCAACTAAGTAGTTATGGCAGGAAGATTGCTATTTGATTCTTCAATATTCTTGTTTAGTAAGTTATGCTCTTTTATGACAGACTTCTTGTACTTCTTGAACTCTTTTCTTAATTTGTCAAGTTCTTCAAGAGCACAAACCAATTCTCCTTCAAGGTCATCCACAACATCTACATCTTCTTCCTCACTATCATCTATATTTTTAGATTTACCACCACCATGTTTCTCATTAAGGATCTCTTGAGCCATGAAGACACTAGTTTGCTTTTCATCTTCACTGTATTCCTCAACCGAATCACTTTCATCATCAAAGACATCACTATCATTTGAGTAAAGAACCTTCTTCTTTTGAAAATTTCTTCTTTTTTATTTGTAAAACCTTTTACCCTTATCCTTGACATCTTCCACATAATTATCTTACTTCTTCTTATAGGGACACTTAGCCGCAAAATGTCTAATTTTACCACAATCAAAGCATTTGAAATATAGTTTTCCTCTATACTTGCCTGGTCATTTCTTGAGCTTTCTAACAAAGTTAGCTTCAGCAACATCAGAATTATTTTCAACTTCATTTATAGCTTGTTCTCTTCCTTTCTTTTTTATATTGAAGCCAACTTCTCTCTTTGAAGGTTCAACACTTTTTGTTCTCATCTCATATGTATAAAAAGAGCCAAACAATTCATCCATAGAGAAAGTCTTTAAGTATTTAGCTTCCTCAATAGATGAGACCTTTGTATCATACTTTGAGGTTAATGATCTCAGAACCTTCTTGACAGTAACTTCATCTTTGAATTCTTCTCTGAGTCCTTTTATAGCACTCACAGTCTCATCCACTCTTTGCAGATAATCAACTATCTTCTCTTCTTCTTTCATTTTTAGATTTTCAAACTGAGTTCTTAGATTTCGCAGTTTGGCTTCTTTCACTTTGGTATTTCCTTCATATACACTCTCCAATTTATCCCAACTCTTTTGTTGATGTGCAATGCATGACTTTGACAAACTCTATTTCTGATAGACCTCTTAAGATTGCATTCTTAGCTTTTGCATTATTGTCATATTCCCTTTTAGCATCAGGGTCAGTAGGAGGAACTTGAGGAATAGTATAACCCTTTTTTACTAACATCCATACATCAAAACCAAGGGAAGACAAATATGTCTCCATTCTTATACTCCAAAAGGCATAGTTTGTGCCAACAAACATAGGTGCTTTAGAGGAAGATTCACTTCTAGCCATCGTGTTCACTAACCAGAATCTACCCAAGCTAGAGAACGCTTTTACTATAGGGTAACTTAGTGCTTTGATACCAATTGAAGAACACAAATGGACACTGAGAGGGGGGTGAATTAGTGTATTTTAAAACTTTAATTTCAGTGTGCAAATACTAAGAATGTAATTCAAACATAAACACATACACACAAGAACACATCACATAACACAAGATGTATGAGGAAAACCCAACATGGGAAAAAACATCAGTGAGAATAGTTGTTGGAGTCTACTGCTCCAATCCAGCCTCACAGGTAAATAACAGTTTACAAGATGTTTTAGGGTACCAACCCAAGGACCACCAACCCCTGATATTCTAAGCACTAACTCAAGGAGAACCAACCCCTAGTTTTATGAGCACCTACCCCTGCTCTGAGCACCCACTCAGAGAAAATACAATTAGATTTAGGTTTACAATGATAAAGCCAAGTTACAAATGAATTTTGCAACACTACAAAATTCTAATATCTTGAGAATGACTCTCTCTGATTTAGAGGATTACACCCTATCGGTTCTCTATAAACATTTATTTATTCTTCTTCTCTTTTATACTCTTTTGTCTTCTTTACTCTTCCTCAGGTTCACCTTTCGCAAAATACTCTTTGTCCTCAACCTTTTGCTACTACAACAACCCTCACTACTCTATTTTTGCAACTCCTCACACTCTAACTCTCTCTGTCTATGTTATTCAGCAGTGCAGTTACCTTTAGCACATAACATCTCTTACATGAAAAATAAACTACAAGAAATGTCTTTAGTTTCACAAATATATATCTTTCATCTACTCCCATCGAATCATATCAGATTGCTCTACCTAATATCAACTCTCTTTGTCAACAAGATCTTATTCTCTTTCTACATAATGATTTTAGACTAACTGCATACATTAAATGTGTTTCATCTATCTTCAAGTTGATCAGTACAGAGATTACTAAACTTAGTAATCTAAATCTCTCTTCTTGAATATAGTCTGCAGTAGATTGGATTCGATCTTTTGAATCAACTGACCCTACTCTAGTTTTTGCCCTTTGGGGTTATGTTCGATTCACTTTCTCTCACCGAGTTGCTATATTTAGCAAGCTTGATCTATACCCCAAATCTGATCCTACCTCTATCATTCATCTCGAGCCCATCAAGCATTTGCAACTCAGTCGTCATTAATGAGATTATTGTCATCTTATCGATCTACACAGAAAGATTCGATGACTATATGAGATCCACCATCACCAACATCATATCTGATTTGTTCTATCCACCAATGAGCCACATGTCTTCACACTCTTCATCTAGATCAAATGGTTAAGGTTGGTCAAGATCCATGTGGACAATCAGGCTACTCAAATCAGTCAAGCTTCATGTTGTCACTAACTGTCGTGTTATGTTGCACATATCAAGTCAACAGTAAACTTTTATCCTGATCGACTCTGTCAACTAGAATTCTCATTCCTCATGTTCATCATCATAGCTATCCTGAAAAATAACTTCCAGATCATATGACCTCATATTGAAATAACCTTTAACTATCGACATAGGAAAACCATGTTGAATCGACAGTGTAAGATATTCTAAATCATACTGTCAACCTCTTTGTCAGCATAGGTTACTCCGATGAGAACCTCCCCTTTGATTTTCTTTATCGCCTGTAAAGTGGAAAATTGAACCCTAGTGATTCCCCACCTAGGAGAGAGAAAGGAAATCAATAGGATTATTTTCACTTGGGAGGTACTTTACATTCAAAAGAGGGGTGGAATTCCCTAGATCTAAACCCTAGACTAAATAAGGATCTGAATACTAAGTGAATTGCAAGGATGTAGTGCAATTTACCCTCTTTTGTAAGTAGAAGAGTTGACTTATTGACTATGCAGAAAAGAGAGATAAAATGGGTGAAATGAGGAGCTACCAGTTTGGGATCGCGTTGTAATTTCAGATTTAAGATATTTAGACTGATACAGATCTGCCCTGCAAATTTGGAGAAAAGTCATCGGGACCAAGTTGAAAGTGCATACGATCCCCCGAAAAATCCATGAAATGAAAAGGGTTTCTTTGTCTCTAAAAATGAAGTCCAAATCTGCAATTACAACTGCGCACCTGCAACCTACACACAGAAAAGAAGGGAAGAAGGGTTGTGGATAGGGGTTGCTTCAGTCAAACCCTAGTTGAGAAATCAACCTTGAAAGAAAGTAATTGCAAATTCTCAAATGTAAATGATGGAAATGTATACCTTGTAGATCTGCAATTGATTGATGATGATTGCTTTGCCTCTTGAATGTAATCACAAATGTTTTATGAAATGGCATGTAACATGACAAAACCCTAACACACAAACATGCTTGCAAATGATTGTTGTATTGTTTCTCCCATGGATGAATGAAGAAGAAGACTTGATGGATGCTTGAAGACTTAAACACTTGATGGAGACCTTTCGCTTGAATTTCACCTATCATGTATTTCATGTTCATCGAATGAGGTAATTGAATCTCCTTTTATACATGCCCAAGAGAATTAATTTTCATCCATCAAAGGCCAACAAAGAGAGATTGACATCCCCGAAGAGAAAATTAAGCAAAAGGGGTCGAAGGGACCCATCTTAGGGCTTCCCTAAGAGGTAGGACAGGGTGCCATACCCCTGTCCTACCCTATCTTGGGGCCTAGACAAGGTCCTAAGGTAGTCTCAAGGCTCAAATAGGAGGGACTCAGGGGTGAAGGTGCAGAAAGGGGTCTTGATTGAGAAGGGAGATGTTGTCGCAAAGGTGAGGGCCTAAAATACGATCAAAATTTAAGGGTTTCAATGTTATGATGCTACATTTAGCCCCCACTTTAGCGGGAGTATGGCTTATGCCAATACTGCCATTAAAGTAGAAGAAAGAGAGAGGTGAAGAGGAGAGATGTTGAGAAATACCACAAGGAGTATAAGACATCACTAATCTTGAGGAACAAAGCCCCCAATCTTAGGATCTTAACTCACTCAAGCATATGCAAGAGCACACAAAACAAAAAGAAAGAGACAAACAACACAAGACAAAGCATGAAAGACACACGACAAAAAAACACGCAAGACCACACATCAACTAGCTGTAGAGACCTTGATACAAATGTCTCAAATAACTAATTGAAACACAAGCACAAATGCCATCACATAAACACCAATAATCACATAGAATAGAAAAGCTAACATCATCCATGAACCATCAATAGTAAAACTATGGGTTCATGAGAGGAAGGAGAGAGAGGACATGAATACAAACTTTGGTGATCCATGAGAAGAAAGGTGAACAAGAGGAAAAAATGGACATCTCGCCCCTAGAATTAGGTGATCCATGGAGAAAAGGACATGGAAAACTAGCCCCTAGATTTTGTCTAGGTGATCTATGTAAGGGAGGAAGGTGAGAACGTCGTTAGTTCCACTCAACCTCATGCGCATGTGTACAGGTGAGGTTCAAAGCACCTCATAGGAGTCTATGCCCGAGTATACTACAATCTGTATGTTAGACAGTTCAAATAACTGGAAGACAATTGAGAGGGGGGGTGAATCAATTATTACAGATTACCAGAACCATTAGCAATTAAAATCGGAACCCAAAACATTAATACCAGAATAGAAGTTAAACTAATTAAGCATAAATAGTAATCACAGAATAAACACCATCCACATGACACAAATATTTATACGTGGAAAACCTGGTAAAGGGAAAAACCACAGTGGGAAGCCTACCCACAGTCAGATAATACTTTTGCAGTAAGTATGTGAATTACAATTGAGGGGCCTGCACTTGCAGGAAGGTCAACAGCCTAGAGCGCATTGCTCATCACAAAAGGAGTCTCATTGACTACATAGAAATTCATACTATAATCCAGAGAAGTGTTTGAACTATAAAGATAATATCTCCTATGCATGAGTAAAGTTCCGGTTAAGCTCAATATCGGAGGACTAAATCCTCTTACATAAACCCAATTCAATCTCCAATGATCGACCAAATCCCCTGCCTAAGTGATATTACATTATTTGCAAATTACATATCCATATCCCATTCCCTTGATCTCTACCATATATATTCTACAATGAGATCTTACAACTATATATACAAACCCTCGACCATAAACAATTAAGTCGGCACCAGATAATAAACCAATTACATAATTATAAAACATGTCGGCCTTAGATCAAACAAATAACATCAAACACATAAGACATCCTAGAAACACATCGAGAGGTCCAGTCCACACGTTACATTAAGCTAGTCCATAACCTAGATCAACCGAGACCCAATATAGGTCCACACACTAAAGCAATGATCTCCATCTGCCAAGCCTCGAACATGATCACCAACAATATCTTGAAACTCCACCAGAAACTGCACCAACACCACTTATGCATATCATCAAAGATCTTCATTGAAAGCTCTACCGATGAAACCCTCGCCGAAACTGCAAGCCAAGCTTCCAAGCAAATAGGATAGCATCCGATCACCAGACCAAAACCAACTAACTGAATATGAGCATGAATATCATGAATAAGCCAACTCTATAACCAAACTATATCGAAGCCTACTGGATCATGTTGGATCCAAACCAACCAGAAACCACTCATCCTACCAAGACCAAAAGGGTGTCGATAAAGCATCCAAACATCTAGTGTTGGCATCAATGACAAAACATGAATGCAACACATAATCAATTCCACCAAATGGCCAACAATCTCCCCCTTTAGCATTGATTGAAACACTAGATGTGAAAAACATCCAAGTACCAAGAAATGCCAAACAAGTCTCCCACTCAAAGATACAGCAATGAGGTTCTGAAACAAAGACTAAAATCCTCCTTTGAATGATATCTTTGTCAAGCTCTGAATTATACATATATCTCTCCCCCTTTCTTTTTCTCTAATTTATACATATATCTCTTCCTTTTTTTTTCACATCAATATCTCTCCCCCTTTGACATCAATGCTAGAAATTTGACAAAAATATCAAAGCAAAAGCATAAACCATTGAATCACAAAGCTAACTACTCCCCCTGAGCAGTAGCGTCCCCACATTAGTGCCAGAATGAGTAGTATCTTCGATAATGCATACCGGACTGATGTCAAACTATATCAATCAAGTCTCAGTTGAAGGAGCAGAAACCCAAAATCCATCTCTTAGGTACTCAAATGATTCTTTAGGTAAAGGTTTAGTGAAAACATCTGCAATCTTCTCTTTAGTGTTCACATAAACCAATCTAATTTTATTTGCTTCACCTTTTCCTTCAAAAATTTGTACTTGATAGATATGTGCTTTGCCTTAGAATGAAAAACCGGATTCTTTGATATGTCAATAGTAGCAGAGTTATCACAATGAATAACTACCGGTCCATCACAATCCACCTTTATATCCTTCAACATTTTCTTCATCCATAGAACTTGTGTACAGTTAGTAGCAGCAATAATATACTCAGCTTCAGTAGTAGATAAAGAAGTACATGATTGTTTCTTGCTGATCCATGAAACAAGTTTCTTTCCAAGAAAGAAAGCTCCATCGAAAGTACTTTTTTGGTCATCAACATCTCCAACCCAATCAACAGCTGTATATGTATATAATGTAAAGTTATCATCCATAGGGTACCACAAACCAGATTCTAATGTACCTTGCAGGTATCTAAAAATCCTTTTCATTGCACTCTCATGATTTTCTCTAGGATCACTCTGAAATCTTGATACAATACAAACAACATTCATTATGTCAGGCCTAGTCTGAGTCAAATAAAGCAGACCTCCAATCATAGATTTGTATCTTGTAGGATTTACCTGTGCAGAAACATCTTTTCTTGTCAATTTCTCACTTGTAACCATAAGATTACTTACCGGTTTATAATCTCCCATACCAAATTTCTTCAACAATTCCTTAGCATACTTAGTTTGACAGATGAAAATACCTTTGTCAATCTGAGTAATTTGCAAACCTAATAAATTTTTTATCTCTCCAATCATAGACATCTCAAATTCTTTCTCCATATTCTTAGAAAATTCTATGCATAGCTTATCATCACCTCCAAAAATAATGTCATCAACAAATACTTCAATAATCAGTATATCATCATCAGTGATTTTATAATATAAATTATTGTTAGCATTACCCTTAGTAAAACCAAGTTTAAGAAGATATTTATCCAACCTTGCATACCAAGCTCTAGGTGCTTGTTTCAATCCATATAAAGCTTTCCTTAACCTACAAACCATGTTTGTATCATCTGATAGTGAAAAACCATTAGGTTTCTCAATATAAACTTCCTCATCAAGATCCCCATTCAAAAATGCACACTTAACATCCATCTGATAAACCTCATAGTTTTTGTGAGAAACATGGGCAAGAAATAATCTTATAGCTTCAATCCTAGCTACAAGTGCAAAAGTATCTCCATAATCAATTCCTTCCTTCTGAGGATATCTTTTACAAACCAATATAGCCTTAATTCTTATAACTTGACCATCCTCATTCAATTTATTCCTAAAAACCCATTTAGTTCCAATAACATTTTTATTTATAGGTCGGGGAACCAAAGTCCATGTATTATTTTTCTCAATCTGATCTAATTCTTCTTCCATAGCTTTCAACCAATATTCATCTTTACATGCCTCAATTACTGATACCGGTTCAACTTGTGAAATTAAACATACCTCATTAGTTGTCAGTCTTCTTCTTGTCATCACTCCATTGTTCTTATCCCCAATGATCTCATCTTTTGAATGATTTAATCTCACATACCTAGGATTCCTCCGACTCTCTGTTCCTCTTCTTGGTTCCTCGGTTACTGTAGAATTTTCTGATACTTTCAGAGTAACTATTTCAACACTATGTTCCCGTTAAGGTGCTACCGGTTTAGATATAATCATTTCCACCTCCGATTCCTTCTCATAAACTCTGCTTTGACCTTTATTCAGCTCATCCACTTTGACATTAGCACTCTCCACAATTATTTGCAATCTCTTGTTATAACATCTACATGCCTTGCTTTCATTAGAATAACTAAGAAATATGCCTTCATCACATCTAGGATCAAATTTTCCAATTATATCATCTCTCCTGATATAACATTTACTACCAAAGATTAAGAAATACTTAACTGTAGGTGTATTACCAAACCATAATTCATAAGGTGTCTTACCGGTTTCTCCTTTGATATGTACTCTGTTGAATGTATAAACTGTTGTGCTCATTGCTTCTCTCCAGTAGATATGAGGTAGACTAGCTTCCATCATCATTGTTATAGTAGCATCCAAGACAGTTATGTTCTTACTTTCCACAACTTCATTCTGTTGAGGTGTCCAGGGAGCAGAAAATTGTCTTCTTATACCATGTTTCTCATAAAAGTTATTAAACTCACCGGATGTGAATTCTCCACCATGATCTGACCTCAAACATTTAATCTTGAATCTTGTCTCAGTTTCAACTTTAGCCTTGAATATTTCAAACTTTTGAAATGACTCAGATTTTCTTTTAGAAAAGTAACCCACATCATTCTAGAATAATCATCAATGATTAGCATGAAATATCTATCACCTTGAAAACTTTTAACTCTAGCAAGGCCACGCAAATCAATGTGAATAAGATCAAGAACATCATTAGATTTATCTTGTATACTCCTAAAAGAGGTTCTGACATGTTTACCCATTTGAAATTCTTTACGTACCAGATTATAGGGCTTCATAATCTTAGGTATATCTCTAACTACCTTAGTTGAACTGATCTTCACAATGGAATCAAAATTCACATGACATAGACTTTTATGCCATAACAAACTCTCATTAATTTGTGTAATCAAACATGTCTTCTCACCAAAATTCAAATGAAATAATTACCTTTTGTTTGTGTACCTATTGTAATCTCCAAACCAGATCTGTTAATGATTTTGCATTTTTCATCCTTGAACTGTAACTGAAATCCCTTATACACCAATTTTCCTACACTCAAAATATTATGCCTTAAACCTTCAACATAATAAACATTGTCAATATTGTTCTTACCATCCAATGATATAGTTCCTTTTCCTTTGATCATACATTCTTTGTCATCTCCAAATCTAACCAAACCGCCATCAAATTCTTGCAACGATAGAAACTTCCCTTTATCTCCAGTCATATTATGTGAACAACCGTTGTCAATTACCCATTCATTTTTGTCTTCAATTTTAGTAGCAAGTGTCTTCTCTTCAGGTACATTCTTTTCCAGTGCCGGAACATCTTCCTTGATAGCCAAGAACACCCATTCATTTCCATTGTCGGAACCACTAGCAGAGTCTTCTATTGGTTCATCATCAGAATCAATAATGCCTTCCTCATCCACTATGTATCATGACTTGTCTCTATTTTTTTTGTACTTATACTTGTTCTGATATCTAGGGTTAGGCTTAAAATATCTTCTTTCTTCAAATCTTGAATTCCTTTTAGGACATCTAGATACAAAATGACCAATCTTATTATATGCAAAACATTTTAAAGGTGTTTTTCCTTCATACTTACTTCCTATCAGTCCCTTTAGGTACTCTTCTAGCAAATAGTGCTTCAAGTTGCTCAAATTCTTCATCTTCTCTCTTCTTATCATCTAATTATTTTGCATATAAACCTCTCCAATCTTGCTTACCAATTGTTGATGCAGATGCATGAAAAGAAGGTTCAGACTTCATAGCTCCAAAAGGTCCAAATTCTTCAAGCTCAAAAGAAGATAATTTCCCAACCAAGGTATCTTTGTTCACATATGTATTAACCATTATTCTCAATTCATTAATAGTGGTAGCCTTCATTTTGTAATCTAATGGTAGGGCTCTCAGGACTTTATAAACAATTTCATCTTCACTCAAAGTTCCACCACAACATTAAATTCCCATAGCAATCTCATTTACCCTTTCCATGAATGTAGTAATCCTTTCATCTTCTTCCATCTTCAGGTTTTCATATCTCACCCTGTAACCATCGAGTTTAGCAATCTTCACTGTAGTGTCATCTTCATTAGGAGTTTCCAAGTTATCCCATATAGCCTTTCTAGATGATTTGTCAGTCAATCCCATTATTTGTTGATCAGAAAGTGCAAACAAGAGGGCTTCTCTTTCTCTACAATCATTCTCAAGCTCCTTATCCAGGTTTGTCGGAGGAGGATTTCTAGATGCCAAATTATAAGGTGTGACACCATTCTATGTAATCTCCCAAATCTCCTTGCCAAGACATCTCAGATGAGTCTCCATTCGAATCTTCCATACTATGTAATTTGTTCCATCAAGCCTAGGAATGTCTCTCCGAAAGATAGCTCCAAATGAACTAGATGAACTTGAACTATTAGTTGCCATAGGATCTTCCTCAAGTGATTAAAATTTTTGCACAGAGGACCAGAGATCTAATACCAATTGTTAAATAGTTCAAATAACCAGAAGACAACTGAGAGGGGGGGGGTGAATTAGTTGTCACAGATTACCAGAACCATTAGCAATTAAAAATTTAATACCGAAACCCAAAACATTAATACTGGAATAACAATTAAACTAATTAAGCATAAACAATAATCACAGAATAAACACCATCCACATGACACCAATACTTATAAATTGAAAACCCGGTAAAGGGAAAAACCACGATGGGAAGCCTACCCATAGTCAGATAATACTTCTGCAGTAAGTATGTGAATTATAATTGAGGGACCTGCACTTGCAAGAAGCTTAACAACCTAGAGCGCATTGCTCATCACAAAAGGAGTCTCACTGACTACATAGAAATCCAGACTACAATTCGGAGAAGTGTTTGAACTGCAAAGATAGCATCTCTTATGCCTGAGTACAGTTCTGGTTAAGCTCAATACCAGAGGACTAAATCCTCTTACATAAACCCAATTTGATCTCCAATGATCGACCAAATCCTCTGCCTAAATGATATTACATTATTCACAAATTACATATCCATATCACATTCCCTTGATCTCTACCATATATATTCTACAATGAGATCTTACAACTATATATACAAACCCTTGACCATAAACAATCAAGTCGACCACCAGATAATAAACCAATTACATAATTATAAATCATGCCAGTCTTAGACCAAACAAATAATATCAAACACATAAGACATCCCAGAAACACATTGAGAGGTCCAATCCACACATTACATTAAGTTGATACATAACCTAGATCAACCTGGAACCAATATAGGTCCACACACTAAAGAAATGATCTTCGTCTGCCAAGTCTCAAACATTATCACCAAGAACATCCTGAAACTCCACTAGAAACTACACCAACACCACTTATGTATATCATCAAATATCTTCATTGAAATCTCTGTCGATGAAACCCTCGTCAGAACCATAAGCCAAGCTTCCAAGCAAACAGGATAGCATCCGATCACTAGACAAAAACCAATTGACTGAATATGAGCATGAGTATCATGAATAAGGCAATTCTATAACCAAACTATACCGGAGCCTATCGGATCATCCCGAATCCAAACCAACCAAAAACCACTCATCCTACCGGGACCAGAAGGGTGCCGGTAAAACATCCAAATAGCTAGTGTTGGCATCAATGACAAAAAATCAATGCAACACATAATCAATTCCACCAAATGGCCAAAACTATATAAGATGTATAGTAAAAATTTCAAGAAAGGTGCAGCATCTCTCTCTAAGAGACCATGCTCTAGTTTTGAGAATAATCACCCTGTATAAAAGAAAAGTGACGACATCTTTCTCTAAGAGGTTGCGCTCTGGTTCCAAGAATATCCCACTATAGAAGGAAAAAGCGGTGACATCTCACTCTAAGAGGTTTTTCTCTGGTTCCGAGAATATCCCATTGTATAAGGAAAAAGCGACGACATCTCGCTCTAAGAGGCTTTGCTTTGGTTCCGAGAATGACCCACTATACAAAAAACACAATGCGCAATAGAAATATAATACAAAAGGAGCAGTGTGGGTGCCCCCCCTTAAGATGTCAACATAGTTTAATGTTGATATCTTAAGGAAAGTAGAACAAGGATACCTTACTTCAACACAAAATAAGATGTCCATCATGCAACAAAGTCATAAATCCAAGAAAGAGAGGGAATACTCTTCAAGCAAGGATAAGATAGTTAAAAAGAGATATATTTTTGTAAGTGTAAAGGAGATCCTTGTACAAGAAGAGATATTTTCTCAAAAGACATCTACCTCCAAGAGGAGTTGTCTTAGAAAAATATAACATCTTCTATAATGAAGCACATAAGAGAATAAGAATTCAATATTTCCTTGTATTTCTAGGTGAAAGGGATTCTTGATGAAGGATGACTCACTTTTAACCCAACGGGGATGGGTGAATTCATTATAGATGTATGTTACCAAGTGTAAAAGAGGTTGTAGTCAAGGACGTACACCTCTTGTATAAGAGAGAACCTTTGAGTGAATAAAAACAATTCCACACAAGGAATGACATCAAGTAATAAAACTCACACCATCCACAACATAGGAAAGAGTGGATCCTTAGAGAGAGAGAGAGAGAGAGAAAGATCATTGCCCCCCAAGTGTAGGACAATGAGAAGATTTACACAACTTCTAGAGAGAGACTACTCATAAGAGACATACCGTTTCAAGAAAAGAATACATGCATTCGCATGAAGAATAACTCCATTAAGAAAAGGACATCAAGTGATGAATAGCACAATAGAAGAGATAATTTGCAAAGAGAGAGAAAGAAGAAGATTCACAAAATTTCTCTCAAGAGAGATTGTTCATAATAGACGTACCATTTCAAGCAAGGAGAAGATCCCACTCACGGAACATACATGCGCTCTCATGAAGGCAAACTCCATGCAAGAAAGGACATCAAGTCATGAATAATGTACTCCATAAAGAAAATAGTGAAACCTTAGAAAGAGGAAAAGGAATATTCTTGCCCCCCAAGCATAGAGGCAAGAATAAATAGACTATTACGTTGCTCACTAAGTATGATCACACTCAAAATGGTACCACCATGAATGACAAGGAGCCCCCAATAGGTAGGCTAACTATGTTACATAGTGAGGAGCAACATAATAGGAACTTGAATGTTATTTTAAATGAGCATGATGAATATTTCATTCATTTTCAGATGTTATTTTTAACATGCTTGAATCAATGTAATGTTGTATTTGTGTTTTCCAATCTTGACACTCATTAGTAGAATGGCCATGGGTTTGATGATATTTATAAAAAGGAAAATTTTGAGAATGTTGTTTATGTTTTCTTCTTCGTTTAGGACAAAGAGGAGATATTAAGTTGGAATTTAGAAGATTGTGATGAATAACGATGAACAATAAATACCCTAACTGGTACTGAGAGGGGGGGGTGAATCAGTATAGACAAAAACTTCTCAACAACTTATCAAGTTAAAACAATTCTAACCGGTTGTCTTCATCACTGAACTTAGCCATGGCAATCCTGGTTAAACACAGTAAGACTTCAAACATCTAAAACAGTAAAACTGAATACTTCAAATATCATTCAACACTTGATAACAACTTCACCAATATACATATGCATGTGTTGTATCGATAATATCATAACCATTAACTCTGCATGCATAATTGCCTAAACAAATAATACTTAGTCATCACATGAAAAGTGCACAACTCATAACACAGATTTTTCACGTGGAAACCCAAATGGGAAAAACCACGGTGGGGATGAATACCCACAAGCTTGTTTTTTAACTCTTTTGAAGCTCGCTCTGTTAGGAGCCTAGTCCGGTTAAAGACTTTACAATAAGCATCTACTAGGAACCAATCTTGTTAAAGATCACCCAGTTAATGGATGGCTATATACCCTGTTAAAGGTTAAAACCCTATTAAAGGTTACCTTGCTAGAGGATTTAAAGAACTCAATGAACTTGAGTCACCTAGTTAGAGGATTTACAATAAGCCTGTTAAAGCTACCCGGTAAAGGGATTTTCCAACTATTGAAATGGTTAGAAGACAACAGGTAAAGCTCTGATCTGATAACAACACTACATGCTAAGGCAGATCCTTTTTAGTTTCTCTACTCTGTAAACACACTGTAGTTTTCCACTCACTAGTCTGGCAAGTATCTCATCACTTGGATACAAACACAACATTTTCCAACATAAACAATACCAAACATCATTGACTTATAGAAAACAATTAGGTCGGTAGCATAAACCCTAAACCCTAAACATTTAGGTTTACAATTACAAGTGGTCCAATCCTAACCATACAAAACACTTGCATAGAATGAAACAATCTCAAATAGATCACAAGTCATTCTGCATCATCCATTCTCCACTGCATATAGAAATCAGTAACCCATCACGCTCTCTTCACATACCACTAAGAAGAATGTTCATTCCCGAGGTAAACATTTAATGCAATCGATCTTTACATGCAAGATCATCAAGGAAATCCTTCACGTGCACAAAACTGACATGACATCTTGATCTCATCCTTATCTCTTAGCTAACTCATCACAGAATGTCACCGGTTGCATCACATAAGCTAGATAGCCAAACCGGAATCACTAGAGATGAGATTACCAACTGGTAATCACACTTAGAGAAACCCTGACACCGGTTCACTACATCTCTTCATACTGGTTCTCTAACTTGAACATCAGTAACAACTTCTTCCAATCTCCATATTGGTTCACCTATGCTTATTGACATCAATGACAACATACATTATCATCATATGCCAACATACCAGTTCATCAAATGCCAACAATCTCCCCCTTTGGCATTGATGGTAATACTGAATGTAGCATTGCAACTATAAACAACTTAGACTAGTGCAACTGTAACATATATCTTCATCAACAGATATCTTCTCCCCTACATTAGATATCTTCTCCCCCTTTGACAACAATGCCAAAGTGGAGGCACAAGCTTCCAAGCTCCACTATATTGCTCCCCCTGTGGAGTAGCATCCTTCAACACATCAACCCTAAAATATTTGACACTGTAATACCTGACTGATGTGGAGCACAAAGCTTTAGTTTACTTCATGAAGGGGCAGAACCCCTAATTGACCTCTTAAATAGGTAAGTGTAGTCTTCGGTAAGGGCTTAGTGAATATGTCTGCTAACTGCTCCTTACTGGAAACATGTTCTAATACAAACTCTTTGTTTTGAACCCTCTCTCTTAAGAAATGATACTTGAGCTCAATGTGTTTAGTTCTAGCATGCAATACCGGATTCTTGGAAATATTTATTGCACTAGTGTTGTCACAAAATATACTCACCAGTTCAAATATAGGTACTTTGAAACCATCCAATACATGCTTCATCCATATTGCTTGAGTGCAGTTCATAAATGCTGCCACATACTCTGCTTCAGCTGTAGACTGGGAAGTACAGCTCTGCTTCTTACTCATCTAGGAGACTATTCTTCCACCAAGAAAGAACGCTCCATCGGTTGTGCTCTTTCGGTCGTCCACATTACCTGCCCAATCTGCATCGGTAAATACTTTGAGATTAAAATCACCAGTGTATGGATACCACAATCCATAATCAACTGTCCCTTTCAAGTATCTAAGAATCCTCTTGACTGCTACCAAGTGGGATTCTCTCGCACTTTTCTGAAAACGGGCTACAATGCCCACTGTATGAGCAATATCCGGTCTACTGTGTACCACATACTACATCTTACCAATCATTGAACGGTACTCCTTTTCATTCACCAATGCTAAATCATCTTCCTTAGTCAATTTGTAGCTGGTCACCATCGGTGTACCAGCCGGTTTGCTCTCCTCCATGCCAAAGGTCTTCAATACCTCTTTGACATACCTGGACTGGGTAATAAAGATACCCTTTTTCATCTGTTGAATCTATAGACCAATGAAGAACTTTATCTCTCCAATCAGAGACATCTCAAACTCTTTCTTCGTTTCATCTGCAAATACATGGCTCATTTCATCATCTCCTCCAAAGATTATGTCATCTATAAATACTTCACATATCAGAATCTGATCTCCTTCAGATTTCAAGTAAAAAGTTGTTGTCCTCACTTATTCTTTGAAATCCTATCTTCACAAGATGAGAGTGTAACCGTTCATACCATGCCCTTGGTGCTTGCTTCAATCCATACAGGGCCTTGTGTAATCTACACACCATGTCACTATCTTCTGATAAGGCAAACCCATCTGGTTGCTCAATATACACTTCCTCTTCTAGGATTCCATTCAAGAATGCAGACTTCACATCCATCTGATATACCTTGAATCCTTTAAATGCTACAAATGCAAGTAGCATTTTAACACCTTCCAGTCTAGCCACTGGGGCAAAAGTTTCTCCATAGTCTTCTCCCTCTTCTTGAGCATATCCCTTGCATACAAGTCTTGCCTTGTTCCTTACAATTATGCCTTCTTCATTCAGCTTATTCCTGAAGACCCATTTGGTACCTATGACATTCTTGTGTTCCGGTCTGGGTACCAAAGACCATGTTGCATTCTTTTCTATCTGGTCCAGCTCCTCTTCCATTGCCTTAATCCAGTATTCATCTGTAAGTGCCTCTCTAGTAGTCTTAGGCTCAAATTCAAAGATCATGCAAGAGTTTTATTTCACCTTTCTTCTTGTGAGTATCACTGCATCTTTATCTCCTATGATCTGCTTAGGATCATGATTTAGTTTCACATATCTAGGAATGATTCTAGCTGGTTCTGCTTGCTTTTCCTCTTCTTCTTCTTCTCCATCTTCTTCTTCACCTACTATAGCTTCTACCGGTATAGGAACACTGAGATCTTTGCTTGTTTCTTTCTTAATCAATTCCCAGAAAGCTACACCTGGTTCATCTTCCACTTGTTTGTTGCAGGTTTCTCACGGAATTCATCAACCCTGACATTGATACTCTCAATAATTCTCTGAGTTCTATTGTTGTAGCATTTGAGAGCTTTCCTCTTAGTGGAATATCCCAGAAATATTCCTTCATCACATTTAGCATCAAACTTGCTCAGATTCTCACCTCTCTTGATGTAACACTTACTGCCAAAGACTTTAAAATAACTCACAGTGGGAGTCTTCCTGGTCCAGTACTCGTAAGGGGTTTTATCTTTACCTTTCTTGATGAGTACCTAGTTCATAGTATAGACTGCAGTGCTCACCGCTTCTCTCCAAAAAGTGTGAGCAACCTTTCCTTGGACCAACATTGTTTTGGTCGCTTCAACTACAGTCCTGTTATTCCTTTTTGCTATGCCATTTTGTTGTGGTGTCCTTGGGGCAGATAGTTTCCTCTTGATACCATTCTCTTCATAGTACTTGTTGAATTCACCTCCTTGATCAGTTCTTAGGCATTTTATCCTTTGACCAATTTCCTTCTCTACTAATGCTATGAAGGCTTTGAACTTTCCAAATGCCTCGGACTTGTCTTTCAAAATGTGACCCACATCATTCTTGAGCAATCATCAGTAAGAATCTTGAAATACCTATCTCCCTGAATACTTATAGTTTTCATTAGACCACATAGATCGGTGTGCACAAGATCAAGTTCTCTGCTAAAAAAAGACTTACCTTTGAAATTTGAGGAAGACATCTTCCCAAGTTGACATTCTCTGCACAAAGAATTCTAAGGTTTGTTCAGCAAAGGCAATCCTCTTACTGCCTTGATCTTACTCGCCTTTACAATATTACCAAAATTCATATGACAAAGTCTCCTATGCCATATCCAACTGTCATCAAAATTCACCATCAAGCACCGACTAATCTTGGTATTTAACTGAAACAAGTTACCTCTGGTCTACTTACCAGTGGCAATAAGTTCACCACTCTTTCCAATTATACTGCAAACTCCACCTTTGAACTCCAGAATGAGTCCTTTGTCATTTAGCTGAGCAACACTCAAAAGGTTATGCTTAAGACCTTCTACCTAGTAGACATCATCCACATTTCTCTTTCCATTCAGTGAGATGGATCCTTTACCTTTCACCAAACATGGTGCATCATTGCCAAACTGGACAACACCTCCATCATATTCTTCCAAAGACAAAAAATTTCTCCGGTCACCAGTCATGTGGTGAGAACACCCGCTATCAATGATCCACTCATTTGAGTTGTCAATGCGAGAGACAAGGGCTATCTTGTCAGAAACTTCTTCCTTTACAACTACAAACATTATATCCTCATTCTCTTCATCCTCAGATTCTTCATCAGTAGCACCTTCATGCACTGCAACAAGACAATTTCTCTTACCTCTTGCTTTATACTTTCTACACCTTTCCGGTTTATCCTTATTGTCATTGTTAGGACAATTAATAGCTATATGTCAAATCTTATTGCAAGAAAAAAAATTTAAAGGAAGCTTACCTCTGTATTTTCCGGCGCCTTTTGGAAGTCTCTTGGCAAGAAGAGCTTCAAACTCCATCAAAATCTCCTCATCATCCATGTCTTTGTTTGGCCTAGATTCATAACCGATACTTACTTCTTTGCCTTCTCTGTTTGGTGCAACAAATGCTCTAAAAGTTGACTCAGTCTTCTGAATACTACCATCATAGCTATTCACCTCATATGCAGTCAACTTTGCAATGATAGAGTCTAGAGATACCTTTGTCTTGTCGATAGATCTTAACTCCTAAATAGCAGCAACTCTGATTGCATAGACCAGTAACAATGATCTCAAAACTTTACTAACAACGGTAGCATCATCAATTGTTCCACCAGTGCTCTTGACATCTCCAACAATCTTGATCCTTATACCATATTGTTGAATGATCTCTCCTTCAACCATCCTCATGTCTTCAAATTTTCCTCTAAGGCTTTCTTCCTTAGCTTGCTTTACATTCTCATTGCCGCCATAAATGGTTTCCAGAGTATCTCATACATCCTTAGGAGTGTCCTTATCTTGTACATCAACGAACTCAATATCGGACTGACTGCTAATAAGGGCTTCCATGACTTGTCCATTTTCTTGAATCTCTCTTTTCTGATCATCAGTTAGATTTCCAGTGGGGATTACATAGGCATTCTCAACATAGCTCCAGTGTTGAACACCCAAACTCTTGATATAAATATTCATTTTGTCCTTCCATATTTTGAAGTTATCTCTATTGAATTTGGGACCTTCCCTCTTCATCATTAAAGCAAGATCTTTTACCTCAGGCGGTTAAGCTTATATCACTGAGGACCTGGAGTTGCCCTGATACCAATTGATGAATAATGATGAACAATAAATACCTTAATTGGTACTGAGAGGGGGGGGTGAATCAGTACAGACAAAAACTTCTCAACAACTTATCTAGTTAAAACAATTCTAACTGGTTGTCTTCATCACTGAACTTAACCATGGCAATACTGGTTAAACATAGTAAGACTTCAGACATCTAAACCAATAAAATTGAATACTTAAAATATCATTCAACACTTGATAACAACTTCACCAATATACATATGCATGTGTTGTAATAGTAATATCATAACCATTAACTCTACATGCATAATCACCTAAACAAAGAATACTCAGTCATCACATGAAAAGTGCACAACTCATAACACACAGATTTTTCACATGGAAACCCAAATGGGAAAAACCATGGTGGGGATGATTACCCACAAGCTTGTTTTTAACTCTTTTGAATCTCACTCTATTAGGAGCCTAGTCTAATTAAAGACTTTACAATAAGGTTCTGCTAGGAACCGATCCTGTTAAAGATCACTCGGTTAAGGGATGGCTATATACCCTGTTAAAGGTGAAAACCCTGTTAAAGGTTACCTTGCTAGAGGATTTAAAGAACTCAATGAACTTGAGTCACCTGGTTAGAGGATTTACAATAAGCCTGTTAAAGCTACCCGGTAAAGGGATTTTCCAACTGTTGAAATGGTTAGAAGACAATAGGTAAATCTCTGATTTGATAACAACACTACATGCTAAAAGAAACTTGACCAAGATTTTCAAGATTTTTTTGATTTCTATGCCCTTTATCTCAAACTCATGGAGTTGAAGAAAAAATTGATTCTTAATGATTATGAACCTCGAATCTGAGACTTTAATTGGTGCATTGTGCCTAAATGGCCCTCAACCATAATATCGGGCATTTATGATACTATGTGTGTCAAAGATTGTCTGGAAACTCGTCCAAAAAGGGCTCAGCATTTAATTGTTATTAAACCCTTTGAGAAAATAAAAGAACTTGAGCTTGAATATGAACAAAAAAAGAGTGAACAAGGAATTCTAAAAGGCTTCTTTCGATGGTTCAAAGATGAGAAACAACAATCAAAAGAACAAGAGCAAACACCAGAACAAGGAATAGCGAATGAAGTGGAGGACGAAGCAGAGGAGGACCTTGTAACTAAAGACATACATGTCTTTAGTTATCTATATGAAGGATATTTTCATAGATTTTTAGTCAAAGGAGTTGTCCGTTCTCAAAGACAAAAAGTATCAGTGGTCAACAATTGGATACCTTGATTGTGGCAGATCCTTTTTAGTTCCTCTACTCTGCAATCACAATCTGTAGTTTTCCACTCACCTCTACTCTGCAATCACACTCTGCAGTATTCTACTCACTAGTCTGGCAAGTATCTCATCACTTGGATACAAACACAACATTTTCCAACACAAACAATACCAAACATCATCGACCTTATAGACAACAATTAGGTCGGTAGCATAAACCCTAAACCCTAAACATTTAGGTTTACAATTATAGGCGGTCCAATCCTGACCATACAAAACACTTGCATAGAATGAAACAATCTCAAACAGATCACAAGTCATTCTACATCATCCATTCTCCACCGCATATAGAAATCAGTAACCCATCACGCTCTCTTCACATACTGCTAAGAAGAATGTTCATTCCCGAGGTAGACATTTAATGCAATCAATCTTTACATCCAAGATCCTCAAGGAAATCCTTCACGTGCACAAAAATGACGTGGCATCTCGATCTCATCCTTATCTCTTAGCTAACTCATCACAGAATGTCACCGGTTGCATCGCATAAGCTAGATTGCTAAACCAAAAACCCTAGAGTTGAGATTACCAACCAGTAATCACACTTAGTGAAACCCTGACACCAATTCACTACATCTCTTCATACTGGTTCTCCAACTTGAACATCAGTAACAACTTCTTCCAATCTTCATACCAATTCACCTGTGCTTATTGACATCAATGACAACATACATTATCATCATATCATCATATGCCAACATACCGGTTCATCAAATGCCAACATACCAGTTCATCAAATGCCAACAGATTGGTCATCAGATTTTCTTGTTGTAACTCAAAATTAGAACGAGAAGGTGTGGACTTACAAGACAAAGAAAAGTGTGATTTATCATGACTTTGTTGCTCACATTCAAGCATTTGTCCATTGCATCCACGTGTATGTTCAAAAGAGGGTTCACTCTTAGGGGGAATTGGATTGGATTTTAAAGAGGCCCAATCAATTTCAAGATTTGTGTTAAGAGAAAAATTTAGAATATGAAATTCAGGCATCTTAGACTTTCTAGAAAAGGTAGGAGTGAAATCTAAGGACCCCCAATCATCCTCCAAGAGTTCTTCTTTAGAAACTTTTTTGGTAGGAGATGGTGTATTTGAGTGAATTGAAGAGAGGATTGTAAGAACTAAGAAAGCATAGCATGCTTCACCTATGTTCTCATCAACTGCCTTATTATTATATGTGTAAGGCACAACATGATAATTAGGAAGAATATTTGGTTTCTTAAGAACATGAATGGAATTGATTCGATTTTTGTTAGGCTCTTTATTTTTGGGAGAGAGAGCATTATGATGAGAAATAATATCATCCTCTTGTTCTAAGGTATCTTTATGTTCAAGACACTCATTAGAAAAAGGACTATCGTATGTAATTAATGCTTCATCTTTAGAGGGAAGATCATGAAAAGAAGGTGTGGTATCACTAGGATAAGTAGCCATAATATCATCCTCTTGGACCAAATAATCCTTATGAGGGAGGTACTTTTTAGGAGAAGAAGGAACATAATTCTCTAAAGATTCATCTTTAGGAGGGAGATCTTTGAAAGAAGTGTCCATATTCCCCATTTGCACCAATGTGCCCTCATTAATAAGATCAATTTTGGGACAGGGTAAATTATAGGTATGAATGAAAGGGAGAACTAAATTATCATCATATGCATGAAAGGGAACATCATGAACATCTTTAATGTAACTTGAAATTCAATTAGCAAAATAAGAACTCCATATGTACTTATGATCAAACAAGAAAATCTATGTCATTTAACCATAATAATGTTCACCCCATACATGCATAGAAAATTGAATAAAGGGGGGGAAAATAGAATTTGAATTGCAAATTTAAAATTTGAAATTGTGAAATTTGAATTTGAAATTTGAAACTTGCAAAATTATAGGAAAAATGATTACTCAATTAAACGAACAAATTGATTGAAAGAATAAAGAGAAATAATGCAACCTCCTAGAAAATTAAAATTTAAAATTAGGATTATGTAAAAATAACCTCTTAATTTAAAATTTAAAAATTATCCAAAATAGATTGAATTTTAAAATTAGGGCCTTGTGAAGATAACCTCTTAATTTTAAAATTTGAAATTGAAGGAATTAATTTAAATTAAAAAATTAGGGCTCTATTATTTAACCTCTTAATTTTAAAATTTGAAATGTTGAAATTTTGAAATGAAAGAATTAAATTAAAAATTAAAAAATTAGGGTTTGTTTAATTAACCATTTAATTTTAAAATTTAAATTGGAAATTGTAATGGTAAAATTTGAGAATTAATTTGAATTTAAAAATTAGGGCTATCTTGATTAACCACTTAATTTTAAAATTGGAAATTAAAATTGCCCACAAGTAAATTAAATTTTAAACTAGGGTCTTGTAGAAAGGACCTCTTAATTTTAAAATTAAATTTGAAATAGATCTAAGATTGAAATAATAAATGCAAAATTAAATTTAAAAATTACGGTCTTTTTAATTAACCACTTAATTTGAAAATATATCTAAGATTGGAATTTGGAATTTGGAAAATTGGGAAATGCACAAAATTAGTTTAAATTTAAAAATTAGGGTCTTTTTAATTAACCACTTAATTTTGTCCAAGGGGTTGAGCTTAGTTGGTTAAAGCATTGAGTTCTCAATGTGGAGACCCAAGTTCAACTCCCATGAGGGACACCTTTGTGTAGAATTCTAAGTGGTGACTCTTGGTCTTCCATTGGTTGTATTTGTCTCATTGTTTAAAGTGGATTTCTAAGTTGTGACCCTTGGTCTTCCAATTGTTGTTTCTAGTTTGGTGCTCGAAAGGAACTAGTATTTGTAATAAGTTTACTCGAAAGGAGCTGGTATTTGTAATAAGTTTGTAACGTGGATGCTTGAATGAGCAAAAAAATGAGCTTTGTGATTCTATGATACCTAATACAAAAAAAAACCACTTAATTTTAAATTTTAACTTGGAAATTGAAATTTGATCTAGGATTGTAATTTTGAATTTGAATTGAAATTAGAAACCAAATCTGAAGAGGGAAATTCAAAATTTAAACAACCCACAAGCTCAATTTTTTAAAATTTAAAAATTAGGGTTTTTGAAGTTAACCACTTAATTTTAGAAATTAATTGAAATTTATCTTGTAGATGAAATTTTGAATTATGAAATTGAAAAAGTGCTCAGATCTAAAATAAATGATCCAAAATAAACAATTGACAAGCTCAATTTTGAAATTAAAAATTAGGGTTTTAATGAAATTAATCTCTAAATTTTTAAAATTTGCAAGAAAATCAAACTTGTAAATGAAAATTTAAATTTTAAATTGCATATACTTAGATTTGAAAATAAAAATCAGAATTAATGGTGTAAGACGTCGGGTTCACCAAAATGTAAAGTGGAAAATTGAACCCTAGTGATTCCCACCTAGGAGAGAGAAAAGAAATCACTAGGATAATTCTCACTTGGGAGATACTTTACATTCAAAAGAGGGGTGGAATTCACTAGATCCAAACCCTAGAGTGAATAAGGATCTGAATACTAAGTGAATTGCAAGGATGCAATGCAATTTACCCTCTTTTGTAAGTAGAATAGTTGCCTTGTTGACTATGCAAAAAAGAGAGTTAAAATGTGTGAAATAAGGAACTATGGGTTTGTAATTTCAGATCTAAGATATTTAGACTGATATGGGTCTGCCCTGCAAATTTGGAGAAAATTCGTTGGGACCAACTTGAAAGTGCACATGGTCCTCCGAAAAAACCGCGAAACAAAAAGGGTTTCTTCGTCTCTGAAAATGAAGTCCAAACCTGCAATTATAGTTGTGCACCTGCAACCTACACACATAAAATAAGGGAAGAAGGGTTGTGGATAGGGGTTTGCCTCAGTCAAACCCCGGTTGAGGAATCAACCTTGAAAGAAAGTAATTGAAAATGCTCAAATGTAAATGATGGAAATGTATACCTTGTAGATCTGCAATTGATTGATGATGATTGCTTTGCCTCTTGAATGTAATCACAAATGTTGTATGAAATGACATGTAACATGAAAAAACCCTAACACACACACATGCTTACAAATGACTGTTGTAATATTGCTCCCATGGATGAATGAAGAAGAAGACTTGATGAATGCTTGAAGACTTAAACGCTTAATGGAGACCTTTCACTTGAATTTCACCTATCGTTTATTTCATGTCCATCGAATGAGAGAATTGAATCTCCTTTTATACATTCCCAAGAGAATTAATTTTCATCCATCAAAGGCTGACAAAGAGAGATTGACATCCCTGAAGAGAAAATTAAGCAAAAGGAGTCGGAGGGACCCATCTTAAGGCCTCCCTAAGAGGGAAGACATGAGCGCCATGCCCCTGTCCTACCCTATCTTGGGGCCTGGACAGGGTCCTAAGGTATTCTTGAGGCTCAAATAGGAGGGACTCAGGGGTGAAGGTGCAGAAAGAGGTCTTGATTGAGAAGGGAGATGTTGTCGCAAAGGTGAGGGCCTAAAATGCAGTCAAAATTGCAAGGGTTGCAATTTTATGATGATACATCACCTTAAGCTATACCGAACCACATTCTCCATGTTGACACACCTTATCGACATAAGCTATCCCGAACTGAATACTTCAAGCCAAACAACCATTCATCAAAATAGTCATAACTATCGGCATAGAGAAAACATGCCAAAATGATAGAACAAGTTATACCGATGACACACTGTCGATCTCTCATTATCAGCATATGTTATCCTGATGGTAAATTACCACGGTGACGAATTCCATAGGAATAGGTTATTTTGAAATCACAACCAAAAGGCCAACTCTTCATTTTCCTCTATCGGCATAGCTTGGTCTATCGACATAGGGGAAATTTGCCATTCTACCCTTGGTAGCTATTTTGATACGCCTCCTCGGTCACCTTGTCGACATAGCTATTCTGATATGACAAAACACAAAGGAAACTCCAACATCAGTATAGTTATTTTGATCTGATAATGTTGCAGTATAACTTGTGTGTTATGTTGACTGTAAGGAATTGAAACCATCTGTAACCTATAACACTTGTTTCTTTGCAACCTCTTTGACATCCACTCTGTAACACTTATTGACATCATTGACAATAATTCCAACAATCTTCTCTCCTAAAGGTCTTCACAACATCTCCTTCAATCAACATAGTCCTAGAAGCATCCAAAATAGTTTTGTTCTTCCTTTCAATAACTCCATTTTGCTGAGGGGTTCTAGGAGCAAATAAATGTCTCTTAATTCCACGGTTCTCACAAAATAAATCAAACTCACCAGATGTGAATTCTCCTCCTTTGTCAGATCTCAAACATTTCACCTTCATTCTTGTCTCAGTCTCCACCTTAACTTTAAATATCTTGAATTTCTCCAATTCTTCTGATTTCTCCCTTAGAAAAGTCACCCACATCATTATGGAATAGTCATCAATCAATAACATGAAATACCTGTCACCCTGCACACTTCTTGTTCTTGTAGGACCACATAGATCAGTATGTACAAGATTTAATAATCCATTAGATGTATATTGCTTACTCTTAAATTAAATTCTTGTTTTCTTTTCCAATTGACATTCTTTACATATCGGATTAGAAGGTTTCACAATTTTAGGAAAATCTCTAACAGCTTGAGTAGAACTGATCTTAATCACACAATCAAAATTAACATGACACGTCCTTCTATGCCACAATCAACTTTCATCTATCTGAGCAATCAAACAAATCTTCTCATCGGAATTCAAATGAAATATATTACCTTTAGTCTTAGTACCTAAATCAATCTCTATACCGGAGGCATTCAGAATCTTGCATTAACCATTCTTGAATTGCAGATCATATCCCTTATCAACCATATGTCCAACACTCAAAATATTATGCTTTGAACCTTCAACATATAGAACATCATCAGTATTGTGCTTACCATCAAAAGAAATGGAACCTCTACCACGAATCACACAAGCTTTATTATCTTTGAATCTAACTATACCCCCATCATACTTCTCCATATTCACAAATTTTCTTTTATCACCTATCATATGATATGAAAAATTATTGTCAATTACCCATTCAACTTTTTCTTCAATCTTAGTAGCCAAATATTTCTCCTCAACAATGCAACTTGTAGAATTCACTGGTACCATATCATCTTCCTTGATAGCAATAAATACAAATTCATCTTCTAATTTCTTCGACTCTTCATCTGTAACACCTTCATCAACAACATAATAATATTTCTTCTAATATTTTTACTTTTGGTTAGGCTTCTAGGGCTTATCATACTTATCATGCCTCTCATATCTATCATGCTTATCATACCTTAACATTCTTTCAGGATACCTAGAAGCAAAATGTCCTATTTTATTACAAGAGAAACATTTCAAGGGTAACTTACCATCCTAATTACCAGCTCCCTTAGGAAATCTCCAAGCAATAAGTGATTCAAGCTCTTCCAACTCTCTTGCCTTATCTTCCATCTCTCTCATTTTTGTTTCATATCTACAAACCCAAGATGAAGTTTCTCCCGGATCATACTTCTGCTTCCTGGATACAGAGGCTCTAAATGCAGTCTCAGATTTACCATGTGATTCTCCAAATTCACTCAACTCAAAAGCAACAAGTTTACCAACCAACATGTCTCTTGTTACAGTGGTCACAGACTGGATTTCATCAATCTCAATAACTTTAAATTTATATGCAGAAGGCAAGGATCTTAGAACTTTAGCAACAATCTCATCTTCATCAAGAGTTCTATTGATACATCTGTTGTTCATGATAAGTTAATTCACTTTAGCAATAAAAGATGTTATATTCTTATCATCTCCCATCTTTATCATCTCATATTTCCCTTTCAAACTCTGTAACTTAGCAACTTTGACATGTTTATCTCCTTCATACAAGGTCTGTAACTTTTCCAAGATCTCATGTGCAATTTGAAGTCCCATCATATTAGTCATCTTTGAATTGGTCAGGGTACTCCGCAACACTTCTCTTTCTCTTATATTATGTTTAGAATCCTTGATCTCATTCATAGTAACTAGACCATTCAGAGGAACATTGTAGGTATTCTTTGTAATCTTCCAATAATCTTCTCTAAGACACTTCAGATGACACTCCATCCTATCCTTCCATATAATGTAATTGCTTCCATCAAACCTTGGACTCTCTTTTTTTAAAACATAGATTGCCATCCTGGATCTCCTTAAGTGGTCAAGCTTCTTCTGGAGGATATAGCTCAGATACCAACTGTTGGCAACAACAATGAAGAAAACTAAGACCGGGGGGGTGAATCAGTTCTCATCAGATTAAACAAATAAAGAACAACTTCAAATATGATCAATTGTAGTAACAAGAAAGATAAACACAACAACAACACACATAACACCATGAATTTTGACGTGGAAAACTCAGTTAAGGGAAAAACCACAGTGGGATCCTACCCACAATAAGATGATACTCTATAGTAGTATGTAAAAATATTACAATGGGGAATGCACATGCATTCAGGATCACCGCCTAGAGCTCATTGCCTTACAAGATGATTCAAACTACAATCCGGATTAGATGAACTGTAAAGATAACATTTGCAAATGCTTGATGACAGTTTTAGTTAAGAACAATTGTTTTCTATGCAACACACTCTACTCTACACACTTCACCAAAAGATAAATTATCTTGATCGCACATACACAACTTTCTAATAATGCAGACACATCACCGACAATCGAATTACATGAATATTACACTCATTTATACAAATCTTCAACCTTGACTACAAGTTTGGCTCAACCCTTAAGACCCAATTACAAAATTACATCCCATGATACATAAATTTGTGACATTTTGCCAAGATCTAGAGGCAATGGAAAGCACAAATAAGAGAGAACAAAATAGATGATAGGAATAAGCTGCATTCTATCAAAATGAAAATATGATCAACTGGATCATTACAAGATGTTCAATGAATGCCCGTACAAACAATCTAGATGAGCCTGCTTATATAGGCAAGGCTTTATGGATATGTGAGCACACAAACATAACATGTGGCTCGATAAGAAACAAGGGGGTAGGTAGGAAATAGGTGTGGTAGGTAGGAGAAACAATAAAATATTCCACATGAGGTGGATCACCCACCGAAGGTGGAATTATCACTCCACAATAAGTGGATATGATAGAGTAGTAACAAGATCACACCATAAAAGGTGGAAATTCTCCTACACACACTATCCCAATGTGGCACAAACACCCAAGTGTCTCATACCCAAACTACTATGAAATGCATTTACCAAGTAAACTTAAGTAAAGTGTAATAATATCCAAGATGAATCATTATTTACACCAACACCCCCCCTTAAGTGCAACTTAGGGAAATGAAGACTCAAGTCAACAATGCAAGATGGGTCCCAGCTACTAGGCCATGATAGGTACCCATGTACAAATGCAATCTCCCATAAACGATAAAGAGAGAAAACCCCAATGGGAAAAAACCCTCCCCCAAAAGAGAGATGATGAAAGCACACAATGCTCTCAATGATGAAGAAGAGACCATGAAGCCCTCCCTTAATGTCGAATCTCCTACAAGGATGGTCCAATGATGTTGACCGAAATACCTCCCCATAAGGAAGAAAGAGAGCCAATGTTGCACCAATAATGTCAAAGTGTGACAAAACCAGGTACCAATGTCGATGATGATGAATCACTCGCTGCAACAAAATAAAGATCAGGCATGGAGACAACCTGCTTTGAGCATCATCTAGATACTCGTAAATAGTAGAAATACTGGTACAATCTAAGTCTCACGAGAGCCATGCACAAATGTGTACAATCTAAGTCTCAAGTGGAGCCATGGACCAAGTCTCACAAGATATTCCTAATCTACGTGTACAAGAGGATTACATCAAATATGTCAACAATGACAAGATACAAAGAGGTGTGGCACTTTGTGATAGTGCGAGTACAACATTGTTCATGCAAGAGCATACAACATGATAGTGCAAATTTGGAAACATAAAAATGATGCCACCAAAGAAGCCCTGTAGAATATTGCAGAAAAAGACGCCTCCAATTGGGATGAGGCCAAGAGATATAAAGGAGCAAATCAACCCCCCCCGACTGTCGGTTGGAAGCACTGCAAGATAGGTATGAAGTGACAAGAAAAAAATGTGTTCCCAATTTTGCTTATTCCATGATATTTTTGTTTTTAGAAGATTTTAAAAATCTAAAAAAAACAATTTATTATGCCCAAAAAAATTTTTTATTAAAAAATAAAGAAAAACATTAAAAAGGGCTATATGGATATGTGAGCACACAAACATGACATGTGGCTCAATAACAAACAAGGGTAGGTAGGAAATATGTGTGGTAGGTAGGAGAAACAATAAAATATTCCACATGAGGTGGATCGCCCACTGAAGGTGGAATTATCACTCCACAATAAGTGGATATGACAGAGTAGTAACAAGATCACACCATAAAAGGTGGAAATTCTCCTACACACACTATCCCAATGTGGCACAAACACCCAAGTGTCTCATACCCAAACTACTATGAAATGCATTTCCTAAGTAAAGTGTAATAATATCCAAGATGAATAATTATTTACACCAACAAAATCAACCACCAGACCAATACAATGCCATAAAAACATAGCATGGACCCAAATCAAATCCTTGAATACACCACACCACCAGAAATCTCGCCAAGATCATCTGCAACACGCTACACCATTGAAAATGTCGCATAACACGAAGAACATCACTGGACCCATAAGATTTGTAATAACGTGCACAATGATCAATGTGGACCAATAAAACAAATAGGACACAATTAGGAAACACCAACAAGCATGTTAGAAGCATCTGTAATAGCTACACTAATACCACTTAATCAAATCTACATCGATCAACATGCTAATACTCAAGAATACTTCAACCGCAGCAACTGGGACTAGAAAGATAACTTGTGAAGCACGAAATCATGAACCATCTGAATTGAAGACATGCATGAACATCTTAAACACTCCCAAATCTGCAACTAAAGATATAATCATTCCGGATCACAATGGATCAAATACGAGAATACTACAACATAGAACACTGAAAAACCAATCCTCATACCAAAATCCATAACCCGATCAAATCACCACATATCAACATGAAATCAACACTAAATCAACTAGAGATACTTCATTACAAAATCAAAAATCTGCACGAGCACATCTGCAACATACCATCTGAAACAACCAACTCAACTCTCTGCAATATCAGAGCACAGGAATATGTTGACATCAATGACAACAAAATATCATAACAACACCAATATCCAACATTATTATCTTTTCTATTGTTATTCTTGATCAGATATGAAGTTAAGATTATTTTGTTTAAATTTGGTGAAAACTGATTCACCTCCCCCCTCTCAGTTTTCCTACATTGTTGTTTCCAATATTACTTGAGGAAAATGGGTTTGCTTGAGATGGCAAATGCTTCTCCACACCTTCCAAACAATTTGAAATAAAAAATGAGGGTAAAAGAATGGAGAATAAAATTATTAAACCAAGAGATAGACTCCTAAATGAATTCTACAAATGGGCAATTAATAACTAAAGTGCATTGAATATGTGCAAATTAGGTTTGTAAACCCGATTTGCACCTACAAGGTGTAAATTGGGTTTACAAACAAGTGAAAAGAAGTGTGAATTGGGTTTGTAAACCCGATTTGCACCTAAAGGGTGAACTTGGTGTAAATTGGGTTTACAAACCCGATTTACACCTCAATTTCACACAAGTGAAAAAAAGATACAAGGGGAAAAAACACACTTATGATGACAAAATGTCTCGTAAAGCATGCATAGAGCATTGAAACCACAAATAGACAAAAAATTGTGGGGTAACCTCAAATTTTTGTAATGCGAAAATCAGGGATAACCATACATAAATACATGTTTTAATGTATATGTATGTATGAGTGCATATATATGTATGTGTATGAGGATTTATGTGTATATATACTTTTGGGTATATGTATATATACTTATATATATGTATATGTATACGTTTGTTTATATATATATACTATTTGTATACAATGCAAACCCATCTATTTGCACTTTTGCTCCAAAATTAGAGAGAAAACTTAGACACATAATGAAAAGAAGACACACACACATACATACTTGTATACTAGTTGTTCCAATTTTCACTTCAAGATGCAAATACAAAATCAAGAGACATAATGGGAATTCACAACAACAATATTTCTAGATATACACATACATACATACATACATACATACATACATACCTACATGCATGCATGCATACATACATATATACATATACACATACATACACACACACATACACACACACATACACACACACAGACATACATACATGTATGTGTGTGTGTGTGTGTGTGTGTGTGTGTGTGTGTGTGTGTGTGTGTGTGTGTGTGTGTGTGTGTGTGTGTGTGTGTGTGTGTGTGTGTGTGTGTTTATGTGTGTATGTGTGTGTGTATATGTCCATATAGATAGGCACAATGAAAATGTAGACAATGAAAACCCAAAATTAATTGCGAACTTCCTTTCCAACGATGGAAGTGACAGACATGCTGACAAAGGACACCAAACACACTTAAGGACATAAAAAATATACATCTTTTCTTTGTTCCCAAACTTTTGATGTTATGCTACAAGCCCTTTGTGTCTATATGTATATTTGCTTATATGTATGTATATGTATGTTTATATATATTGTTTGTATAAAACAAAAAATTATCTTTTTGCACTCTTGCTCTAAAATTATAGAGAAAACCGTGACATACAATAAAAACCAAATATATATACATACTTGTCCAGATATACATGTACTTGCTTTTTAGATTTTCACTTCAAGACCCAGATAGAAAATCAACTGAGACAATAGAAATACACAACAACTATATGTCTAAATATACATATACATATGTAAATGTATACATAGATATATATGTCCATAAATACAGTGACAATGAAAACCAAAAATTAATTGTCAACTTCGTTTCTAGGGATGGAAGTGGAAGACACAATGATGAAGGACACCAAACACGCTTAAGGGTAGCTAAATCTTTAGCCACATAAAATGTTGCATATTCTCACTACCACCCATCACATCGATAGAAAATGTGCTTGACGTCCTTGGCCAATGTGTATGTCACTTCATCGCCTTATCACTGTCTAATGCATCGGTAGAAAATGTGTTTGGTGTCCTTGCCCAGTGTGCTTGCCATTGACAGAAACATATCATTTCCTATAAAACAAAGACTGACCAATGAGAGTGGCAAGACATTCGACGATTACCAAAAAGCTGACACTTTCACGTCTAGATATGTTTTAATGTATATGTATGTATGTATGCATATATACATATGTGTGTGTAGTTTTATACCTTTATATATTTGTTGATATATGTATATGTGCTTATATGTGTGTATATGTATGTTTATATATATGATGTTTGTATAAAATGGAGACAAACCTTTTTCCATTTTTGCTTCAAAATACACAGAGAAACCGACACACACAATGAAAACCAGATATGTATACATCCTTTTTCAAATTGACTTCTATACATTTTTTTTAAAGATTTTTACTTCAAATTGTAGACAAAAAATCAAGAGAGATACTTAAAATTAACCACACCATATTCATTTTTCTCTTAAAAATTGTAATTTGTTCTTGTCCCATATTGAATCTTTGCACGTTGTTTTGTTGTTTGCATACTGTGTTGCACTTTCAACATGTTTGTGTCTAGATTCATATATTGTTTTATCCACACTTTATTGTGTGCCTATGTCCATGAATACTTATGCATATGAATGTTTATCTACATGGATCTCTACTTTTATATTAATTTGTATCTATGTGTGTATACAACTATATGTCCAAAATTACATATACACATGCATGTGTGTGTGTGCATAAATATATGCTTGTATGTATGTGTATGTACATTTATGTCTATATATATTTGTGGATAAATGTATGTATACTATCTGTATACAATGGAAGCCCACATTTTCCCACTTTTACTTCAAAATAGAGAGACAAAATTGGGAGACACAATGAAAACCAAATATGAAAACCAACCTCAAATCGTTTCGCCAACTATGGATCCAAAACCTCTTGTGCTTTCTCTCAAACAACAACTTGCCCTTGGTCTTATCAATAGCCATTACACCAACCCATTGTTGCAATAACCTTTACGTTTGATTATCCAACAAACAACAACCATAGGGAAGCCTTCCCTTATACACTCTATACAGACCAAACTTAACAAGCCAATTATTGCCAACAAAAACCCATTGCTTGATTTATCACTCACAAGTGTCCCTGCTTATAATATACAAGCTACAAAACAATACTTGTAAAACTCTTAGAAATAAAGAGGAGACTCATTTACAATATCTATCAACTAAGGCTATCGACAAAAAGTCTCTTAGCTACATATTGCAGTCCTAATTGTTACTATAGTACACTATCTCACTTATTGAAACACAACTATTCAGGTTACTGTTGAGAATACCCCAATCAATTCAACTGAACCAACAAAGATGTCTAATTGCAACTTGCACTTTTAGAAAACAATGGATGCACAGAGATAGGCAATTTGTCTAGCACATGCTTTTCACTTTTGCCTATGTCCAAAAAGGTTCGCATTCCTTAGCTCCATGCTTATAAACACACAAAAAATTGTCCACTCATATTTAGATCATTCAGTTTGCAACATATTGATCTATTGATTTTCATTCTCTCTGATCCTGCTATTATATTTTGTATTTTTATTCTTTACATTACTATTTTGTGTCTCGCATTATCCTCTACATTTCAATTTGACATAACACCTTGCATGTTCTACCTTTCTTTTCTTTGAATTAGAGCATTGCCATTTCTCTACAATGGTCACATTGTTGAAATTTGCCAAAGATTAAAGAACAAAAAAAGATGCCTTTTGAGCCATGTGTAGCATGTAGTCATAATTGTTCCACAAAACATGGGAACAATGCATCTTTTCTCAAACTTATACTTAGAGACCATAAAACCAAATCGATAGAATCTACACTTCTACAATTGCTTTTTCTTTCGTGCAACTCATTTAAGTCACTTCTAACTCCAACATATAACTTCTTAACTCTTTTTTTCATGATGATAATTCTTCCTTCCTTTGCCCCTCATTTAGCCAATCTAAACAATAATCATGTCATATTGCAAGGGCCAACAAGTGATGAATGGGAAGTCTAATTCCCTGCTACTAATAACATTCAAAATCATTGTAACAAAAGATGTAGTTTGATTCAAATAATCGAGACTAAACTTATTGTTGGTTTGGTTTCTAATGATGAAAATAATAATGAGTTTGAGATACTGAGAAAATTTCCAAAATTCCAATGGCCATCTTCAAATTATGGTTAGTACAATATTTGTCTATAATTTTGGAAAATACAGATTTTTCTTGTAATTTACATAGTCCATTTCCCTATGACAATTCACAATACAGCTTACTCCTTATTGTTTTAAACTATGCATGCATGGCCTTAGCACACAAAACTTGCATTACTGAAAACGTTCCATGCCAAGGTAGAACTTTCTTCAAATTAGACAAGCATTTTCCTACAATGGTTATGAAACGATGGAATATCGATGGCCCGTCGCTCATGGTAAAACTAAATCCTTTCCTTTCTTTCAATACACATGTACTTTCACATTTATACTTGTAATTCAACTTTCTGAAATGTCATTTACAGATTTGTTTTTAGTAATTCAATCCATTGTTTGTTTACATTCAATAACATTACTTTTGTTGTCATTACCAAATGCAGAAATTCCCAAAACAATTAGTATCTACACTTTGGTTGCTGCAACAACAAACTAAAATAACCCTTTGTGTTGGCAATGATCGCTCCTAGAATGTGAGGTGTATTATTGATAACAATACACATGTCTTCTCCATAGGCTGGTGGCACTTTGTACATGAAACAATTTAACTGAACATGATGTCTGCATCTTTGAGCAACATAGTAAAAGTTCTTTTCAAGTCCATATCTTGTGCAAAACAAAGGTACATGAAACACACTAAATTAGGTTGCTTCTAAATAATTGACTACCTTTACAATTCATTAAAATTTTGTTATATCTTCAAAAGATAATCTACTCAATGTTTCTTTATGCTTGCAAGGTAGTCCAGATGCTGGGCTCATATGAGGCCAAGCTTCCTTTGCTACTTTTCTATGCTTTGGACTTATACTACTCTGGATCTTGCAACTTTTTGTTTGCTTGGAATTATAGACTCTACACAAACTTGACTATACAATTACCACTATTATCTATAATGTTTATTAAATATCTTACTGAACAACAAAAAACATATCTTGTTTGTTAATTTCATCTTCATAATACCTCTTTCATTTTATAAACTTTCTTAAAGAATAAATAGATATGCATGTTTACACTATCTTAATGATAAATTGTAATACATGTTTTATAAGAATCAAACAAATTTATTAACTTTTCTCACAATTCATGTGTGTTTTTTCTTTATGCATGCTTGCTTTCAATAAACTTAATATATCAAGTTGCTACTATGTTTATATTGGTCACAACGATTGGATACACTAACATCTTGTTACACTAAAGGCAAACCAAAATTCCTTTGAATCATTTTTGTCAATTCTAACACTACCCAAAGTTTACCCAACTACATTGTCATTGTACTTGAAATTCCATCCACCCTTGTGAATACTCTTGCCCCACTTTATTTAGTGTAAAAAATTGTTTGTACTCATTTTTGTTGTTTTCTTTCTTCCATACTTGATGTATGTTAAGTAATGCTCCAAATCATTCTTGCTTCCTTCAAAAAAAATCTTGATGTTCTCATGAACCCTCCAATAGGTTGCTAATGAATTAATGATGAATAGTTAGTACCAAACCGGTACTGAGAGGGGGGGTGAATCACTACAGGCAAAAACACTTTCCTTGAACTGGCTTGACTGTAAACACAACACTTGACTGGCAAGCAATAACACCGGTCTAAATCAGATTACTACTGGTAAAACACAGTGAGAATGTGAAAGACATAAACCAGTAACCCTTAGCTTTCCATGCAATCTAATACCTCATTTCCACTTCACCCTTATGCAAAAACAAGTAATCTATCATCAGAAATATAATGAATGCTAGTTCAACATGTTTTACCACTTTGACATAAAACACTAAACCATCACATGAAAGACATCACACATGATACACTGATTTTTCACGTGGAAACCCAACTGGGAAAAACCACAATGGGGATGAATACCCACAAGCTGTTATTGAACTCTTTTGAAGTCCGCTCTGTTAGGAGCCTAGTTTGGTTAGAGACTTTTACAATAGGTTCTGCTAGGAACTGATCCTGCTAGGGATCACCCGGTTAAGGGATGGCTAAATACCCGGTTAAAGGTTAGAACCTTGTTAAAGGTTACCTCGCAAGAGGATTTGAAGAACTCATTGAATTGAGTCACCATGTTAAAGGATTTATACAAAAGCCTATTAAAGCTACCCGATTAAGGGATTTTCCAACTGCTGAAATGGTTAGAAGTCAACAGGTAATACACTGATCTGATAACAACACTCGATGCCAAGGAAAATCCACTTTACCTCCTCTTCTGCAATCACACTTTGTAGGTATCAACACACTTCTCCAGTCTGGCAAGAATCAAGTATCTCTTCACTTGGATACACACATAACATTTGCCAACAACTTCAAAATGAAAAACATCATCGACCTTATAGGAAACAGATAGGTCGGTAGCATAAACCCTAAACCCTAAACATTTCGATTTTACAATCCAGTCAGTTCAATCCTTACCATTAATCACACTGCATTGAATACAACAATCTTGAATAGATCTCAAGACATTCTCCAACGTTCATTCTTTGCCGCTTCAGGAAGCTGATAACTCATCACGTGCTCTCCACCGTTTACAGAGACTTCACACATTCCCGAGGTAGATAGGATCAATCTCCATGCAAGATCCTTAAGGAAATCCTTCACGCGCACAAGGCTGACATGGCAACACTTATTTGGTCTTCATTACAATGCTAACTCATCACAAGATGTCATCGGTTGAATCACACAATCTTGGAATGCATCAACCGGAAACCCTGAAGCTGAGACTACCAACCGGTAGTCATACCAAATGAAACCCCGATACAAAACTTCCATATACCGGTTCTCATTCCAACATACCGGTTCACCTTGAACAAACATATCACTTCACTTTTTCACAAATACCGGTTTACACCATCATATCGATTCTCTTGCCAGTTTGCTTACTACAACATATCAGTTCATACTTCAACATATTGACATCAATGACAACATACAAAATCATCATGTCATCATGCTTTTCACATATGCCAACAGTTGCGACTATAGCCTTTCCAGTAACTTCCTGCCTTTCATGCTTCCCTTGCTCCTTGTTATTCAACCTTTTTACTAAAAACATTAATTGCTCTCTTTTTCTCCCTATATTACTTCCATAACTAGTGAATGCTAACTAATGTTGCAAATCGTTGCTCCTTTCCTCAAAATTTATATATATTGCTACCTATAGCTAAGCTCAAAGTTCTAGTATGTTCATTTCCTACAAGTATGCTCATTTCCTACAAGTAGATTCAGTTCTATAATGTTTTGCATTCACAACTTCTAACTAGGTTTTGTCACTATTGTTATTCCATTGCTAATAATTCATTTCTCTACAATATCCACTTATTTTTATACAAAATCTTTTAGTTCTCACACTATAGTACCATATTTATGATCTACTACCATACCTCCACTTACATATTGTCCATGGAATACAACTACCAACCCATCAATGCTTGTAACAACTTATTGTTGTGCAAAATAGAGACCCCAAGCATCCTTTGCCGCATCCACGGGTTAAATTTTTGTGATTTCCATATTGTTTATTTTTTAGTTTTGTATTAGAACATTTGTTTCACTTTGACAACTTTATTGGTTCACATGCACTCTCTTAGTGTACTCATACATTGGTTACTTTAGATGTTATGCATGGACTGGTTAATGGTACACCACCTACACTCCAGGTAGAATCATTCCCATCATCGTTTTATGCAAGTATACAAGTTGCTCACATTTATGCAGTTTTACCTGATACAAATTAAAACTATACCCAATTTCTTATACACATTTATTTTGGTATATTGTTGTCCATCTATGATGGTTGAAACAATGCTACATGATTTTTCATTAGTGTTGAGTTTGCCACAGGTATCGTATATGCACCGAACATTATCTCACAGAACATATATATCTAATCACACTTGGCAGACCATACCCGCAATCATAACAAATATCATTATATCTTATATGTGTATTGTGCCCCTCCACATGAGTCATCCTCCTCCTCAAGGAAGACGACTCTTCAATTAGAATAGTGGCGACTTAAATAAGTCAAGCCATACATAATCCTTGGTCAAAAATCATAAACAATTAAGTCTCCTGCCACTAATAATACATCAACACTCCCTCTTTAGCAAGGGAGACATTTTCTCATATGCGCATGTCATGGAGTCTCTCAACATGACACTCACAATGGCTACACCCATTAGTGAGAAGAGTTTATCATGAAGCCTCTCAATGTGATATCAGTGATGTCCATCATGGTTGTTCCCATGTGGAAAGCACATGTGTACAAGTGCCCATCACAAAGTCACTCAGCAAGATGTCATCATGAAGTCTCTCAACATGATATCCACTATGGCTACTCCCATGTGGTAAAACACAAGTATAGAGAGTTCATCACATAGGTACTCAATGTGATGACATCCATCATGGCTACTCCCATGTATGGCTTATGGAAATGTACACAAGTGTTCATCATGAAGTCACTCAATGTGACGTTGTCATCTCATCATGACGTTCACCATGGCTACTCCCTGGGGGCGAATAAACACAAGTTCTGAGTCATGGAGTCTCTTAACATGACATCCACCATGGCTAATCCTAGAGGGTGGATCCACCATGGGTACTCCCAGAGGGTGGAACAAGGGCCTTCACCTCAAACTTATCTCTCACAAAGAAGAATGCATTAACAAGGGCTTGCACCTCAAACTTCTCCCTCACATAGAAGAATGCATTAACAAGGGCTTGCACCTCAAACTTATCTCTCACAGAGAAGAATGCATTAACTAGGGCTTGCACCTCAAACTTCTCTCTCACAAAGAAGAATGCATTAACAATAAATCTTCATGATGGTGTGGCTCCCTCTGAAGCTCCAAGTACTTGCATCAACATCCTGACCTCCTCATCCAAGGTTGTCTATGTTGGTTTGTCAGACTCTGTCTAAATCTCCAAGTACTTGCATCAACCTTCTGACCTCCTTGTCCAAGGTTGCCTCTATTGGTTGTGTAAATTTAACCTGAGAAGGTGAAGTAGAAGTGTCATTTATGAAGTATTCTGCAATTACACTATGGTACTGGCAAGGCAATGCTCTATCATTTGTACCCAATTGTGAAGGATCACATCCCACATCAAAATCACAAGCACCTCTCCCTGCACAAATTGAACTCTTTGTCTTATCACAATTAAATGAAACAATGAATCAACCATTCTTCTCAAAAATTGGATGGAAAGCTAACCCATCAATCCAAATGCTGCACCAGAAGCCATTTGGTCACTTAAATCTATAAATGGATTGGATTTGTGTAATATAAACTGCTTCCCAGAGCTCTGCCTGACTTGATAAGAATACACGTTAAAACATGAGACACCATCAATTATTGTGCCTCCAAAAGCTACACAAAAAATCATTCTTTGATTGCCAAAGTTTGGTAAGCTTGGCATGTGTCATATTCATTGGCGATCCTAATGCCTCTCCTTTCAATAAAGGTGCAAATGGAGAATTTACTATAGACACATTTTGGCATGCATTCCAGAGATTGGAACAATAGGTTTGTTCAATAATTTCATTTGTTGAGGAATGTGTTCCTTCCTATAATTGAATTGCATAGTACATGAATGACACACTGTTATTGAATTTGACTTTGAAATAGATCTGTTGCATATTGGTCACATTCAGCACAAAGAATTTTCTTTATAAATCCAACACACCTTGTATCAGACACATTTATAGATTCAAACTTGTTCAACAAATTTGTATCCTCTTGTTTGCTTCAACACCCTTTTTGTTTATACCCATCATTGGAGTAGAAACTTAGAGAAGATGAAAGCAGAGGAGCTCTTGAATCAATACATATGGGATATAAGAGCTGCACAAGCATTGATAAATAGAAGGATTACAAATCTTGCATTCAACACACTCTTTTTACAGGTTACGGCTCTGCCCATCATGAATCGTGAATGATCTTTAGACAAGTCTAAACACGTAAATCCTCTCTAGTCAAAACCAAGTTGCATATAAGCACTGGTTTAATGTCATGCTTTGATCAGAATAAAATTTGAAAATATTATTATATATTTTCTTAGTTTTTCTATATGTTAGTAAATGGCATAAAATCTCCCTCCCGTTTTTTGTTAACAAGGTCGGTTGATGGATTGATGGATGAAGCATGCCCATCCATGGTATCTCGTCCTGCAACATTTGTCAATATGGTGGTGGTCTTGACAATCGATGGTCTTTCACATCATTATGTTCTTTTCAAATTTGCCTCATCCTAGCTGATAATTAAACGCCCGCCCAAATCAAAATCTAAAGAAATTTTCATGAGGGGAGTGGGAAAATGAGTCTTTTACCTACCATAGGTGCAGGGGATTTTCCATGCACCTCCCAATCACATCCATAGTGAGATCAAGAAACAGGAGCCCAGATAGTGAGGCAAACATTTGATATTGAAGATTATGCCCACCAGATCCAACACAACTTTTTCTGCTCTCAATTTTTTATTTTAAGTCCTCTAGTTTATCACGTACACCTTTATATATTTTAATTTTAATGGAAATTTGAAATACAAGGGCACCTTGATCATTATTTTGGAACTCTATATTAAAATGTTAGGATTTGAGGTATTTGGGGGTATTAACCCTTTCCTGCAATGTTTTCTTTCTTTTTCTAAGCATCATAGAATGTAGTTGTCTATGTTTTTTTGTGTGGATTTGAGCTGCATTTTTGTTATCTGTCTTCATGGATCTTTCTTGGTTCTTAGTGAATGATTGAAGAAGAAAATAACACCTACACAATATTGAAGAAATTGGATCAGAGAAAAACCATCTCATTCGATCTCAGATTATTGATTAAAAGATTCCAATGACAAACTGCTCTAACTATGCGTCAACGGAGATAAAAACCTCTTTTGAATATTGTTCTTTATTTAGATGAAGTTTAGCTTCTCTTTGACAATGATGGATGTGGCTATTGAACTTATAATATTTCTCTCTTGTTCATTTTTTGTGAATCAGATTATTGGTTAGAGCCTTTTTTTTCAATAAATGATAATAAAAAATTTAAGTAGGCCATGGTAATATAACATTTTAGTGAATTTGAAATGTTGTCGTTACTTATATTATATTATATAAATATTTTTAAAAATAATATTTTTTTTATGTAAAATATTTTTTTTTTCTTTAAGACTTATTAAGGATAATCTTCAAATATAAATATGAAAAGGGAATCTTTTTTCATGAATTTCAACTTATACTAATAGATACCAAGATTAGTGTTTATTCTTATATTATTGACACTACTTTATAAAAGTATTTCTATCATGTAATATCTTAGATAAAAGAAATTGAAATATATATTATTGTAATAAAGAATCTAATTAACTCATAACATGGATAACCCAAAATTAGAGTTAGCATCTTAAGCATGGTTAATAATGAGTATGAATAAAAATTCAATTGACAACTCACTCATTATTGAATACAAAAAATAGTTTTCCTTGTCAAATTTGAGTATTTAGTTATAGGTAATGGGGATCTAACCCTTCTCCTTTTCTAAATTTTAGTAATAAAGTAAATAATTCTTATCCCACTTCACTACCCCCTCACAGAAACTAATTTTGTACATTTTTAAAAGTGAAAATATTCATGGAACCATAAAACTTGGTGTGGTTTAAGATGGGCTCCATTTCTCCTTTTCTTGATTATATTTTCTTTTGATTAAGAAAAAATCTTGCTTATATTTCTTATTCATGACCTTATACTTTTATGAAACTTTTGGCTCTACTTATTCTCAACCCTACTCCAAAATGTAGCAATAATTTATAATAATTTTCAAATTTTTATTGTAGTTTGTTTAATAGGTTTTTTTGAATTCAATTATGTAAGTCTTTTTACATCGATGTTTTAGATCAAACTTAGTGATCCATCATTAGGATGAAGTTTGAAATTATAAGAGTTGGATTGGAAACTTAGCACTATAAAATAGGTTGTAATGATAATAAAGAGAAGAGGAGACACATAAAAAGAGAGGAAACAAAGAAAAAGCGGAAAAAAATCAAATATTTCATAATATCAACATCATAAGAGGTGTCAAAAATTGTAGGTAGTAATTTGGAATGATTCTTAAATTTTTGTAATGGTTTATTTCATAAAAAAAATGTTTGCATGTAAGACTGAAGGTCCATTTTATTAATTATAATGCCACAATATTAATATCCATCAAGGTCTAAAAAATAGTAATTTCAAATACTCTTAACTCAAAAAATAATTCGCACGGCTAATCTTTTAAACTATTGATTTTAACTATAGATGTTAAATTTGAGCTAGAATGGAGACAGAGATGCATAATAAAAAAATATTACTCAACTTAAATAAGAGTTGATTATATGATTGCCAGTGCAGTTGATTATAGATATTACGTTTAGTGGTTATTATACTCATGACATGATATGATAATCTTATTACCCATCAAGGTCTAAAAAATAATAGTTTTATACTTTTAATCCAAAAAAATAACTCTCACAACTAATCTTTTAGACTATAGATGCCAAATTTGAGCTAGAATGGAAATGAAGATGCATAATCAAAAGTTATTACTCAAACTCAAATAGGAGTTACACACTTAAGTTAGAGCAAGAATGGAAGTAAAATAACAATGCAAATAAAACAAAATAAGAGCAATATACCTCCATTAGATCTTTGTCATGCACTCCAATAGTTGAAGTATTGATATGTGGATGGTCTCTACTTTGATGTTACTCAATTTGATAACATGTAAGTCTAACGAGTGATGGATCCCCAGGTCCATTTGAGAAGCATTCTTAAATGGAATTCTAAGTTGGATATGGAGGGATTGGATTGACTTGGGTAAAATAAAGGGTTAGGATTGGTTTGCATGGATGTGTATTGTAGACTCTTGAAAAGAGGTAGAAGGAGGTGAGAGATGCTTGATCAATGGATGATGTTTTCTTGAAATGCAAGATGGCTTGGAGATGTAGGAAAGTGAGAATGGATAGAAGAAAAATAATCAAAAGATGACGACATAAAAATGTACTAGACAATTTTACTTTTCTACAATGTGATGTCCCATTGACAGGGAAAATGGGTTGGAAGAAAATGGGTGTGCTGTCAAAATGGACGAAACTAATAATTATTAAAGGAGTGAATATATGTGAATTTGAGTGTTGGAAGAAGTGATTGGAAATTATGAAGAAAGTTAGCTGAAGGAGGACGGTTAAAGGAAAAATTGATAAGGATGATATGGATATAAGGAGAAAGATGAGGGTTAGTGGATGCATGATAGGATAAAATAGGTTTGCATGGTGTTTATGTAATCTAGGTTTTTAGTTTCAACATAGATGTAATGGGTTCATGATATGATCTATGCAATCAAGTGGTGTGGGTAAATACAAATATCATATTTACATGGCATATACACAGTTAAGGGTTTTGGGTTTGACACAGACACTACAATTATATGTCATCTACATTTTAGGGGTTTTAGGTTTAGTATAGATGTTATAATTTTCCATCAATAGGTTTAAAAACGTATACATATGTAAATCTTGGTTGTCAATCATCAATTCAAAGTCTCCAATCTCTTCAAAGCCTATAAAAAATTACACAAAAGTTGAATGCATGCTATTAAAAATAAAGCCTTGTGAGAGAAACAATAAAATCAATCATAAATGCAAAATCAAGCTCTTATTTTCTTCCTCTCACTTGTGAGGAGACTCCGCCTATAAAACCCATTCTCCCTCGAATCTACAAGGATGAATGAAAGGGAAAGAGTTGGAACAATCCATAAAATCCAAGGGTTCAAATTCTTTCCACCTACTAGTGGAAATTTGATTCTCGCCACCTTAGTTTTAATTTTGACCATTAATTTAAATATTTTTAGTTTGAATTAATTGTTAGTGCCTTGGTGGTGACAATTTCTATAGAGTCCCTTATATTTAGTTCTTCTTATACAAAGCTTGACCTAAATTTCTTTTATAATTTGAAGGGGGTTATTTAAGAGAAATAGTGAACCATTGATACTAACATGGCATGAGTAAATTAATTATTTTAAAGGTTATGAATGAAAATTGGTTTTTTTAAAGTAAATTATGGTAGTTGTCAAGAAATACTAAGTTTTATGTTCTCTTTGAATTATTTAATTTGTAAAGTTAATTGAGTTAGCCTGATTAGTTTAAAGATTAATCATATTTGGGTACATTAAAGAGTTAAATTGTTGTCTCATATTCCTTATATTAATTTGGGAAGATTCATTGAATAGAAAATTTATGGTCTCATCATGATGACTATTAAGCTTTCATATAGTTTAAACGTGGGAATTATTACAAAATAATTATTCCCTTGTACTAGGTAGCATAACTCTACCTAACCCTATTAGGAATTCTTATCTTTGTTACTGTGTAAGGTAGAGAATCCTTTACTTTTTCGTATTATTCAAACTCCATCTTCTCTGCCCACTTGGTGGCATGCTATTGATGACACGTAGTAAGTGTTGCTAGGTGCACATTTTATTTAAGAAAGGTTTAATTATATTTTATTCTCAATTGAATTTTATATTGGTTTGTGTTAAAAGTAAAAAAATGGAGGTAGTGTTATATTCACATGTGTTAAAAGGTGGGCATGACACTCACATATACATATTTAAGGGTTTTGGGTTTGTCACAAACACTACGAGTGAGGAATTTATGTAGTCAAGGGTTTTAGGTTTGGTGTAGAAACTACAAGTGTATAATGTATGCATAATCAATAGTTTTGTTTCAACATAAATGTCATGTGTGTGTGTGTGGCATTTTCCTAGTCAAGGGTTTGGAGATTTGATGTAGGTGCAAGAGGAGGTAGTGCCTATTTCACAAAAATGGAAAGGGTATGTGTAGCTACTACTAGGTGAGACATTTTTATAGGCACATTCTATAAGAGGTTATGGTTCCCCTGAATTATCCAAAACGAACACATATTGACATGAATCCTCTCTAAGCTTCAAATAACTAGTCAAGACTTCTTGAAAACATTGTGATGGGGCTAAATCATCCTTGTAGACTACACAAGACACCTTTAGATTCATTTTAAGCACCAAATGAAGTGTTCCTAAACACATTTCCAATACATAATATTGTACTCAAGGAATCTAAGTATAACCAATCATGTCTGATACCAACACCAACACATATAAACAAATCTAATCATTTATAATATCTTATGATTACATATATCTCCATGAGGAGTTTTTAATTATACAATCTCATCAATATTTTTTTAATTTTTTGATATTAATATACATATTTTACATTATCTTGAAAAGATAAATATGGAAGCATGATAGAGAGAGAGAGAGAGAGAGAGAGAGAGAGAGAGAGAGAGTATACTTGATGTTTGTCCTTGATGCCAAGTCTACTAACCCCTAATGGTTTTTTTGCAATGCCACTTCACCATGTGGAATCCATAGGTCTACCCCACCATGCTCATGGATATAGTCACACAGACCAAACACTCAAATAAAAAAGACAATGTATGTGGATAGATAGGCTTACATATACACCAAACATGGAGTAAACACGTCATACATGACCTTGGAGAAACACCAAAATAGTGAAGTTCTCAACAAAATTAAGTCATCGCCAAAAGATATAGAACAACATCAAGTAAAAATAATAACAAGAAGAAGGAACCATGTTAAGGAGAAACACCAATTTGACATGAAGCATAATTTCAAGAAGAAATCACCAAATGAGAAAGGAACTGACATCTCTCAGGTGCTACTCAAATACTAGGACCTAGATACTAGAGTGCCAAGTATAGGGTGTGTCTCCATGTGTGGTCAAAGAGATGGCACCACATAGAATCGAGAAGTCCTCTCATATAGATGAGGAGAATCGATCATGCTAGATCAATGCCCCACAAATGGCCAGGACTTTCCAATACATCATTAGCCTACAAAGTGCTCAAGGAATGGAAGGGGAATCCAATTATCTTATTTAGAGATTTACCCTATTTTGATAATTAAGTTTTCACTTGAACTATTCTCACTTTCCAATGAGTTACCTTAGTGGCCACTTTGGGACTTGAACCCAATTAAGAGCCACCCCCATGAACCACTCTAGTAGCTAATCCTAAGGCTCATCCTATCTGTAAAAATGAGGATAAAAAATAAAAACAAAAGAATGAAATATCACATGAGATCTAATCCAAGACTCTAGGCAAACTGGCCTTTTTCATTACTCTATTCACATTTTATGCTCAAATGATCAAACAATCACAACATCATGTAAATGGATCTAATTCAATCCAATTTCTAAATCCTTTTTATGTTTTTTATAATTCCACATTATAATATCACATCAAAACCATCCAATTACACTGTTTATCAAACCACAAAAATCCCAATAACTAGGGTATAGTGCAAGTTCACCATTAAAAGACCTTCAAGAATACTGAAAATTCAAATGCAAATCTTAAAAATATAACGATAACCTTTTGGTCCCAATGCTCCCAACAACACAAATTCATATTCATATCCATACTTATGCATTTAATAAATTTTTTGATAGCATAAAATTTCCTAGGGTCCGTTTTTGAGAAATTCATTTGAACAATTGTGCTAATTAGTTTAAACTAAGAGAGGCACAAACCATTACATAACTGCTACATAGATGAAAAAATGAGAAAATCCATGGGACTCACGAGAATTGAGAACCCAAAACCCCAGTGCCAACTGCCAAGAAAGAAAAAAAACAATAGGAACCCAAAACCAGATGCAACAAAACTCAAAGATAGATGAGACTAAAGACTAACAAAAAAAAAACCGACCCACCCCCATTGAATGCACAAACTAATGTCCTACCTAGTGGGTGGATTCTTAATCTTCCAATATTGAATCATAACCGTCACTTTATTAGAGAATGAGAGTTTATTATTGGATCCTTTTCAAAAACAAAATGATAGCATAAATCCTTTGGAAAAGGAGAATCCACTAAAAAAATCCATTGAGCTCTTATCTATAAAAGTCTTCCTAATAGATCTCTCACAATGATCAAACCAAATTTGAAAGATGGGAGGGTTTTCTTTGGGAGAGAAAATTTCAAAAGTAGTTAAATGTTCAAATGTATCTTTTTTTCCCAATATAAATCTCAATTACTATTCACCCCATATAAAACATTTAAAATGATTAAAATTAAATAACACTTATAAATTCCAAAAATGAACCATTAGCATAATTAAGCATTTGCAAACATGATGAATACATGTGAGGCATACGTTTAACATTTAAATATAAAATTATAACTAAAAAACCATGTTTAAAATCATTTATATATTAAAATCGGTGATAAAATACAACTTAATCTTATATGCACAAACTAACTTTATTGGCTAACCACATAAGATGATTGGGTTTTCTAAACATTACCAACAATGGTTTTCGGGTTTCAAACTAATAAACACGTGGAAATCACCCTTAACAAGGTACAATGGGTATGGTTTGAGGACATTGTGGCCAATGTGTTATCTCCTATTAACAATTGTTAAGAAAGTGTATGATCACACTTGTGGAGCCAGGTGGAATTGATCCCTAGTACCTGCATTACTCAAAATGTCAGGTGTGCTCATGCATATACATCATAACCAAAGTGCATATAAATATTCCACAATCAAAGCTAACATCACTAACATTGTCAGTACATAACAACATTACTCAAAATGTCAGGGGTACTAATGCATATGTATCATAGCCTAAGTGCATATAAATATTCCCCAGTCAGGGTTAACATCATTAACATTGCCAATACATAATAACATTATCATATCATCATGAGTATAATAATCACTAAATCTAAGATGTATAATAAATTGCAATGATAATCATATAATCAACTCCTATTTAAGTCTAAGTAATATTTTTTAATTATGCATCTCGGTCTCCATTCTAGCTCAAATTTGACATCTATAGTTAAAATCAATAGTTTAAAAGATTAGCTATGAGAATTATTTTTTGAGTTAAGAGTATAAAATTACTATTTTTTAGACCTTGATGGATATTAATATTATGGAATTATAATTAATAAAATGGACCTTCAGTCATACATGCAAACATTTTTTTATGAAATAAACCATTACATAAATCTAAGAATCATTCCAAATTACTACCTACAATTTTTGACACCTCTTATGAATGTTGATATTATGACATATTTGATTGTTTTTTCCCTTTTTCTTTATTTCCTCTCTTTTTATGTGCCTCCTCTTCACTTTATTGTCATTACAACCTATTTTAATGTGCTAAGTTTCCAATCCAACTCTTATAATTTCAAACTTCATCCTAATGATGGATCACTAAGTTTGATCTAAAACATCGATGTAAAAAGACCTACGTAATTGAATTCAAAAACTCCTATCAAACAAATTACAATAAAATTTGAAAATTATTCTAAATTATTGTTACATTTTAGAGTAGGGTTGAGATTAAGTAGAGCCAAAAGTTTCATAGGTAACAAATAAGAAATATAAGAAAGATTTTTTCTTAATTAAAATAAAATATAATCAAGAAAATGAGAAATGGAGCTCATCTTAAACCACGCCTAGTTTTATGGTCCCATGAATATTTTCACTTTTAAAAATATACAAAATTAGTTTATGTGAAGGGAGTAGTGAAGTGGGATAAGAATTATTTACTTTATTACAAAAATTTAGAAAAGGAGAAGGGCTAGTCCCCACTACCTATAACTAATTAATTACTCAAATTTGACAAAATATATATATTTTTGTATTAATTAATAATGAGTTGTCAATTGATTTTTGATTCATGTTCATTATTAGAACTGAGTTCCATTCACTAGACAAGAGAGAAATATTATAAGTTCAATAGCCACATCCATAATTGTCAAAGAAAAGCTAAACTTCATCTAAAAAAAGAACAATATTCAAAATAGTTTTTTATCTCTATTGACGCATAGTTAGAGCAGTTTGTCATTGGAGTCTTTTAATCAATAATCTGAGATTGAATGAGATGGTTTTTTAATATTAAATCTTATTTCTTCAATATTGTGTAGGTGTTGTTTTCTTCTTTAATCCTTCACTAAGAACCAGGAAAGATCCATGAAGACAAATAACAAAAATGCAAGTCAAATCCACACAAAAAAACAAAGACACGACTACATTCTATGATGTTTAGAAAAAGAAAGAAAATACTCCATGAAAGGGTTAATACCCCAAATCCTAACATTTTAATAGAGAACTCCAGAATAATGATCAAGGTGCCCTTGTATTTCAAATTTCCATTAAAAATATAATATTTCAAGGTGTACGTGATAAACTGGAGGAATTAAAACAAAAAATTGAAAGCAGAAAAAATTGCGTTGGATCTTCAGAACCAGCATGTTGGTGGGCATAATCTTCAATATCAAATGTTTGCCTCACTATCTGGGCTCCTTTTTCTTTATGTCACTATGGATTTGATTGGGAGGTGCATGGCAAATCCCCTGCACCACCTATGGTAGGTAAATGACTCATTTTCCCATTCCCCTCATGAAAAGTTGCTTTAGATTTTGATTTATGTGGGTGTTTAATTATCAGACAGGATGAGGCAAATTTGAAAAGAACATAATGGTGTGACGGACCATCGACTATTGAGACAACTACCGTATTGACAAACGTTGCAGGACGAGATACCATGGATGGGCGTGGTTCATCCATCAACCGACCTTGTTAACAGAAAATGGGAGGGAGATGGATTATGGTTGGGCCCACCTAAGACACTCAAAGCAGTCAAAGGTTCGAGTGTGTTGGTTAAGCCCGACCATTGGAATATATGATTTAGGGGATCACATTAATTTTTGGGCTGCTAATGGCATTTACAACCATGATTTTGTCATGTAGAGTCTTGGAGTATGGAGATCGTATGGAGGCCCCCAATGCCAATGTGAAAGTTGATGCTCGAGATGCTATCAAATGGATCAATGTGAGATGCTAGGCAATGCCCCCTCTGTCAAAAATTGTGATGTGCACTTTCCATACTCAATATCCCATGAAAGGTAGGCTGACTTCTATATGCATGTGCTCCAATAAAGGAACATCGAGAATCATACAATGCAACTCTGATATACTCTGACTCTAGTTGTGAGAGCAAACACTACGAATCTACTTCATACACCATGCATACCCAAAAGTGCTAAATGCAATCTCTAATATGAAGCTAATCCCACGATATTCTCCTAAGCTGACGCTGATACCATGTTGAGTTTTCCATAGTTATCGTATGTGCACCGAACATTATCTCACATAGAATATATTTAATCACACCTGACAGACCATACCCACAATCACAACAAATATCGTTATGTCTTATATGTGTATTGTGCCCCTCCACATGAGTCGTCCTCCTTCTCAAGGAGGATGAATCTTCAATTAGAATAGTGGCGACTTAAATAAGTCAGGCCATAAATAATCCTTGGTTGGCAATCATAAACAATTAAGTCTCCCGCCACTAATAGTACATCAATAATTAGTATTGCACAACCAATAATCTAGAAAATTGAGAGACCATTCTATGTAATTTCCCTTCACTTCCATAGTTTTTTTTAATATTCTATTCCATTATTTATATTCACTCAAATAATAAATGCACTTTCAAATACTTTACTAATTTTTAACATTACCATGTTTTATATTCCTTTTATAGCATTAACATGTTTATTACATATCCACACCGTTACACAAAGATATTGGCAAATCAATACTACTTTTGCCAAACTAGTCTTCTTTAACACAGACTAATAGCAATTATTACCACAACTTTTCATTGTAAGTATTATTTTGTCTCAATAAAAAATTCACACCGCATCAAATTGGATTCCTTTCATTCATCACCTTTTACATATTGTTGTCATTAACTATCTTTTTCAGCTTACTATTTCTCAATAGCTTCAAGACAAGTTTTGCACCACTTCTTCCAAAGGTTTTTGATGCAGCCATAACCGGTGAAAACCCTCAAAAGAGTTAACCAGCTTATGTAGCAAGAGTAACACAATGAAAGAAACAAGAAAACATAACAAATTCATATAAATAGATCATATTATAGCCATAGAACTTCCAGCAATCATCTGACAATCATCTGACAATCATCAAATTACCGTTAAAGAACATCTAGTAGTTAACCAGTAACATGCAAGCTTCAAGCAAAAAACAGCCCAACCGGGACTCTAAAGATCAACCAAATCATAATATGCGAATCTCAATCCTTATTCTCAGTTCTACTACCCCTGCCCTTACAAATGATTACATAACATCATATTTATATCCACCAGAACATATTCGGGCCGACCTCAAAAGATTACATTGACCAAATGAAACGTGTAAATAGGTCGGCCCTAAGATATAAGAAATCTTTCCAAAAAATAACAACCAAGTAGCGGTTTAGTAGGAAGGTCGGGCACATGCCAAAGAACATCGAACAAGACCCAAGATGGATCCACACGCCAAGAATCGCATCGGTAAAGAAGGAAAACCAACCGGTAAATACAAGAATTGTCCTAAAAACCTAGGAATAGCCAACCAGAAGCAATAACTAACTGGAGAAGAACCCAAATGAACTAGAAATATGGAATCAACCGCATGAAACCACCAAGAAATTGCAAACAAGATCTGCCACGAAGAACAAGCAACTACTGGTATATATCGATAAGAACACATAAAACTGCAGAAGGAACTAAGCAATAACAAATTTGAAAGGAAATATTTTTAGTTGATGCAAGATTGCTCATCGACCGGGATGCTCCTGCATCAGTTTCATAGCCAACGCTCTCAGCCAATACTTCAAAAATTGTAAAGTTCCTCCTTAATAAGTGTTACTACATATATTAGTAATGTGGATGTGTAGTTTTCTTCAATTAATCACAATGTTCTTTGTCTGCAAATACACTAAACCGCTCACTATTATCTTGACACCAAATACAATGTTTAACACATCTAGTTGTCACATTCTTATTCCCATTGCTACTACTGGTAAAACACAATTTTCTTAGAATTTTCAGTTTTCTCATTTAAAATAGACATATACTTGCCATCTTGTATTAAAAAAAAATACTTACATTTAGCCATGACAACCATAGGGCTCATCAATTTCAGCTCTTCACTGCGAATACAAACATCAGGCACAACTTGAATTGCAATGGAGTTACAATACTTGGAAAGAATATTTTCTTGATACGTGTAGTTGTGGATACCTAATTCAAAATATTCTCTATGAGAACCATGTTTCAATCAAAGTGTACATTAATACTGATGAGCTCATACGTACAAGAGTGCAGAGAAATGTATATGATAAAATAAAGAGAGGACATACTTATTCCAAATATTTATACACTGCAAATGTTATTTGTGTTACAATTCATTGTTCAAGGTTCAATAAATATGATACCAAAACATGGCCTCCACATTTCATAAGAACTTCTCCTTTGTATATGGTGTTGATCAACTTGATTTTTTTTATTGACAATACATTTTTCCTTTGCTAAATATATATACAAAATATTTTGAACTTTGCATTTTAGTTTCCCTTCGTCCATCATTTTGTGTTTTACATTATCTCATAGATTTGTAGCGTATAGATAGAACCTTAATGGGTACACCATGAAAGTACATAAAACTATGTAAAATATTATATCAAAATTATCTTTGTTTATTGAATTCATACTAGTCGTTTCAATAGAAGATTCAGTGAACTGCATACATAGTTAATTTTATATCCCTAAGGTACTTGCTTCACTCTACTCTTTGTTGGATATTGTTAAGAATTTTGCTCAAATGTGTTGTTGTTGTTGATGTCAACATATTCCTCTCTATGTTCTGGTGTTGCAGTCAAATTAAGTAAGTTGGTTTGGCTAGTGTATTGCAGATGAGATCTTGTGGATTAAAGGGTTTTGAGATAAGTATCTCTAATTGATTCAGCTATAGTTTATGTGGTCTGCGTAAAGATTTGATCGAGTTATGAGATCCGGTATTGTGGTTGGTTTTTCAGTTGTTCGGTGTTGATCAGTGTTTTGGATTTTTCTCCGCGTTGCAATATCTTGGTTTGTGGATTTGACAGAGTGTTTGGGAGGTTTTGGTGTGTCCTTAATTCAGATGGTTCATGATTTGGAGATCCACAAGTGTATCTTTCAGTTTGACAGTCAGTTTAGTTAGTGTTCTTGAAGTTCGATATAATGATGATGGAGATTCTAGTAAGTGGTGATGTTGTGGTAGTTCGTGATGCTTTTGGATGTTTCTAGATCATTTCCTATGCTTGTGGATGTTTCTAGATCATTTCCTATTCATGTTGATGGTTCACATTGATCATTGTGCTCGTTATTGATGATTTTTCTTGATTCGGTGGTGTTTTTCATGTTCTTGGCCGACATGATGTTTGTAGTGTGTTGCGGATGTTTGAGGCATAATTCTTGGAGATGTTTCATGTTTGAGGTGGTAATTTAGGTCCATGCTATGTCTTAGCCGACATTGTTTTGAAGTGTGAGATTTGCGAATAATACTTTAATCTTTTGGTAGTAGAGAACAAGTGTGAAGAAGTGTGAAAGAGCAGTATATGTGCCTAACCAGAACTGTAACTAGGCATGAGGAGATGCTATTCTATCAGTTCATGATCTTCCGGATGTAATTCAAATCTTTTTGTAAGACAATGAGTCTTCCCCAAGGTTGTAGCCCTCGTTGTTATTATTTTTGAGCAGTGAGATCTAGGTAGTGTGCCTAAATGCATGTGCATTCCCCATTGTAATATTTCACATACTTCTAACAGGGTATCATCATATTGTGGGTAGGTTCCCACTGTGGTTTTTCCCTTGATTGGGTTTTCCACATCAAAAATTTTGGTGTTATGTGTGTCATAGATATGGTGTTGATTTATGCTTTCCGTATTAATTATCAGATCTGTTATTGTGGTTGAGTTAAGTAAAGTTTTTGAGAAAATTGATTCACCCCCTTCCCCTCTTAGTTTTCTGTCTTGATGCCAACACTCTTCTACCTTGATGTATTTCCCTATTGCTTCCATTTTATTCCTCAAGTGTATTGTAAATGACAAAGATGCACCTTTTCCTTGTCCTAATCTTATAGTTTGATATTGCATTGATCTAATTCAATTATTTTTGGAAGTTAATACAGTTCCATTCTTTCTTATACATGAAACTATTATTACAACATGGATAGATTCTTAATTATCAAATCTTCAAAATCCCTTATGAAATATTGTAAATTTTTTAAAGTATGCTACCAAAAAAAACACAAGTCGTTGCAGAAATAACTTTCTCTTCTTTACTCTTTTATGGGAACCTATTGCGATTTGGAAAGGCAACCATAATCTCATAGGTTTCACAATGCTCTACCAACTTCACAAGGAGAAGGTCTACTTGTTGTGTTTGTTGCTAGAAAGTGATCGTTCCAATGCTAAAATGTGATTAATTTTAGTTCAAAATAGACAATTAATAATGTACAAAGGTTGACTTCGAGGTAAACTATTATTAATGTGTGAAATTGTTAATTAAAAAAAAACATTTCAATGTCCAAAATTTACACAAAATCTAAAACTATACATAATTGTATCATTGTGGTTGTTAAGTATAAGTTCAATTTGTTCGTACGGTCATGCACCGCCGTGAGGCCCAGAGGACAAAACATCCAGAACATGAAAATGCAAATGATTTATATATGATGCTTTGCAAAATGGGGGAAGGTTAGACTAGAATCTGTGGTGGAATAACACACAAAAACCCACGAAACCGTTAGTGTTAATCCATTCAAAAACTAATCTAAGCAGGCATATCAAAAGAGACACCAAAAACATGAAGAAATATTTAACTAGGAAAGTAAATATAAGGAGACGTCTCCAAATGCCTCCTAACATGCTCTTAGCTCCTTCTCCTTTGTTCCTCTCCTCTCTAAGTTCCAAACTAGTGTAGCTCTCAGCAGCTTTTTGCACTATGGATGCTTATGGAGGTTCAAAATTGAAATGTTTACTCGAAAATGCTATGCAAATGTAAATAAAACCTAATATTAGATGCTATGGTGTTAAAATGATTTATTTTAGGTCAAAATAACAAGGTATTAGTGATTTATGCTAAATGTTTTCTAAAATTCTCTATAACTTAGATGCATACAAGTTTTCAGGATCTGGTTTATGAAAAAATAGGCTCTATTTATAAGAAAAATGGAGGAATGGATGGTTGAGATTGAGTAATGTCAACAAGGGTTAGGATTGAATGATATTCAATCTATCTGAGGGCTTTCAACCCAATCCTAGGATGACAAGTGTCAACATGAGAAGGGTTGAGAGGAGAGGGAATAAACATTAAATGGTAAACATGACCTGAGAGTTAATTTGGGAGTTAAGGTCAAAGTTAGGTTGAATGAATAAAATCTTTATTCAAAAAATAAAGCTTTTATCCAATGGATAAACTCTTGTGCAAAAGCAAAAGGGATAACCATGGTCAAAGCAATAAATGTTTGAGGAGACACATGAGTGCAAGTTGAATTAACCATAAATGGTTATGTAAGAGCCATCAATGGCCATGTAAGAGCCATTAGTGGTTTTGGAAGACTTTAGAGGTTAGATTGTTGAACACACAAAGCATTAAATGATTTTTAAAGACTTTGAAGTCTTTAAGAAATGACTCCAAGTTGCTTAGGAATGTGACAATAATTAGGGGATGGATTAGGTTGATTAGAAAGGGGTTAGAAGAATCTAGAAGGGGGTTTAGGAGTGCAAGTGGATTTGGTGGGTGAAGGAAAATAGGATTTTAATTAAAATAAAATTAATTTATTTCAACTTGTGGTTGCAACTTGCATTTGTAGGAAAATGCAAGTGGGGGGAGAATAAATGATTTAAATAAATGTTTTATTTAATTTATTTAAAAGATGAAAGATGATTAAATTGAATAAATAGGATTTATTCATTTAATTGATTTGTGAATTTGGTATAGTGAATTAATTAAAATAAATTGAATAATTTATTTAATTAATAGGAGAATGTTTGAAGATGAATTAATTAAATATTAATTTAATTAACTGATGGCTAGTGGGTTTTTAATCAAATAAATAGGAAATATTCATTTAATTAAACTAGACAGATTTATGTGACTACATTTGCCCCTTTTTGAGACGGTGCAGTTTATCGCGTCATTTCAAAGAAGAAACATAGGTGTGAAGAAATGCCCCATAAATTGTTGATTTAATGGGTGGTATGCCCCCTCAAAAGATGGGTCGATTTTTTTTTAAAAATCGGGCGATTTTTCAAAAAAGAATGAAAATTGGCAGGGTGATAGAAGAGAAGAAGTTAGCAATGCTAGTGAAAATAGAAGAAATCGGAAATAAAATGGAGAAATGGGAGGCGTGGGAAGTTCACGGGGACCATGGCAGTGAGCGGGGAAAAATGAGAGTTACGGCGAAGGGTTTTTATGGGGAGAAAAGTGTGAAAACAGACTCATTTGTATCCACGACCATAGTGAAATTGTAGCTCTGATAATGACTTTCAGGAATAGCAAGGAGCAGTTAGGATGTCGGTTCCTATAGAAGAGCACCGATTAGAGCGAGTTTGACGATTCCAACAGCTAGATGACTACAGACCAGTGGTATGTGAATTTGAATTTTTGAATTTTATGCATTTTTGATGTATTTTTTGCTGAGTCCAAGTTGAGTCGAGACAATAGCGTTAGAACTGTGTTTTGGCGCTTTTGTCAATTTAATTAGCACTATTGTGCAGTCGTTTGAGCGCTTCTGCAAAGATTAGCGCTATTGCATAACTGTTTGAGCGCTATTGTTTGATCAGCGCTATTGAATGGTTGATTGAGCACTATTGTTGTTAAGTAGCGCTATTGCATAGCTAATGTGACGTTTTTGTGGTTTAAGTGTTTTTGCATAGGTTATTGAGCGCTTTTGTTAGGGTTTTAGCGCTTTTGAGCAGGAAAATAGATGTCCCAGTTTGTATGAATACAAATCTCCCAATGCTAATGATGGATGGATGGAGATGTTAGGTCAGAGTTGTTTTGAACCATAACAGCCCTGATGAGACTTAGGTCATTAAGATAAATGTCAGTTGAAGTCTAGGTGTGTCATGATTGCTTTCCTGTTGAGACCCGAAGGTACTTGATCAAATAATCTGTTGATAGTTTAGGTTTGAACTAAATAAAGTTTGAAACAAAACAACTGATGATGATGGTTGATGCACTTGTGTAGGAGGATCTGCGCATCTTACAGTTGCGCGAAAGACATCCCGCCACACAGGGGCTGCGCGATAGGTTGACTGAAGCCGAGGTGGATTGCATTGCAGCGACCGACCTATATGATATGATGTTCGATTCACATCGAGTTCACCAAATGATAGTGTGCAAAATGGGGGAAGGTTAGACTAGAACCTTTGGTGGAATAACACACAAAAACCCAAAAAATCTTTCGTGTTAATCCATTCAAAAACTAATCTAAACAGGCATATCAAAAGAGACACCAAAAAATGAAGAAATATTTAACTAAGAAAGTAAATATAACGAGACATCTCCAAATTCCTCCTAACATGCTCTTAGCTCCTTCTTATTTGTTCCTCTCCTCTCTAAGTTCCAAACTAGTATAGCTCTCAGCAGCTTTTTGCACTATGGATGCTTATGGAGGTTCAAGATTGAAATGTTTACTTTAAAAATGCTATGCAAATGTGAATAAAAGCTAATATTAGATGCTATGATGTTAAAATGATTTATTTTAGGCCAAAATAACAAGATATTAGTGATTTATGCTAAATGTTCACTAAAATTCTCTATAACTTAGATGCATACAAGTTTTCAGGATCTGGTTTATGAAGAAATGGGCTCTATTTATAAGAAAAATGGAGCAATGGATGGTTGAGATTGAGTAATCTCAACAAGGGCCAGGATTGAATGATATTCAATCTATGTGAGGGCTTTCAACCCAATCCTAGGATGACAAGTGTTAACATGAGAAAGGTTGAGAGGAAAGGGAATAAGCATTAAATGTTTGACATGACCTGAGAGTTAATTTGAGAGTTAAGGTCAAAGTTAGGTTGAATAAATAAAATCTTTATTCAAAGAATAAAGCTTTTATCCAATGGATAAACTCTTGTGCAAAGGCAAAAGGGATAACCATGGTCAAAGCAATAAATGTTTGAGGAGACACATGAGTGCAAGTTGAATTAACCATAAATGGTTATGTAAGAGCCATTAATGGCCATGTAAGAGTCATTAGTGGTTTTGGAAGACTTTAGAGGTTAGATTGTTGAACACACAAAGAATTAAATGATTTTCAAAGACTTTGAAGTCTTTGAGAAGTGACTCCAAGTTGCTTAGGAATGTGACAATAATTAGGGGATGGATTAGGTTGATTAGAAAGAGGTTAGAAGAATCTAGAAGGGGGTTTATGAGTGCAAGTTGATTTGGTGGGTGAGGGAAAATAAGATTTTAATTAAAATAAAATTAATTTATTTCAACTTGTGGTTGCAACTTGCATTTGTAAGAAAATGCAAGTGGGAGGGAATAAATGTTTTATTTAATTTATTTAAAAGAGGAAAGAGGATTAAATTGACTAAATAAGATTTATTCATTTAATTGATTTGTGAATTTGGTATAGTGAATTATTTAAAAAAATTGAATGAAATATTTATTTAATAGGAGAATGTTTGAAGATGAATTAATTAAATATTAATTTAATTAACTGATGGCTAGTGGGTTTTTAATCAAATAAATAGGAAATATTCATTTAATTAAACTGGACAGATTTATGTGACTACATTTGCCCCTCTTTGAGACGGTGCGGTTTATCACGTCGTTTCAAAAAAGAAACATAGGTGTGAAGAAATGCCCCATAAAATGTTGATTTAATGGGTGGTATGCCCCCTCGAGAGATGGGCCGAAAAATTTCAAAAAACTGAGCGATCTTTCGAAAAAAATTAAAAATTTGCAGGGTGATAGAAGAGAAGAAGTTAGCAATGCTAGTGAAAAATAGAAGAAATCAGAGATAAAATGGAGAAATGGGAGGCGCAGGAAGTTCACGGGGACCATGGCGGTGAGCGGGAAAAAATGAGAGTTACGACGAAGGGTTTATATGGGGAGAAAGGGGTGAAAACGAGCTCATTTGTATCCGTGACCATAGTGAAATTGTAGCTCTGATAGTGACTTTTAGGAAGAGCAAGGAGCAGTCAGGATGTCGGTTCCCATAGTAGAGCACCGATTAGAGCGAGTCTGACGATTCCAGCGGCCAGATGACTACGGACCAACGATATGTGAATTTAAATTTTTGAATTTTATGCATTTTTTATGTGTTTTTTGCTGAGTCCAATTTGAGTCGAGACAATAGCACTAGAACTGTGTTTTGACGCTTTTGTCAATTTAATTAGCGTTATTGTGCAATCGTTTGAGCGCTTCTGCAAAGATTAGCGCTATTGCATAGTTGTTTGAGCGCTATTGTTTGATCAACGCTATTGAATGGTTGATTGAGCGCTATTATTGTTAAGTAGCACTATTGCATATCTAGTGTAGCACTTTTGTAGTTTAAGCATTTTTTGCATAGGTTATTAAGCGCTTTTGTTAGGGTTTTAACGCTTGTGTGAGGAAATAGTGCTTTTGTTTGCACGATAGTGTTTTTGTGCAGGAAAATAGATGCCCTAGTTTGTGTGAACAAAAATCTCTCGATGCCAATGATGGATGGATGGAGATGTGAGGTGAGAGTTGTTTTGAACCATAGCAGCTCTAATGAGACTTAGGTCATTAGGATAAATACGTGTTGAAGTCTAGGTGTGTCATGATTGCTTACCTGTTGAGACCCGAAGATACGTGATCAAAATATTTGTCGATAGTTTAGGTTTAAACTTAAGAAAGTTTGAAATAAAACAACTAATGATGACTGTTGATGCACTTGTGTAGGAGGATTTGCGCGTCTTACAGTTGCGTGAGAGACATCCCGCCACACAAGGGCTACGAGATAGGTTGACTGAGGTCGAAGTGGATTGCATTCCAGCGACCGGCCTATATAATATGATGCATATGCCCATGATTTGGATGAATCACGATTTGATGACAGCAATGGTAGAGCACTGACATAGTGAGACATGCACGTTTCACGTGGCGCAGGAGGAGATGACGGTGACACTGGAGGATGTATCGCGCATCTTGTATATTCCCATTCGAGGTGAGTTGGTGACGTATGATAGAGCATGGGGAACCCTAGCAGTGCAGTGATTTTTTGATAAGGACATCTTTATTGATGATGGTTCGATAGCCTGGGAGGATATAGCGGCTTTGTACGAGCCATTACCAGCAGTGCTATTAGGGATTGTGGGGGGACTACTGTGCCCAGATCAACGATCACATGGACTTGTTGTTAGTTGGGGTCAAGTGATTGAGCAGATGATGATAGAGGGGACCCGGTTTGCATGGGGACCGTGCATGTTGGCGCATTTATATCAGGAGCTGTATGAGGTAGTATACTGAGGGAGGGGCTCATTGGCAGTGGGAGTCACGCTGCTGCATATTTGGGCGTGGGAGCACTTACCAGTTACCTGACCAATGATTCTGATATTTCAGGCAGTCGACCAGCCATATGTATATATGTATAGCGGTATGATGAGTCAGCCCTACCTAGGGAAGTTAGAGTGGTGGTGACGGACACTAGATGATCTAGATGTAGTGATCTAGAGACCGTATATTGAGTGTGAGCTTTGGGAGGAGGATGCAGAGGCATTGACGTATGTGTTCATGACCTGATTCTTCATTGGGAGGATAACCTACCATGTGGAGAGACAATTGCCTGGCAGAGTTTTGAGACAGTTTGGGTGGCGGCAAGGATTGCCTAGGGGATCAGGAGAGTATGTCAGGGTGGCCCGAGAGAGGTACGCATGGGGTCCAATACTACCTTATGATCAGGCATTAACAGAGTTTCGGATGCTACAGGCAAGACCATGGGATATACGACCGAGGATGGTAGATGCAGGGGTGTCAGAGTAGTATACGCAATATATGGCAGCTCATCTGATTCTTCAGATATCAGATCCGGTAGAGCCGATTACAGATTTTGAGGATAGGGGACGGAGACGGAGGAGGAGAGGAGGTCGAGGACCTATAGTAGATGGACGAGGGAGAGGGGATGGTGGTGATGGAGGAGGTGGAGGGGGGATGGTGGAGGTGGTGGATTCAAAGGTGGAGGTGGCGGTGGTGGTCGAGTTCAGCGGAGAGGGAGAGGCGGTTTGTCATTGTGGATATCACAGGGACCGTTGATGCAGGGAGGAGTTAGATTGGGTGGGAGAGGTATGGGGGAGAGGGAGGTACCTACGGATAGAGGGGAGGGAGCCACTGGAAAGGGAGCTACAGGCGAGGCACCTATGGATACAGGGGAGGGAGCCACTGGAGATCTTCGAGATCATGTGATATTACATTTGCAGACTCGACTTATAGCAGCCAAGACACAGGTGGAGGATCTGGAGGTGGAGGTGGTAGCTAGAGATGTGCAACTATTTGCACGAGAGTCAGAGCTTACTGTGGTGCTGTAGGAGAGAGATCAGGCCATGGACAGGGTGATCCAGTTGCAGGAGAGAGTGCGGACCTTGGAGGGAGTACCGGGATAGGGGTCGTTTGTGGAGGCTTTAGCGAGGGAGATACAAAGAGCAGGTGCAGAGGTGGATTTCTGGCGGGGCCTATATGAGCAGGAGGTGCCATCTAGTCGACAAACATTGAGTTATTCATAGATGCGGCAAGCCAGATCAGAGGGGTCTCAAAGGATGCAGAGCAGTGGGGGTGTGATGGGTCCTCTACGGAGAGATAGGTCAGGTGGTCCAGGGACTAGTGGGGGTTTGATGGGTCCTCCACTGAGAGATAGATCAAATGGTGCAGGGACTAGTGGGGGAGCAGGTGGTGATGGTGGTGCAGCATCTGGTCAGAGTGGCATCTGAGAGAGCATTTTGCATGCATGTATTTATATTGTCATTTTGGACTGTATCTTGGATGGCTCTTGGTAGCCGATTTCGTGGACTTTATTGCACTCTGAGATATGAGATGATATATATGAGGAGATCCCATTTTGTTGTGATGATATGCATGTTGATATGTATGGAGTTTATGCTTGATGGTGATTTCATGATTTATGCTTAGATGGATACTTGTTCTTTGCTATATGTATGTGCTTATGAGATGATTCCTATATGCATGTTTTATAATGATTTATGCTAACATGTGGATGCAGGTTGATATATGTGTGCATTGATGTTTTTGGGATAGAATACCTGATGTATGTAATGCCATGATGTGTATGTATGCATGATGATATAGGATGGTATAGATAGTATTTTGTACTTTATATTAATATAATGATGGGATAATGATATGCAATGATGTTAATGTAATGCTTTTGAATGAATGATGTATTTATGAATATACATCTAGATGGTTTAAAATGAATGTATATGTGGATAAACAAAATGTAAAGTACAAATGTTTAACTGATGATTTCTAAATGAATGCATATGAATAATGTATGAACCAATGTTTGAGACAAATGGTTTTATGATTCTAAATGTCAAAATATGATGAAGTAAAATGATAATGCAACTCATGTTTAATGAATAACTGCACCTAAATGCAATTAAGAGGGATAATGAATGCAATCTAATGAATCCTAAGTGAGATAAAATGAGTATAAGAATATACTACAATGGATGAATGAATGCCCTTTTTAACTAAATAGATAAATGAATGTATGCAACTATGGAAACCTAAACAAATGTATGATACATAAGTGTTGAAATGATGATAAATGATGATCACTAACTGATGTTTAAATGAATGTATAGTAATGAGTAATCATGGAGGAAATGAAAATAAGGACAATTATTTATGGAAGTGAATCTAAATGTCATGAGGGTAATAATGAAATGATATAATGATACTAATGCAAGTAAATGAGAATGAACTATATGTGGTAAGTGCAACTAAATGATATTAAATTCATGCTAATGAATGGCTAAAGATCAATGTAAATGCAACTAAATGCAATGGAATGATGATGTGATGATGATAGATGAATGCAAGGTTGTTTAGACTTTGCATGATGCACTTAATGATGTATCAGAGTACTCTATTCTGATTGTATCCAAGACCAGCTCAAATTTTCACATAACTGCTCACATTTTTAACTTCATTCACACTTGCATGCAAAACCATGTACATGAATAATGAATGAGTAAATGGATGGACGGTATGCAACGGAATGCAATATAAACAGATGAGATGGAATGATGATCCATAGTGCTTTATTTTTCATCATCGAGCTTTTAAATGTTGTAAGAAAATACAAGCAACTTGACATAATGATTCAAGATGGCCCGAGTGTGCCTTACATGGATTTTGATATAGCAAGTTAATACAAATGACTTGATATAATGGGTCAAGTTGACCTGAGTATTGCGTGCAGAATAGACAAGGATTATCTCATTTCATGCATGACTTGGATCGTCCTCCTTGATCTTGGGCTGATCATATCCTGAGACAAGTTCATACCGTAATAAGAGATAAAAACCTTTATCCAGTTTGGATGAGGTAGGAGGAACCAAAGAAAGAGAATTGTACCTGTAAGCAAACAACATATATAAAGAATAAATAATATGGATCCCTGGTAATGGTTCATGCTCATATGGTCGAGGTATACGCTGTAGTTAGCAAGCCGTAGTGATCTATGACTGTATTTTGCCTATGATCACGTAGCTTAGTGAACTTCCCACGTAGACACCATTAGGACATGCCCCAGTACTTCATTGGAATAATATGCAGAAGATACACAAACAATGTTGTAGGAACCTGATATGACTAAATAACCCATAAATCAACCAAGTATTTGATAGCTTAAACATAATTTTCTTGTCAAAGAAAATGTCATTTTGTCTTTGTTTTGGTAAGGAAGGATGCATCCTTGTGAAGACAGTTTTTGCGTCGATGTTGATTGTTTGGTTAAATGTGATAAGTGGTCGTCGTTGGAGTATTTCACAATGTTTGTTTGGTATCTACTTTGAAAAATGTATGTACAAGATGTTGTCATGTTTTTGATTGATTTTTTATGTTTTCTGATTTTTTTGGATTTTGATGATTGTTTTCCAATGTTTTTGGATTTTGTGAGACGATTTTCCAATGTTTTTGGATTTGTGAGATAGTTTTGAATGAAGAACTCAATGAATCACAAAAATAATGTAGAATCCACTTCCATCAAAATAGGTTAAGGGCATTGCCCCCATTTTTAGACGTGACTATGAAAAAGCGGGATACAAGACGCATGAAGTATTTTCTTGATTGCAGATCAATAACAAGCCATGATGTGGACAGATGGATGAGTGAATGTAGTGAGTGTGATCGCAACAAGTCTAAAAGACAATGGAGCCATAGCCTTTATGAGTAGGGCCTGTTTGCCAGGTTTTCACCATCGTACTTACCCAAGGTGCTACCGGAGTGTTTTGTTCACCGTTTGGATGCATGATCTTTCTTTACTATTTTGATGTTTTTTGTATTTTCTTCGAGTCATTTATCTGAATGTTTTTGGTGTTTTTGCCGATATGCATGGGAGCCTGATGCTCTGTACAGCTTTATGTATAAAACCTTTTGAGGTGCATGTTGTTGATCAGATCTGCTAGCGGTTCTCCTTCTGAAGTAGCCAACTGATATGCCCTGGACCCAAACACAACAGTAATAACATATGGCCCCAGCCAATTTGACTCAAACTTTCCCTGATGTTCTCTATTTGGTTGGTTACGAGGATTTTCTCGAAGAAAAAGATCACCTACCTCGAATGTACGAGGTCTAACCCAGTGATTATAGCTTCTTCTCATGTGCTGCTGATAGGCTTTGAGGTGATTGTATGCAGCTTGTCGTTTCTCATCAAGTAGCTCTAAATCTTGGAGACGTGATACTTTGTATGCTTCATCAGCTATCAGATTATGGAAGGAAACTCGTAGAGATGGTATCTCGACCTCAATAGGAAGGATAGCTTATGCACCATAGACCAGGGAGTAGGGAGTTGCGTCTGTAGGGGTTTGAATGCTAGTTTGATACGCCCATAATGCTAGATTCAATTGAACATGCCAATCATGATCGACATCATTGACTGTCTTCTTTAGGATTCTTAATGTTTTTGTTTGATGCTTCGGCCTAACCATTGCCTTGTGGGTAATAGGGCATGGAAAAGAGGTGTTGGATGTGAAACTTCTCACAGAGTTCACAGACATCTTGATTCTTGAATGGAAGATCGTTATCTGTGATGATGGACATGGGTACACCATACCGACAGATGATGTAATTGAGAATGAATGAGGCGATCTGCTTGCCAGTGACTTGGGTAAGTGGAACAACTTCGATCCACTTGGTGAAGTATTCAGTGGCGGTAATAATGAATTTGTGGTCGTTGGATGAAGATGGATAGATTTTACCCACAAGGTCAAGTCCCCATTGACGAAAAGGCCATGGTGTTGTAATTCCTGTGCAGGTGCATGTATCAAGTCTCCATGAACTTGGCATTTTTTGCATTTTCTGACAAAGTAGTAGGAGTCCTTTTCCATTGATGGCCAATAGTATCCATCTCGCATGATCTTGTTGGCTAGTGAAGGACCGCTTGCATGAGTTCCACAAATTCCTTCATGTACTTCTTCCAAAGCCTTTGTTATCTCATCCTGTTCCAGACATTGAAGGAGAGTACCATCAAGACTGCGTTGGTATAGGGTTTCAACAATAATGGTACATCGAGCGGTTTGGCGAATGAAGGTTTTACGTTGGTTATTCGATTGGTTAGGAGGAAGTGTGTGATCGCGGAGGTAGGTATAGTACTCACCGTACCATGGGGATTTAAAACCGATAAGGTGACATATCATCTCGGATTCGGGGACATCATAAGCGGGGATCCAAAGCTATTCGACCAAGAACTCATAGCGTGTTAAATTTTTCAGAAGATCTAGGAGAGAGGCAATAGTAGCCATAGCGCCAGCCGCTTGATTTTGATCTCTAGGTATATGTTCAAAGGTGATAGTAGTAAATGATGCCTTTAATTTGTCCACCATTTGTTTGTATGACATGAGTTTGTCATCCTTGATCTAATATTCATCTGTTGCTTGTCGAATGACCAGTTGGGAGTCGCCATATACTTGTAGTTCTTGTAACTTCCATTGTATGGCTAGCCTGAGTCCTGTGATCAAGGCCTCGTACTCTTCTATGTTGTTTGTGCATGGAAATGTGAGTCTGTAAGACTTCGGGATGCTGTCACCTTGAGGTGTGATAAACAGAATGCCTACCCCCGAGCCATGCCTAGTGTATGAACCATCAAAGCATAGTTTCCATGATTGTGCTGGTGTGATCATGAATATCTCTTCATCTGGAAAATTGGAAATGAGAGGATGATTGCCTATGAGTGGTGCATCGGCCAATTGATCTGCAATAACTTGCCCTTTGATAGCCTTACGATCTACATACTCGATATCAAATTCACTGAGAATCATCACCCATTTGGCCAAACGGCCAGTCAATGTGGCTTTACTGAGTAAGTACTTGAGTGGATCAATTTTTGCAATGAGTTGTAATTTGTGTGTTAACAAATAGTGCCTCAATTTAGTGGCTGCCAGGATTACTGCTAGGCAAGCTCGCTCAATAGGGGTGTAATTGAGTTCATAGCCAACCAGTGTGCGAGAAATGTAGTAAACCGCACATTCTTTCCCTTCTACATTGTGTTGTGCTAATAATACACCTAATGATGTACTCTTGTTGAAATATAGAGCAACAGAGGCCGACTTGGATCTGGCGGGATTAGCAATGGCATATTCATGAGATAATCTTTAAGCATCTGGAATGCTTGCTGGCATCTGGCATCCCACTGAAAACGGATATTTTTGTGTAGCAGGTGTGTAAATGGGTGACATTTATCTGCCAGTTGTGCAATGAATCTTCGGATAGATTGAAGCCGCCCTTGTAGTGTCCTTAGCTGGCTGATGTTCTTTGGAGGTGGCATGTCCATGATTGCTTTGACCTTTGCTGGATCGACCTCAATACCTTTGCTTGAGACAATGTATCCTAGAAGTTTCCTTGAGGTTACTCCAAAGACACATTTCTTTGGGTTGAGTCGAACATGATATTGTTCCAGTATGTCAAAGATTTTCTCTAATATGTCCAAATGACCTTCTCTTGTGAGTGATTTTGCCAGTAAGTCATCAACATAATCTTCCATTATGGTATGCATCATATCATGGAAGATAGTGGTCATTGCTCGTTGATAGGTCGCTCCTGCATTCTTTAGACCAGAAGGCATTACATTCCAGTAGTATGTTCCCCATGGACATGTGAAGGTCGTCTTATGTTGATCCTCTGGTGCGATCTTTATCTGATTGTATCCTGAAAATCCATTCATGAGTGAAAGCATGGCATGCCCTACTGTTAGGTCTACTATTATGTCGATGTTTGGTAGGGGGAAGTCATCCTTAGGATATGCCTTGTTCAGATCTCTGAAGTTAGTACAAATACGGATGCCCCCTTTTGGTTTGTCGATAGGCACAATGTTGGATATCCAATCCACATAATCAATGGGTCTAATAAAACCAACATCCAGAAGTTTCTTAAGTTCTACTTTGACTAGGACTACAATCTGAGGATGCCTTTTGCGAAGTTTCTAGTTGACAGGCTTGGCTCCTTCTGCGATGGTGAGGTGATGCATGACTAAATCCGGATCAAGACTAGGCATGTCTGCATATGACCATGTGAAGTTGATCTGGTGCTTCTAGAAGAATTTGACAAACTTGGGTTGTTCCTTTGGAGTCAAAAGAGATGCTAGATGTATGTGGTGAGGAGTTTCCAGAGTCCCCACGTTGTATTCTTTTGTTTCCTCGATAGGAATCGTTGATCTTTCCTGCTGTGTACTAGAGGGAAGAATGTCAAACCTTTCATCCTTAGGTGCCTCAGAGAGGTTTTCACCGTTGGATACGCTCTTTCTTTTTACTTTTGTGGGATCAAACAGTGCCACAATGTGGTTTTCACTGGAAGATCCATGTTTTATTGTTACATTTTTGCAGCTGAAAGGTTTGGCATCTGCCCCAAAGTATGTTGCACTATTAAATTCTATAGCTAATCCAGCTTTGTGATCCCCGCTTGGTATGTTATCCCGTAATTCCAAGAAGTCAATGATCACCTCATTGTTTTGGAAATGGTCAAGACATGGGGGGTAGGTTGATTCCATTCGATGAGTTCATGATGGATAATGGGCATTACCTCATCGATTACGTTAAGTTCGTTAGATGTGTCAGTGAGGGTTAAGACATTGTGGTGAAGGTCATTGATGGTACTCTCCCTATCAGAATCAAGCATAGGATGTGACGTAGGGTCTGTGGAAGAAGTTTTCAGCTCAGGAACCCAAGAGGTCTTTATCTGTGCTTCTTCGTAAACAGGGATGTCTTTGTGGGGTAGAGGTGGTGATGTGACTTCCTCATCTGAAGTATTAAGCTAGATGGAATCAAATTCCCAATCATGTGAGTCAGTTTATGAGTCACTTTCGAGTAACCGGTTACTGTACCATACTGAGATATCCTTTGAGTTAAATACTGCAGGTGTGATTGGTTGATGTATCTTTGTAGACGAAAGGATCGGTGTTGCAGGAAGGATTATGGGGATCAATGAATCCGATACGGGGAGTATCGATAGTGTTGATTCTGCTGCTTCTGCTGGAACTGCTAATGTCATAGATACTGATGGGAGTTCTGATATAGTTGTTGCTGCTAATGGTGTTATTGTTGGTTTGATTGGTGGGATGATTGGCGTTGTGGATGGTCTTGCTGGGATTTTTAGCCTCAATGGGGATATTGCTATGGTGCACGGTGTTGCTTTTATAATCAAAGGTAATCTCTTTGTATTAGGCTGATATAGAGGTTGGTTGGGTTTTCCTTTGAATTTGAGCTTAGGAAGGATCTCCTTTTGAAAGCCTAGGCCAGTGTTATCCTTGGGTTTTAATTTTGGCTGCAGCGGTTCATGTCTTCCTTGTTTGCAGGGTCCCAGAGCACTCTGGCCATCATAACCCATTCTTTGCATAATGAGAAGGCCTTTGCCATACTGATCTGTGTGAAGCTTAGCTTGCAGAGTGTCAGTAGTGATAGGATCTTTATAGATCCATTTTGCTAAGTCTTCATCTCTAGTCTCGTCTTCTTGACTCTTTCCAAGGATGAACAGTGTCAAAGGACATGTTGGCTTGTCCAGTGGCGTTTGAAGTAACCGTTGAGGTTTGCCATGTGTTCTAGGAGAAGTAGGCATTTGTCCCACACAAAAGAGTTGGCTCAAATTGTATTCCCCAGGACCTTCCTCTGCTATTTTCATCTTGAGCTTTTCTTGCTTGGGTATAGCGGTGTTTGAACTGGCAAGAGAGGCTAGACTTATGTATGATGTGGATGAGATGGTTTCTCTATTGTTGGGAATGGTAATCTCTGGTTGATGACTTATATTATGACAATAAGCAAAGGGGTTTGCATCGCCCAAGATTGTGATTTCTACACCATTATGCGAGAACTTGATACACTGATGGTAGGTGGATGGAACGGCTTGCATGGCGTGTATCCAAGGTCTTCCTAACAATAAATTGTATTGCAGAGGAAGGTCCAGAACCTGACATATGATGTGCTTTACTACAGGGCCCACTCGGATTGGTAGTACAACTTCTCCTTTGGATGAACGCTCTGCATCATCATAAGCTTTGATTGTGATCTTCTTGCGGGGATCCACTGATTCAATTGCATATCCCAAAGCTGTGACTAATTGTAGAGTATAGATATTTAGGCCTGCTCCATTATCGATCAAGACTTGCTTGATCCTATGTTGGTTGATAAACCCTTCAATGTGGAGTGAGGCATTATGAGGTTGCTGGAAGGAGGAGTTGTAGAAAGTGAGACAAGGTGATGACCTTAGATTTCTGACCATGGCTTGGAACTGATATGTGTTCAAATTTGCAGGGATTGACGCCTCTTGGAGAGCTTGATCCAAGATTGTTTTATGGGATGGAGATAGACTCAATAGCTCTAAGATAGATATTAGTGTGGGCATTTTATCTAATTGGTCCACAAGGTTGTACTGCTTTGGGATAGATGTGGTGTCTTGTGGGGTTGCTTTTATGGTAATCTTGTCGCGACGTGTAACAACATTGCAAGTGGAGCTAAGATTTTTGATAGTAATAGTTGCAATTTGTTCATTGGCATCGTATAGGTGATTCATAGTGTAATTATATGCTGCTTGCGTATAATTGGTGGTATTTGTGTTTCTCGCTGAAGTGGAGGGACCCCTTTGATCATGTGATGGAAGTGGATTTTTAAACATGAGATGATCATTGTTTGTTGTCTTTGGGTCATGCCCTTCGATTTCGATTTCACCTCGGTCAATAAGATCATGAATAAGATCTTTCAATCTGTGACAATTGCTTGTCTTATGCCCTTTCCTTTGATGGAAATCACAATGTTCAGTATCCCTCCACCATGAAGGTTTGACTTGAGGTTCATAATTTGATGTTTTGGGTAAGGTAACCAGATTTTGGGAAACCAGTTGTCGTAACACTGTTTTGATGGGTTCCCCTAAGGGAGTGTATGTTCACTTTGGTTTTTGTTGACGCTGTTTGGGTTCATCTTGAGATGTGATGCAGCCTTGATTTGGAGGAGCAATTGTGTTAGTCTTAGGTGGGGGATTCTGTCCTACAAATCGAACTACAAGTTGTGCACTTTTGATAGTTCTTACATCCACAACTTCGTCGTTGACGAATTTTTTGTTTTTGTTCCAGAAGTTTGGTTTGTCACCATTGAAGCGTGGATGAGGGCCATCCTTTGGTTCATTGTAGATTTTGATAAGTCCTTTCTTGATGAGAACCCACTCACATTTTAAGCCTTTGGTGATCATGTCATTGAAAGAGTCTATGCCTTTCAAGTCTAGGTGAAATTCCATTTCTTTGTTTAAGTTGGAAATAAATATTTCCACTAGTTCTTGTTCAAGTAACTGAAGAGAACGTTTGCTAGACATTTGACGCCATCGTTGCAGAAAGACTGAGAATAGTTCACCTGGTTTTTGTTTAGTGTTACATAGATCAGCCATTGTGATATCACGTTCAATTTTGTGTGAGTAATGTGCCAGGAACTTTTGGATGAGTTCTTCAAAAGTCCTAATGCCACCTGGTAATCGGGAAAACCATGATGTGGTTGTTCCTCCCAAGCATTGTGGAAAAAGGCTCATTAGGTACGTATTCTCATATGCCACTTCTAGGCAAGCTGAATGGAATTCTTTAACATGATCACGAGGATCTCCTTTTCCTCTATACTTTTCAAACTTGGGTGTTTCGAACACTCATGGAAAATGTGGCATATGAAGATTCCTATCAAAGGGATAGGGACAAATGTCATTGAGTGAAAATTGATTAGTTTTCACACCACTACGAAGTTGTTGGGCAAGATTTTCAACTTGTTGCCGCAACATCTCTATGTCATTTGGAGGAGGAGGAGGTGGTGGATTACCTTGATGAAGGTTGTATCTGATGGGATCTCGACCTCTTTCTTCCTCATTGCAACTTTGTCATTTTGATGCTTGCCTTAGTTGTGCAAGATCAAGTCAAAGGGTAGTTTAGCCCCTTCTTGAGCAAGTTTTAAAAAGCGAGCATCAGCATTGCTCCTGAGTATTTCATCAAAAAGTCTATTAAAGAGAGGGTTATGTTGTGCCCTTTTTATTGCTGCTAGAGTAGGAGTGTCAAGGTTTTCATCATTTATATTTCCTCCAAGGGTTTCTTGGAACTCATTGATATTTTCCTCCTCTTCTTCCTCAATTTCTGGTTGTCTAGATCTTGATCTGGTATGAGCCATTTTGTTTACAAGTTTTTGTTGAAGTTTGATGAAAATGATGATGAGTTGGTGATGAAATGAAAAATTGATGTTTGGTGAAGTGCTTTGCATACAGATCCCTAGCACTAAAGGTAGATGTTACCAAAGTTCTTTCTTGAATTGCTTGTTGTTTTTGACAAAGTGTGATGTGATAAGGTTTAGAGAAATTTGAGATGTGTTACAGACTCAACTACCTAGTAATGAGAGGATTCACTCATAGACTAGTTTAACCTGCATAGAAATGCCTCTTAGGATGAGTTTATCCTAGATGTAGAGACACTCTAATAAGTGATGTGTTTTGTGTTTGATTCAAGCAATATCGAAATAGAACTTAGTACAAAAACCTCTTGATGTTTTGAGAGTTGAAATGGATGAGATGATGTGTGAATGAGATGATGGACGAAATGTTTAACTTCAATAGAAACTTTGTGTTACAAAAGGAACAAACTCTTCTTCTTCTTGTTCAGGGGTTTGTGGTTCTTCTCGAGCTACGTTGTAGGTGATACAAATGTCTGGAAAGAAATCAGGGTTGATTTGGCCTCCTTTGTTTTTGTGATAACTCAAAGCTCGATATTGCATAAAAGCTCTATGGTTCAATGACTCTTGATCAAATTTGTTTGATTTCCCTTGAAGATATATATGCATGTGACATAGGAAGGTTCTATGAGAGACAAAGATTTGTCTATTAAGATAGAAGAATTTCCTCCTTTTGATAAGAGTCTTTGAGCTCAATGGTATTTTCTTCAAGTTGATGTGTTGATGAAGGTTTTTCTTTCTCAAGATGTGAAGAATGGTCATATAGTTGATACTTTTTGTTTGTTGCTCTTGGTTTTTGATCTTTTGTGTTTTTGAAAATGTTGGTGTTGGATGAATACTTGTTTTGGAATTGGATTTTCTGATTTTTCTTTGACAAGAAAACAAAGCAAGCACACAAACACAAGAATGTTGCCTCAAAAGGCACAAATAAGTATGGGTTGAGATCAACCCAATCCTTGGAATTTTTATGACTCTTTTCCTTTAAATGTATTTTAGGTGTTTTCCAAAGCTTGAAGTCGGCTCAATTTGCACTTGGTCTTTGATTTAAAATGAAAACACTTCAAACACTCTTTATCCCTAAGGTCAAATGGCCAGTTGCGATAAATTTAGCCCACATCTTGATATTTCTTCGACTTTGGTACTACATACCTTATGAATCCCACCATGGCAGATAAGGATGTGATATACTAAGTCTTGCACGAGCATAACAAATAGATGATCCCTATGATGGGGGAGTCATCACTTTCATCAAGCCACACATGACTTTCCAAAAAGCTATGTTTCTACTCAAGGAAATATGTATGGTGAGTATCTTGGGAGCAAAACCATCTATGCTCTTGCACTGAATTGTATTACAAATATCCTCAATCAATAGAACAGGTGGGCTACTACTTAAAGGTGTTTAGTAAGTTCCGATGTTTTTGGACATAAGTTCATTATGTAGTGACTCACTTAAGAGCCTTGTAACTTGTGGTGGGGCCCATTTGTCCTTTCGGCAAGTTACAATGTAGGAACAACTATACCTAAGGCACTATACAAATAACCAAATATATACCGATAGAGCCAAATAACAAACAAATAAACATCGCACAACATTTTGTATCATCGTCGTTGCAGAAAGAATATGGAAAAGAGGGGGGCCGCTGGCTGCCCACCCCATGGGTGAAGGCTCCCCCATGGCTGTGGGGAGAACCATCCCTATATAAATAAAGGTATATTTATTCTTGAGCTCTACATTCTTTCTTGATATTTTTGATCCAATTATAATTTTGGATTGGTAGAAATGTATTTAGTTATTGTAAAGGATTGATCATGTTTTATTGCATAAATGAGAATCAAATGAATTTTTAATGGTTTGAATTTTGGAAAAATTGGAAACTTAATGTTAAATTTGAATTAATGAAGTTATAGATGTTATCTTGAACTCCTTGGTTTTATAGTAGAATTGTACTTGTTACGTTTGGTTTTATGAGTCCATGGTATTGGTTTGTTTTGTCCATCATTTTTGGATACTTGGTTATGATGCTTTAAATGTATTTAGCTTCCAGAGGCTTGGTCAGTGTTAGAGTTCCTTTTGTGCATGTGAACTAAGCCATGCTATGGTTGGAATCATGTCACCTTGTGTTTTGGATATCTTGGCCTTGTGTTTATTTTGACTCCTAGGTGCATGTAAGGGGGAGTGGCTTCCATTGGGGGTTGGGACCCAAAGTGGTCACCTGGGTAACTCAATGGAAGTTTTGTAATCAAGTGATAACCTAAATAATGAACTTGGGTGGGTGGTTAGTTCACATTAATTAAGATAATTCTTTGATGCTTCCTTTCCCGCAAATACTCGTATATGTTTGGGGGTAAGTGGAGAAGGGCTTGGAATGGCTTTCACCAATCTTGTCTCCTCGAAAGGTTGGTGTGGTCCACTAGTGTATGTATGGGGGTCGAGGGTCGGGGGTCAGGAGAGGTCATTAGGGTAACCCAGGATGGGGGTCGGGACCATAGTGAAGACCTACTAGGGTAACTCATGACATCCTAGTGATGGCACTATTCCCTTTTTGCTACCTAGTGGTAACTTGCATTTGTATCCTTCCATGTTTTGTTAAGTTTCTAGTCTTTCTTTGGTTGCTTTGGACCTCTGGTGATTGGTTGCTATTTTGTGTTTCTGTGGTGTTCTCTTGTGAGCCTCATATGCATTTAGACTAATTGATTCTTTGTGAGTATTGTTATGTTGATTCTTCTATGAATCATGTTGGTGCCCTTGTATGTCTTGCTTCCACCTAGTGGGTTTGGTTGGTACCTCCTAGCACGGGGGGTGGACCTTAAGGTGCCAAATGGCTAGTTGGAGTGCTTTTCGTACCCATTGGGTTTGGCTCCTTCAGCATCATGTTCGTGTTGGCTCGGAGAAGTTTTGAAGATTGTTATTATCGTACTAGATTAATGTATTCTTCCCTTCATGGGACTCTTGGAGATTTGTATATTGAGGATCCATCATTATGTATTTGAAATTCTTATGCAAATTATCAAGCAATGTAATGAGAATCTTGTATCCATGTAATGTTCTATATTATAATTTATATAGCAGTTTCCTTGTTAGTTATTTGAGATGATGTATAACCTCGTGTTGCATCGTTATGGGGTCTCGATGACATTTGTTAGTTGATTCATTACAATGAATATTTGCTATTTATTTGATTAAAAACCTACTAGCCATTAGTTAATTAAATTAATATTTAATTAATTCATCGTCAAACATTCTCTTATTAATTAAATAAATTATTCAATTTATTTTAATTAATTCATTCAACCAAATCCACACTCAATTAAATGAATAAATCCTATTTATTCAATTTAATCCTCTTTCCTCTTTTAAATAAATTAAATAAAACATTTATTTAAATCATTTATTCCCCCCACTTGCATTTTCTTACAAATACAAGTTGCAACCACAAGTTGAAATAAATTAAATTTATTTTAATTAAAATCTTATTTTCCCTCACCCCCCAAATCCACTTGCACTCCTAAACCCCCTTCTAGATTCTTCTAACCCCTTCCTAATTAACCTAATCCATCCTCTAATTATTGTCACATTCCTAAGAAACTTTAAGTCACTTCTCAAAGACTCCAAAGTCTTTGAAAAACATTTAATGCTTTGTGTGTTCAACAAACTAACCTCTAAAGTCTTCCAAAACCATTAATGACTCTTACATAACCATTTATGGTTAATTTAACTTCCACTCATGTGTCTCCTCAAGCATTTATTGCTTTGACCATGGTTATCCCTTTTGCCTTTGCACAAGAGTTTATCCATTGGATAAAAGCTTTATTTTTTGAATAAAGATTTTATTCATTCAACCTAACCTTGACCTTAACTCCCAAGTTAACTCTCAGGTCATGTCAAGCATTAACTCTCAGGTCATGTCAAGCATTTAATGCTTATTCCCTCTCCTCTCAACCTATCTCATATTGACACTTGTCATCCTGAGACTAGGTTGAAAGCCCTTACATAGATTGAATATCATTCAATCCTAACCCTTGTTGAGATTACTCAATCTCAACCATCCATTGCTCCATTTTTCCTATAAATAGAGTCCATTTCTTCATAAACCAGATCCTGAAAACTTGTATGCATCTAAGTTATAGAGAATTTTAGAGAGCATTTATCATAAATCACTAATATCTTGTTATTTTGGCCTAAAATAAATCATTTTAGCATCATAGCATCTAATATTAGCTTTTATTCACATTTGCATAGCATTTTTAGAGTAAACATTTCAATCTTGAACCTCCATAAGCATCCATAGTGCAAAAAGCTATTGAGAGCTACACTAGTTTGGAACTTGGAGAGGAGAGGAACAAAGGAGAAAGAGCTAAGAGCATGTTAGGAGGCATTTGGAGATGTCTCGTTATATTTATTTTCCTAGTTAAATATTTTTTCATGTTTTTGGTGTCTCTTTTGATATGCCTGCTTAGATTAGTTTTTGAATGGATTAACACTAACTGTTTCTTGGGTTTTTGTGTGTTATTCCACCACAGGTTCTAGTCTAACCTTCCCCCATTTTGCAAAGCATCATTTGGTGAACCCGACGTGAACCTAACAACAAATTTTTGTTTAAAAACTAACTTTTTGACTGTTGAGCTTGACACACAGGTCACACTTTGGCGCTATTGCAATTTGATATTCAAGCGCTATTGTATTTACAATAGCGCTATTGTCTCAAATTTAGTGCTATTGCACGTATATTAGCGTTTTTTAGGCTTAAGTAGCGCATTTGTCTTTGTTTTAGCGCATCTAGTTTTGTTGTTAAGAATTTGATTTTAGCGCTTTTGTCTTCTTTTTAGTGAGTTTGTGTTAAGTAACACTTCTGTTTGCACACAAAGTAGCGCTATTGTAACAGAACGTTGTAAAAAAAGGCCATGTAACCAAGAAAATAAATTTTCTTAGGCTTGTAGAAGCCCACCATATGTTCGGATTTTCCTAACTATTCGTTTCTTGTGCAGGTTTAGACTAACTCCTTTTCTTGTTTAAAAGTTAATTTTTTTTCATTTGGTGCTCTAAAACTGAACAACACAAATTTCATTTCTTGCAAGTTAGGATCAACTTTGTTTTTTGTGCTCTAAAACTGAACAACACAAATTTGCTTGCATTGCAAGTTAGGATACACTCTATTTTTGGTGCTTAAAACAAGACAAAGCAAAATTTATTTCTTGCATCAAACTTAAGCAAAAACTCACTATCCACACTTCCATTTTTGGGCAACTAAAAAGAACAATCAATTTGTCTTATTTTGCAAAACGATTTACTTCATGCACAGGTGCTCTTATTTCAGTTGACCAGGATTTCAAAATCCTAGTTTACTCAAACACATTGCTTTTGAAATTAAAAAGAACATCATGGTTGTTGGAGCAACATCTCCAAATAGATAAAAAATCATTGCAATGACAAGTTAAAAAAAACAAGTGTATTTTGTGTTTGGCACATTTGTGCAAAAAGAGTTTGTCGAGTGGTCCTACTTCTAACAAACACTATCCTCTCCCTTGGCTTTCGTGGTCCTAGATGCAAGAGAAAAGTGTTAGTAACACTCAAGTTTTATCTTTTTAAGAGAGGCTTGCTAAGAGACACATCACTCTTGGGAACGACCTCACGCGGTAAATCCTTCGAGCCGCTATAGAAATCAGGTGAGAGCGAAAGTTAAATTTGATAACTAAATATATACCGATAGAGCCAAATAACAAACAAATAAACATCGCACAACATTTTGTATGGCCGTTGTTGCAGAAAGAATATGGAAAAGAGGGGGGCCGCTAGTTGCCCACCCTGTGGGTGAAGGCTCCCCCACAATCGTGAGGTTGAGCCTCCCCACAACCCAACGACAGTTAATAAAATAAAACAGTGTTGAGGTAAATAACAAGACACACATTTCAATAACAACAGTCGTAGGGATTTCATGATTAACATTTTTTGATATATATATATATATATATATTCTGAGATCGGAAATGTAATTAACCAAATTTTATTAACGGATTTAATCTGACTATAGATTTTAAAAGATAACAAATAAATGAAGAGAAATTTTGAACTTGCTAAGATCAATAGCCACAAAAAAAATAAGTCCTTTTGAATAGCAAATTCCAAAAACACGAGATCCAAATAGTCACTATTTTTAATCCATTTTCCTGAGATCTAAACCCAATTTTTAAAAAATCATACAAAGGAAATAACCAGATTTCTTACCTTTTTTTGCTTTTCGGGAAGAAAATAGTGGAGAAGTAGTATATGCAGGATATCAAACAATGAGCTCCAAACTAGAGCAAGCAATTCCTCCAGAATCTCTTCCCAAAAATTCATTTTCCAAGAGCCAGAAATATCCCCAATTTTTTTCCTCTCAAAACCTCCAAACCAGAAAACCAGAGAGAAGACGAAAATGCAAAGAAAAATATTCATGGCAAAACTCACTGCTTCCAAAAAGCAATCAACCAAAATAAAAATATCATTCTCCAATGTAACTCCCAACATGCAAGATTCCTACATTAAATCCATTAAATTATTTTGTAACCCCACATGCACATGCAAATTATTAATTACAATAATTAATATTTTTTTATTTTTTTTATATTTATTTTTTAAAACAATAGGTGGTAATAATATTGTTTTATTTATTTATTTTTAAACAACAATAAGTGATAATAAAATTATTAAGTAAATATTTAATTAAATGTTTATAATAGATCAAATGAGACAACAATAATAAATTATTAATTAAGTAACCTTCAAATAAATCATTGTTATTTTGAATTCCCTTATAATTTTTTTTTCTAAATAATTAATTAATTAAAATATTTTAGAGCTTTAAGTATCTCAAACACAATTTATTCATTAATTAAACAACCATATCTCCAAATACAAAGAGAGATAAATTACTATTCACTCCACAAGAATAATTATACTATAAGTAGGAGTAACAAATTTCGACAACTCAAAACACAGTGAGCTAATAAAGGGGTGACGACTGACAAGACTTGGCGAACAAAGAACTAGGGTGCCTGACAAGATTTTGACTGATATCTCCTTGTCCATTTTACCATTGAGTTGGAGAGCACACTTAGACTTGAAGATTCAGGTGGAGTAGATGCTCGGTACCTGCAGTTGCATAAACAAACTGTCGAACATATGGACATATATAAACCACATGATATCATACTTTGAATAGGGAATGGAAACGACATAGCTTTCCTGTAAAGAGCAATGCGACACTTTTCCCTTTCACCCAAGCACATCAAACATTAAAAGCAATGTACATCAAGTCAGTATACATCGATAAATGTAAAGAAACTCATAAATAAACTAGCCCAATAACGAAATATCGTATATGTATAGCATCTAATAATCACATCATAAACTACATCATATGATTCCATAAAAGGCATTGCATATAATTATCAATCACAACCTCATAACAACATAAGAGATAATAAGCAATGTAAGATCAAGACAGATATACATATCAAGATAAAATTCTAACACTACAAGAATATTCCATCTATAATCATCTAACATGTAGAGCGAAGATACATCATATGACATCACACACTCAAAACATCATTATTCTGACCATCCACATAACATGAAATATCATAGTCACATAGAAATCCATGAAGCATATACAAGCATCACAATCCAAAACCAAAATCATCCAACACCAAAATAAGGGTTGAACCACTCGGAACACAAATCATAAGGCCTGACAAGCCAAAAGAGGGAGGGGCACTACACGTACAAAACTATCCATTGAGGTCTATCAATTATAACTAATGTAGTTTTTTTCTAATTCATAGTTGACTAATGTTTACAAAAGGAATACCTTGTCCATGAATGATTTCATCATAAACCTTAAATGTGCAAAGGACATACATAAATTATCCTTAAGTTATGGACCCTTCCACTATTTTAATGATGATAAATAAAAATATATATAAATTGATTATTTACAAATCTTTTAGACAAACAATTCAACATACATTCCCATTCTAGCCAACTAATACTCTACTCATAAATATAAATACTTAGATGAGCATGGTATACAAAAAGAATGAAACCACCAACAATTTTAATTTTCAATTATAACCTATGCAGTTTTTCCTAATTCATAGCTAACTAATGTCTACAAAAGGAATACCTTGTCCATGAATATTTCAATCATAAACCTTAAATGTGCAAAGGACAAACATACATTATTCTTAAGTTATGCACCCTTCCACTATTTAATGATGATAAGTAAAAAATATATAATTTGATTATTTACAAATCTTTTAGACAACACAATTCAACATACATTCCCATTCTAGACAACTAATACTACTCATAAATATAAATATTTGCAATGGCTAGAAGTCTATATTAAATGAACATGGTATACAAAAAGAATGAAACTATCAATGATTTCAATTTTCAATTATAACTTATACAATCTTTCCAATTCATAGTTAACTAATGTTTACAAAAGGAATACCTTGTCCATGAATATTTTCAATCATAAACCTTAAATGTGCAAAGGACAAACATAAATTACTCTTAAGTTATGCACCATTCCACTATTTAATGACGATAAATTAAAAATATATATAAATTGATTATTTACAAATCTCTTAGACAAACAATTCAACATACATTCCCATTATAGACAACTAATACTCTACTCATAAATATAAATATTTACAATGACTAAAAGTCTATATTAAATGAGCATGGTATACAAAAAAATGAAAACGTCAACGATTTCAATTTTCAACATTACCTTAGACTACAAATTATATCCATTTGCTTTCATTCAATTGAAATCAACTTTTAATATCACTTAACAATTTCATAAATACAATATACAACAAAATAATATTTGAAATTAAAAACAAATCCTAGGGAAAGAGCAACAAATCCTAGGGAAAGAGCACCAATAGATAACATAGTTCCAATAATAGTTACCTTATCGTCATGTTGACCTCCCAATAATCGTCATAGTGAAAACACCATTTATAAATGTATTTTGTATCAAAAGCCGATCATTTTTTGTAATTAATTGGCCCATTTGTGTACCACTATTAGAACATTTGTGCACCACTATTGGAACATTTGTGAACAAGTACTAGTGATTTTGAGTTGACGGTTATTGGAACATCTTTAGTTAGGTATCAGGGGACACTTTGAAATGTGTACGTTTTGACCTTTGTGCGCATAACTAATTCCACATTGTGCATCATTACTACCCAGAAGCTAGATCAATAGCTATATGTAGTTAAGTCGCATACGAAGACAACTAAAAAAAATAAATCAAAATCCGATGTACCGATTAGGATCTATGGATCCATGAAGTTAACCATGACGACTACTAGTGCTCTTCTTCTAATAAAAACATTATATCATAATATTAATTTAAAAAAAAAAAAAAACTCTCGCCTATCAGCTCATGTTTCTATTGATTTTTTTAAAGTAAACTTTTAACCATGATTGAAACATGGATGGTAGCCTTCAGCTATTCTGTCTCCAAAACAGTCAAAACAGTATCGGCCATAAATTGGGAAACCAACTGTCAATAACATGCCTCCTTGTTATTTGACAAAATGTGTTTTTTAACCAGAATAGCTGCGTCTGGATACTCGACGAAAATGGTGAATAAAAAACAAAAATATACCGCCGATGGGCTTGTCAGGAGTGTACTGCAACAGTGACTCTTCCAACTCGTAGCACCAATAAAAACGAACATGGCACGAACAAGTCTGCAATACATGTTTGAGTGAAGATCATAATATTCATCATTTTTTTAGGAAGGAAGAAAAGCAATGGCCCAAACTAGTTGTCTTGTTTGCTGTCCACTGGTTGCAAATTCCGTGGAGGAGACAGTGATTCAAATGCAGCAGGCCAAAGCCGATGGTGCTGACATCATTGAGCTTAGACTTGACCATCTTCACAACTTCAATCCAAACACTCAATTGCAAATTATTCTCAATCAAAGACCACTCCCCATTATCGTTACTTACAGGTAGATTTCTCTATTTCCTTGCACGTTTCACACTCTAACTTGAATTCAACTTGCATTTAGGTGCCATTTCTAGTAGATTACAACGTGGGTTCCGCTCAGCACTCATTGTGGATATTCCTACTGGGTATGGGTAGATTTTGCATTCAAATCATGGGGTCAATTTTGGGTTGCTTGAAACAATCTTTTTTAATGGTTCGACAATTTTTTTTCTTATTGGAATACAACTTGCATTTTGGCATTAATGTCGATGTACATTTCATGCTGTGTTTAGCTCAGGTTTCATTCTGGGGATGTATTTTCTAATGGGTATGTACATATTCTATGCTCAAACCAAAGGGGTGAATTGTAGGGCTCCTGGATATTATTTTTTATTTTTCACCTTGAAAATTTCCTCATTGTGCTGTGTTCTTTGATATCGTGGGCTTGACCAAGGGGTATCTCTTCCATCAGTTTCCGTAGAACTTGCATCCAGTCTTAACCGTTGGGGTACACCACATCCAGCAAGTTGAATGCATTGTTTTTACCCAGTTTTCACATTTTATCATGTCTTCTGTTGGCGGGGCTATTGCAGATGTGTACATACTACTACCACTTGATTCTACTATTGTTATTTTTGGTTGATGTCTTTAGATATTGTATGAGATTAAAGGAATTGATATGAACAGAATATTTTGGTGGTGAGCTTCCGTCTGATGGGTATGATCAGTTGGGCCCAAAGCTTGATATGCTTGGTGAACAGGATCTAAGCCTAATATCTGTAATCTATAAATGTAGGTTGATGTTATACTAGCTTAGCCTCTAGCAGTAGTTCCATGCTATCAATCCAAGAATATTTGCATTGATTTCGTTGGAGGTTCAACCCATACTATGGCTAATTCCCAACCTGAAAAGGACCAAAGTACCACAAAAGATATTAGGTTTAAGTCCTAGCTAATCCATATATTGCAAAATATTAGGTGAAATTTCATCCTTCTTTCTTTGTTGTTTATTTGTGTTGTTTAACAGGATGGTAATAAGTCGTTTTAGCTGTGAACTAGTGGTAAATTGGTAGAGTCTATCATCACGAGTCTAAGTCAGGTTCTCAGAGTTGTGTGACAAAGATAATAATCCCAGGCGTTTGATCCTCCCCAGCCAAGAAATTGGTCTTCATCAAACCAAAAGTACGGATAGAAATAGAATGCTACTTCTATTTTTTTTGCATTTTTAAGTTTGTCAATTCGCATATGCTTGACCTGTACTTGACCTCCAAGCAAATGCAAGGGCTTCAAATCATCTGTTGGGGATTTGTAATTCTTATTCTTAGATCCTCCATATGATATAATTAGCTTCAATGACCTTGGTATCACCCTAAGTTGCAAATTTGAACTTAAATTCGCAACAACATAATCTAGAGTTGGAAATTGGCAAGGTTCGAAAATTAAGAGGAGTCTTCCATATATTAAGATGAACAAAAGTAAATTCATAGTCTTCCATAGACATTCAAATCACAGCTTTTTGCCTCACATTCCACAAGTGGTAGGAACATCCAACTATGACCGGTTCCATCCCTTAGGGTAATCAATTCATCACTTGGCACACAAGAGGCAGGAACGTCCAACTATGACCAGTTCCATCCCTTGGAGTAATCATTATTCCACAAGCAGCAGGAACATCCAACTATGACCAGTTCCATCTCTTGGGGTAATCATTATTCCACAATTCACAATAAATCTAAATCTGCTATAAAATATTCCACAAATCTGCCGTAAAGTGTTCTATAATCTGATCATAAGACTGTCATAAAGTATCCTTAATCTCTTCTCAAAAGTTTGATACAAACTCTTCATACACCTCACCTTGAATATACTGAATTTTGATTGTAAAAATTGTAAAGCCAACTTATAATGTAGCACTTTGAAACTCTAGACAAACGGTGTGTATTTTTTCTTTGAGACTTTTATCCCTCTGAATGGTTCTTGAGTACTCTTCTTTGCTACAGTCTGCTTCTTTGTAATCATGTTCTGTTTTCTGTTTTCTGTGCTGTGGACACTGTTTATTGTTTAATCTTTTTCCCTGCTTCAAAAGAAAAGTTTGCTATCTAGCTATCAGAAAGCTTTGTCTCTTTATCCATATATTCTTTTAGCTCTCCCTCAGATTTTTATTTTGTTATATAAATTATATTTATGACCGCAATAAAAAGGTCAACCATGGTGCCTCGCTACAAATAGATAATGTTTACACAATTTTACAATGCTTTTGCAAACAAGTCGCTAACTCATTTTTCCTTACCGATAAGTAACTTTCTAGAACTGTGACATGGTGAGTAGAGCCAAGTGAGGATTATATACAGATTGAAAAGTCAGAATCATGCGCTGATACCTTTGTAATGTCCCTGCTGGCAGAATCAAGCTTTGATACCACTTGTATTGACCCTCAGGCTGGCAATATCATGTTCTAATATTATTTGTAATGTTCCTTATTGGGTTACTCTATAGTTTTGCCCAAGCACCTTGTCAATTCATAGTTCTGCTGTTTATATCAATCTGATCTGCTGCCTATGCTCAGATGTATATCTGTGTGAGAGAATCCTTTCTATTCCATTAGGTCTAATTCTCTAGTTATTGATTTAATGTTTCCTCTTCTTTTCCTTTGATGCTTGCTTGATTACTGTTTGCAGATTTATATTTGTGTTCTGATCTCTTTGATAAATGTTCATAAAATTCCTCCATATTTTCTTATAATTCTGCTTTAGGTCTTCTCGTAAAGCTGCTTTTAATGCTTCAGATATTCTATTTCATGAATCCTTCCTTCTCCCCCATTCCCCAATGATTTGTTCTCTTATATATATTCTCTAACGGAAAGGTCACGCCTCTTCCTAAATACCCCTTGCCTTTTCAAGGGTGGCATCCTTTGAGAGCAGTCCCTTGAATTAACTGAGTCGGCTCCCTTAAGAAATAATAATTATTTGAATGTGTTGCTTCATAGTCTAGTGGGCCCTTTTAACAAGTCTTAACCATTTTTAATTAATTCTATTTTGGGTCAGCCCTTAATAGGGACTTAACTTGGGTCGGCCCCTTTTTAGGAAAAATATTTTTCTTGTTTTAATTTGAACGCCTGGTTTTATATTTGGCAGGGGCATGACAAATCCTGGCCTTGCATAGATGTTACCAGAACTTAGATTGTATTAGATTATTGCGGAAGTTTATATTGATAGGTCCTTGGCGTTGGAAGTCGCCAAGCTAGAAAATAATTATTTCCACAGCAATAACAATATTCTTATTTGAACTCCAAAGCTCAATCGATACTCCTGCAGCCCGGGCTCAAAACCAATGCCCAGTGAGATTATCAAAGTACCTCAAATCACCACTAGCATCGATAAGAGACCTATCCTTGAATGAACCCGCTACAAATAAAATCCATATAGCAACAGTTTAGAAGGTAGTATTTCTCTCTACCGTAAAGTCCCCATACAACGGCTAACTATTTAAATATTTTTCCTTGGCAAATGTACACCGCTTAATATTTACTTTTCCCACAAGGTGATAGGCTAAAATAATATTTGCGACAGATTATTATATCGCATCTTCAATGTATCAATATGAAATACAATCACATGAAAGCCAATAAATATGAACTTTGATATATCGGGCTTCTCTAATCAATTCTGGCAAACATTAATCCTTCACCAATTCTCACAACGAAATCAAATAACAAATCGGGCCCACCAATATTATGCATTCAGAACAATATACTTTATTTGAATCAACGACCTTAACAATATTTGCAAATAATAACCAAAGCCATGATTACAATCTTGATTGCCAATATTAGTCTCTGCAGATATAAAACTTGGTTACTTCCGTAAAGCAAAGTTGTAGAAATATTCCTTTATTCCTTAAAACATTAGAGATATCAATCAAAGTTGGAAAACTCGGATTCGCCACGGACTGAGCAGTCCAAAATTTGGATTCGGACTCCGACTCGCCATGGACTTGTGAATGGATTCGGCAAAAAAAAAACCGTAGTTTTACCAAAAACAAAAAAGAAATTAAAGCATTTAGAGAGCATAAGAGCCATAATTGAAACATTACACATGTCAGAACAATCATATGATCTCCAAACACTTAATATTTGAAATTTCATCATTCATACTCATAGTTTCAAACTTTAAAATGTATAATAGCAGCATAAGTTTATAAATGTTTACAAATTTACATATAATGATATGTCCAAATGTGAAAAACAACAATGAACAAACTAAAGAGAAGACTACATCTTCCTCTTCCCAACTCCACTGAAAACCAAGGGAGAGATAGAACTAGAGGGTCTAGTTCTAGGAGTCTGATGTGGCTTCTCCAGCTCGCCAAAATTAGGTTGAGGGTAGCACCACTTGCTAGGGTCTGAGGGTGAGAGAGAGAGAGGTAGAGAGAGGGGATAGAGGAAGAGTGATAGGGAGATAGATAGGTCTAAAATTCTAGGCAGATAAAGTGAGTGAGATAGAGAGAGCAAGAGAATGCTAATAGGAGCCTATTAATTACTGAAATTTGACTGTCTGAAAATTTAAAAGATCCTCTAAAACCTAGAATTTGCATTATAACTCCTAGAGATTTGAAACCACTCTCAAACATCTTGCCAATATATACATAAATATAACTTAAAGTACTTATACTTAAATGTTATATTTCATTTATATATTTTGATGAAGAGAATGAGACTGACTTGAAAAAAAAAATTACATAATTTTTTGATGTGTTTCGTCTCTTTCTTCAAACCCTACAAACCCGTTTTCAGCAAGTGAGAATGCCAAATGAGTGAAAAATGAAAAAAAAACCCACTTTAAAACGTGGCCAGGTGTGCATGTTGGGCGACGCGAGTCTGTGTAAAAAACTCGCACGAGTACATGTAAAAAACTCGCGAGTCTTTTGTTAAGACTTGCCAGGACTCGACTTGCCAGGACTCAACTTGCAAGTCCTTGGCGAGTTGACTTGGCCCGCCAATGGACTCGTGAGTCCATGGCGAGTTCGGCAAGTCTTAAAACTATGATATCAATCATTAATATTGACAGCCTCAAAAGACTTCCACTGAAATGTAATATTCAGAATATGCCAACGTTTTTTTTAAATAATAAATGCCAGTGACTTTATTTCTGAAACAAAATCTAAACCTTAGAAATTTGTCTCCAATGGAGACTTCACAAGTTTGGCATAGATGTAGACTCCGTCACAAATCCACCCCTTTGGAAGAACTAGCTTTTCGTCTAGCCCTTCTGTCAAACTCCTGAAGGTTTTCGTCCCTAGAAATCATAAACGTTTATCAAATCCAAAAGCATGCCTTAGTCTACCCAGCCAACCTCCTTATAAAGAACTCTAGGAAACATCTAGAAGCTTAGGTTGACTTTAATTTTTATCATAATTGGAGAACTTTATTTAATAAAGTGCCATTATAATAATATTTTATTATTATTTAATTAAATTAATTAATATGAAGTTATCATTTGAGTATTTTATTTAATTTTTGACAACTTAATAATAATCAATTTAATTAATTCACCTTAAAAATTGGGGACATGACAGTCCTCCCTTTCCCAAAGATTGCTTACCCTCAAGCAATCCGCCATAAAAAACCAACTATCATCTGTACTTGTAAACCAAAAGCAAATATCGAGATCCTAAACCAATTGTGGAGGCTGGTATGCATACTTGCTGAAAGCTCTATCCCGCACCATGATTGGAAGTACTACCTCCTTAACTCTCCTGGACGCAAGCTGAAAGGTCCTCTAAACGACATTAGAAAACTCGCCAATACAATTTTTGGCCTTACCCAAATTGCACTGCACTACTCTGATATACACACAACTATGCCATAAATTGTGAAGCAACTCATCAAGATCCATGTGCAACAATGCATACAACACACCAATGCCTGGATCCTAAATCCATCTACCATTCAAGCTGAATGTAAAGAGATAGATGTCTCTTGCTATGGATACAACAACAATCCTCCATCTAAACTGGTAGATTATCAAAATGATGTGAAAATTACTCTTCACTTGTGCATAGAAAAGCATAACAGGCCATCTAACGCTGCTGTTATAAATCAGGCTAGCATCATACCAACTAAAAATCAGGCTTAAATCAGGCCTAAGATGATGTCAATGATGTCTCCAAGACCATGTAATGATTTAGTATCCATCTCATGCCACTTATCAACAATGTAATCATGATCCCACACACTCCAACACAACCAATGAGCTTATGCAGGTCATGACAATTCTGAAGATGCTATAACTAGCCAAGTAGGACAGCTACCCACTATAAAAGTATCCATGTTATTTGACTCAAGTACTAACATTGGGACAGCTGCATACCCAAAAGAAGTATGTGTCACAATCAAATCTGCATTATGGATGCCTTTATTTACACATAAAGACATGTCATTAGTGGCTGGTCCACTAAGTGTATGCCCAACTATCCCCACTTCATCTATGATTCGGACCTTCAATGGGCTCTCTATAAGAGGAAACTCACGAACCTCATGATGCAAGCTAGATATCCCAACAAAATTTTCTGAATCATACCCTTTTTTAGTTCACACACATCTATATGTTCTTCTTGCTTCCTCATCTCAAGAGGCTCACCCCATGTATGCTCCATCTTCATGTCTTCTTCCAAGTTAGGTTGCTTCTTCATAAGTGCTGGTCCATGAGGTGTGTCCAGCTGAAAGTCACATGTTTCCTAGCTGCCTTATCTCTCATAAAACTGATCCATACCTGCACTTCATTAACTGTTATGTTTTTTTTTGCCTCCAACCAACTCCATGGTGATGTATCCATGACAAACCAAACATTATCAAATTGTAGGATCTTCATGTTAGGCAATCTCTTAGTCTCTACAATCAGCTCTCTAAGACAAAATGCCTAATATGATCGTAACAATTATTCCTCCAATGTAATTAGGTGTACAAAACAAAGGAAATCAATCTCACTATGGGTCCTCATAACTTACATGTAGCTGGAATCTATATACTTCTTCCCATGTCCTTCATTGTTACCTGACCCGAAAGTGATCTCACCAATTCTATAGCTGCAAGCCAACTCTTAATGTGAAGATTGTGCCAAAATATAGTTATTCTTCTCCTTCAAATCTCCAAGTGTCTGATTTCAACCTTGTGATCATTATGAAAACTCAAGGGCGTAATATGTGATTCCTCTTGATCCACATTCTCATATGGTGGAAGTGAACTTGTAAACATGGTTTCATCTTCTTTAGGATTCCCACATGGCAACTGATTTTTGCCTTCCTCATGATCATTTGTAGGCTGAAAGTTACATGGAGGCAAATCCTCTTCCATATAGCATCTCATTCTCAGATGTTGCAACACTTTAATTAAGTTTTGTTGATATTCTAGATTGGTTTGCACAATTTTTTGCATCATCTTAGCACAATCTTCCATACCAGCAATAAATTTCTTATCCATCTTCGACTATCACCCTTAGGTTGGCAAGATGCACAACTTTGATACAAAGCAAGGCAACCACTACGCCAAAAGCCTGGATTGATGGTTAAAGGTGCCCACTAGTGTTAAGAGTGGGGTTTAAGTCCCACCTAAGTGCCAGGCAGGCTAGCCCCCTCGCAGGCATGTGGCTTTTTGATCGTGGGTGGATACCAGCCCTGGGTACACGCCCAACAGGAATATGCACCATGTAGCATTTAGGGTGGGACATCACAACCCACCATGCTCCACAAGGCTTGAACCTTGAGACCTCGGCTCTGATACCATTGAAATATCCCCAAATTTGGAACTACCACTTTTCCTCAAGGCACTAATAATTTTTGGAAATGAATACTGCTGTTTGGGCTCTCAATTTTAGTTTTTATTCAGTGTTTGCAGACTCAACAAGCAATATAGAAAATATATGACATAAAGAATTCATTTTTTAGAAATGCTCAGATTGGAACTTAAAAAGCATAAGGAATTAGTAGCAAAATGCTGACCTTGCACAGTTGTTACTACTTACTAGAACTTAGATTATATTAGATTATTGCTGAAGTTTATAGTGATATGTCCTTGGCATTGGAAGTTGCCATGCTAGAAGATAATTATTTCCACAGCAGTGACAATATTCTTATTTGAATTCCAAAGCTCAATCGATACTCCTGCAGCCCGAGCTCAAAACCAATGCCCATTGAGATTATCAAAATACCTTAGCTCACCGTTAGCATCGATAAGTGTAATGTACCCTTTTGCAAATGTCCTAGTTTTTTGCTCTAAAATCACAAATTCCATTCAAATAAGAGATGTAAGATGATTAGAGGTATAACAATTCTGTCATGTTCTCAAATCTGAACAAATGAATAGGAAGAGATTTAAGTCTCAATGCTGGCCAAATACATAGTAAATGAATGTTTCAATACTGGACGCAGTGATTGTAAGAATACGAAAGGTTGCATTTAAAACAAATATTATCTGCCGAAATAACATTTGAAGATGTCAATATGAATAGCGTAGAAGATTAAAGGGCAAGCTTAATTCATTTTCTAATGTTTCGAAGATGAAGGATTGATAACTTTATAATACTGTTGGTCTTCATTATCTCTTCCGAAACTATTATCGGAAGTTTGACCACTTCATCGTGCCAAATAATTTTTGGTCCCCGATTTCTGATAATTAAAGGATTTATTAAGTTTGTGTTTCTTTATTAAGTGTCAGAGTGCTGTGAGGAACACTTAGAGCTGCCTCTATTAAGGCAGTGATTTGTCAATATAAGGGAAAGCAGCGATTGCATATAAGCTGAAGTTAAATGAATAAACATTAGAACCATCAAAGGGATTATGTCAAATGATGAATTAACAAACCATCAAGATGTGCGATTATCATGAAGTGGTGCAATTAGTTAAGGAGCTTATTATGAACATGTCCGAGTAATCTCTTGCAATGTGACTTGTCATTCCCATTACAATATATATAAAGACATTCCCAAATCATTCAAAGAGGGAAAAAAAGGGATATCAGATGTTGGCAGTTGCTGGGCTATTGAACTGGTAAACAGTTTCTCAGTGGTACGTGAAAAATAAACTTACACTATTTATAATATGAAAACTCCTTTCTTAATAATATATGCTGGAGAAATACAATAACAGCCTTAAATAATATAATAATATGAATGATTAATTATTAACAGTGACACCATAAATTAATATAATATAAGGGATTCACATCCAAATTTAATAGCAGAAAGAATAATAATATGATATGGTAAATCAAGGAAAAAATAAGTAAGATATATATATATATATAGAGAGAGAGAGAGAGAGAGAGAGAGAGAGATGAAGATTAAAGGTAGACGGTACTTAACCAGATTTACAGTGATACAAACGCATCAAAAATAAATAAATAAATTCATCACAGAACATGACTATCAATTAATAGCAGAAAGAATAATAATATGATATGGTAAATCAAGGAAAAATAAGTAAGATATATATATATCTAATGGTAAATCAAGGAAAAAATAAGTAAGATATATATATCTCTGTATATATATATATAGATAGATAGAGAGAGAGAGAGAGAGAGAGAGAGAGAGAGAGAGTTATGAAGATTAAAGGTAGACGGTACTTAACCAGATTTACAGTGATACAAACGCATCAAAAATAAATAAATAAATTCATCACAGAACATGACTATCAATTAATTTAATACATCAAATAAGAGTTAATCAATTATACAAATCAGATGTTCATAAAGCTAATTATGAAGATTAAAGCTAGAAGGTACTTAACCAGATTTACAGTGATACAAACGCATCAAAAATAAATAAATAAATTCATCACAGAACATGACTATCAATTAAATTAATACATCAAATAAGAGTTAATCAATTATACAAATCAGATGTTCATAAATAAATAGATAACAAGATAAATAAACAATTGATAAACAGAATGTCTTAAACTGTCCTAAACCATAATCAGTTCTGTATTTTCTATTCCTCAAGGGAGATGGGTGCTACTAGGGAAGGGCAGAGTAAAACCACTTCAATGGAAAGTCCCAAGGGTGAAAGGGCTCCTCCTGAAATCTGGGCTGCAGGCCCCAACGGTGAATGGACTGAGTCCCAGTAATCTGGGTTACATTAAGGAGGTGGTGTCAAGTGCCCTAGGCAGCCAAGCCCTCTTCTGGGAATAGTGTCAGATTGGTTCAAGTTTAGGCATGGTTTTTAATAAGTTATATTACAAAGAATTAGTTAGTTATGCTCAATTAATAGCAATAGAAGGTAGTAACATAGATGTTGCTCTTGGTAATTGACAGTGTATAAATAGGGGACATTACACATTCCATCCACATAAGAAGCACTTGGGAGATCATACAAGGCACATTGAGTCTATTAATCAAGCCTAGGAGCTTGTTAATGGGGATCACCATTCAGACTCCCAGCCCCATTTGGGGTTACCACTACTTGAATGGAACTTGCATTCCTCATATGCCCTACCTCACCTCCATAATGGGATGGTGAATTGGCTATAATCGTAAAGGAATCTTCATCATCATTAATGCATACATTCCTACTTCTTTATTAATTATACATTAGAAGAAATAGAATATCTGAATATATTCCTACTTCCTATCAATTGGAAGACAAGATAATAAATCGGTCAGATCAGACTGCACTATGCAAATATAAGTCTGCAGTCTAGTTTAATTAATTATGAAACTCAAAGTATCTTCTTGATCCAATGTCTTATGATCTTATCCTCTTTAAAGCTGATCTAATGCTTCCAACTATGATTAGAACTTAATATATCAGCACATTTAAATCTCATGCATCTGCACTTTAATTTCCTCATAAGGTCTGCTAGTAATACCTTCAGATCCCCTCACATGCTTGCCTTATATCTGATATAGATCCACTGCATTCTCCATACTCTTTCATGTTTATTTATGCTTAAGTCTGCTCCAATGTTGAATTCTCATTCTATTTCTTCCCCTAACCTCCCGCTTTAGCATCTATTTATACCAATTAAATATTGCCAAGGGATGCATCTCTATGAGGAGGGATGACTTGTCTTAAGGAAGGCAATCTTCGAAAAGGGCTGGCCAGCTTTGCCTTTGGTTCCTTTTAATTCTTAATTAATATTATGTTTCTCTTAACCAAATAACCGATCGCCCTCTAAACTCTCTTTGCCTTGGTCGGCTTTCCTCATCGAATCGCAAATATTAAATGCAATAAAACTGAGGTCGGCCCTTAACTGGAACTTAACTTGGGTCGGCCATTGTTATTTCAGGGAAGTCAACCCTAAAGAAATACATTCAATTTAATTAACTTTTACTAATACTAGTGAGCCCCCTCATTTATGGGCTATTACTCAAGTTCAATTGTTATTGAAGACTGCTGCAATGGGTTTCTTGAAGTCTCCATGGTGACGATATGACAGTCCACCATTCCTGTAATATCTTGTCCTCAAGCAATTTTCATGGAGAAAGTGTTAAGGATGATCCTCAACATGAAATGAACCTTGTGATCTTTTATGAAGATCTTTCTCATTGTTCAACTTCCTCTATACTACCAGGATGTTATCTCAAGTTACAAAATAACTTTTAACAACATAATCAAGAGTTGGAAATTTGTAAGGTGGGTAAATTTATGACAATTTTTCTCTCATCCTCAAGGTCAATTTGTAATTGCATGGCACCAATTATACTTGCAAGAAATTGGTTGGTTGGCCCTATGTTGGCACAATGCTAAGGATATTTTTCAAGCAAGCCATTTACATATTAAGATGAGGATTAGAAGCATGACACACATCTATGACCTTAAATGTAATGTTCTCTCCTAAATAAATTCATATCTTTTAGAGTAGACAAACACATCAAGTATGAACCAAACATGGAGCATACACATGATTATATGCAGACACAAAGCATACATGCAAATACACTTATTGTTAGGTTCCTTCTCATTGACTAGAATGATTCATTGATTCATCTTTATCTTGCAGGATGGCAGGATCAAAGCTTTGATACCATTTGTAATGTCCCCTTTTGTAAATGCCCTACTGTTTTGCCCTACAATCACAAATTCCATTCAAATAAGAGATGTAAGCACCCGGGAGATCATACAAGCCGCATTGAGCCTATCCATCAAGCTCAGGAGCTCGTTAATGGCGTTCGCCATTCAGCTGCTCAGCCCCGTTCAGGGTTATCACTACTTGAATGGACCTTTTCCTACTTGCCCTCCTCATATGTCCTACCTCCCGTCAATAATGGGATGGTCGATTGGCTATAAGCTTAAAGGAATCTTCATCATCATTAATGCATACATTCCTACTTCATTATTAATTATACAGAAGAAGCAATAGAATATCTGAATATATTCCTACTTCCTATCAAATGGCAGACAAGATAACAAATCAGTCAGATCAGACCGCACTATGCAAATATAAGTCTGCAGTCTAGTTTTATTAATTATGAAGCTCAAATTATCTTCTTGATCCAATGTCTTATCCTCTTTAAAGCTGATCTTATGCTTCCAAATATGCTCAGGTGAACTTCATAGATCTGCTATTGTAAACCTCATGCATCTGCACTTTAATTTGCTCATAAGGTCTGCTAGTAATACCTTTAGATCCCCTCACATGTTTGCCTTATATCTGATATAGATTCACTGTATTATTCATATTTACTTATGCTTAATTCTGCATTCTTTCATAGTTACTTCCGCTTAATTCTGCCCCAATATCGAATGATATTCCATTCTATTTTTTCCTCTAACTTCCCGCGTTAGCGTCTATTTATACCAATTAAACATTGCCAAGGGATATGTCTCTATGAGGAGGGACAACTTGTCTTAAGGAAGGCAATCTTCCAAAAGGGTCGGCAAGCTCTGCCTTTGGATCCTTTTAATTCTTAATTAATATTATTTTTCTCTTAACCAAACAACCAAACAACTGATCGCCCTCTAAACACTTTTTGCCTTGTTTGGCCTTCCTCATCCAATCAAAAATATTAAATGCAATAAAACCTAGGTCGGCCCTTAACTAGGACTTAACTTGGGTCGGTCATTGTTAGGAAAATAATAATGTTATTTCTGCCCTTGTCCTCATTTCAGGGGAGTCGGCCATAAAAGAAATACATTCAATTTAATTAATTTTTCCTAATACTAGTCAACCCTCTTCATTTATGGGCTACCACTTGTTGACGGGTGTTTTGTGACCACACCAACATAGAATAAAGTTTCCAACGGTCGCTCTATCCTCTCTTGATCAAAGACCCCTCGTATGCTAAGATTGCGAAGATCATAGAGGCGACCCCAAGGTTCCTATTGTGTACTTGCGACTTTACGTTGGATATGAGCTCGTTTGGCTTGATGTTTTGCTGTTAATCCAAGGGGGACTTACGTGTAGTGAAAAGAACTTTGAACAAATCTAAATTTCAAGGAGATTTTGCGAATAGTTTGGCAATTGATAGCCCTTTTTGGAAATGTTTTCTCAATAAGATATGCAGAAAGTAAATTGGAAAGGGTTTAGAGAGATTCTAATCTAATCTAAGGAACTGAAAAGATAACAAAGGCTCAAGTGAAATCGACCACTCTTTGTTTTGCCAACATTAGACAACTAAGCAAAGAGAGCTGCAATCTTCAAAGGTTGTGCATAAGATTTTCATATCACCAATGAATACCATGAAGAACAATATTCATTCAGGGATTGAAGTTGAACATACACATTCAAAAGGCTCAGTCCAATCTTGTACTGCAAGTAGAAATCATCTACTTACAAAAGGTATGAGTGTATGGTTTCACTAGAAAACAATGCTATCAATCTCTTTCATCTAAGTGCTTGGAAACAAATCTAATTTAAGTGAGGAAGAGAAACCATGCAACTTCAAAATGACTCAAGTAATCACCAAAATCAATGAATCACTTTTATTATCTTGATAGCTTAAGCAACAATTTCTTACAAATTCTTCCTCCCTTACAAATGAAGGGGTGAACCGCCTTTATAGGCCCCAAGATGAAAATGGATGACCTAGATTACAATAAAATCAACAACTAATATTTGCCCATGCAAAAACCCTAATTAGGGTTTGATCAGGAATGTCCAAATATAGCGCCAAGTAGTGGGCATGGTCATAAATGAAGAATCTTGGCTGCTTAGCATTAAATGCCCAATTAACTCCTAATTATGGTGTCCACCATGCAATAAATGACTCGTCACGCCTTTATGCATTTAATAGATTCTCGTCCAAAATAGGACAACCATTCTTCCTTTCTTTGATGGCAAATGTAATGAATCTAGTCACGACGGCCTCGAGCTCTCCTACAGAGACACTTGGCACTGTATTCAATTTGAATTCCAGCATGGCAATATCTTTTTCACAGTTGGAGAAAAACTTCTCCCATCTTGGCACAACCTCCCGAGTCTTACACATTGTGCTTGAGAAGAAGGGAACATTTTCCAAATGTTCCTTCGAGAAGGATTCCACAAAGAAGAATTCATGCAGCCTATCCTTCAAGTTGTCCACTATTAGCTCCTCATTAGGTAGGATGTTGGCAACGGTATGGAATCTAGAGTTACACCTGCCACTTGTTTTGATGCTCCCATTTTGGCACTACAGCAGGATGCTCCTGCATCAGAACTTCATAATTGGCTTGTTTAAAACATCTAAATCATCACCTTTCGGTTCTGACTAGTTAGGCGCCTAAATTGGTTCGTCCTTCTCCTTTTCATAATCCAACTACACAGTATTCACATCTTCTTCTATCTGTTCCGACACTTGGATGATCTCACAGATTCTTATCAATTTAAAAGTTAATCTGGAGAACATCCTCTTTCTGATTTCATAGTCATCTTTAGTGTTAGCCTAGTAATCCTCCAGTTGAATCTTGTGCTTGTGCTTTACGCCAACTCTGATCCTTATCATATGGATCAGAAAATGTCCTTGTGGTATGAGGTGCTAGGTGGTAGAATATCAATTCATTTGCTGACTTCTCTGCTGCCGCCAATGATGGACACATTTCATTTTAATCTCCTACGACAATTGGAAATTCGAGCCCAATCTTCATCTTCTTCTTCTAAATCTTGTCATAGGTAGTCAACTGTCTAGTTACTTCCAATAGCATCATTTTGTGTCTTGGGAGTTTATATGGCTGGGCAGAGAATCCTTGGATCTGGATGTAAGTAAATTTTGGAAATTGAATGGACTAGACCTCATACTTCTTTACCAACTTCCTTACCTCTTGTGACAACCGTGTGTGAACTCCTGCTTGCAAAGATCTAGCAATATGCATAGTGAAGGTTTAGCTAGCTTTCTTGAAAGAAGTAGGGTCATATAAGTGCAATTGTGGATAACACTCGTAGACCTTCGGCTGTCCTGGACCACATTCCATGGGTCCTTTGCCGAGTAGTCTGCTGAATTTGCCCATTATAGCGAACATGTAGACAACATATGAGCTCATGTAGAAAGATTGGGATTGGTTTAAATTCCCCAGCTGCTTGTACTGGTTGTTGCTAATTATTCTTGCCCATTCTACCACCTTTATGCCATCCATTACTTCCCCAATGAAGTAAAACATCCAAGATTCAAAAATGTAAGCCTGTGGACATCCCATAACCCGGCTCATCATCGACACAAGATCAACACATTCTTGCTTGAAGTCCATCCCAGTGAACTGCTTGGGCATCTTTGAAATGTGAGGCTTTGGCGTCTAACTCCATGTTCTATTGATAATTCCAGCGCATCTCTCAAAGCCACAATTATAAACCAAAGTTGCTCTGTCCTTGGTCTTATACATCATGGATTGGAATGCGGGGATTCCAAAAGCCTCACCAATTGATTTAGCAATGAGATTTGCCAAGAGCTTGCCATTAGGTGCCAAAATCGCTTTTCTTTCAACGTCATAATGCTTTGCACATTCCATGATTAGCTCCAGGCACTGGATGGCAGGAGGGAAGCCAACAACTGCTACAATTCCACTTGTGACTATTTTCTTGGCGGTAGCTGATGGAGGATATTTGTCTGTTCCAAATTCTCTCTTTCTGAATTCTCCCAACTTGAAATGTTCCCAAGTTGGTATCGCTGACTTCTCTCCATTTTGAAATAACTCTTTTGCCTCTAGGAGGAATCCTCTTTGTTTGTTCTTAATCCGTGCTTGTTGGGAAGCATTTGCCACCTTGCTGGATTTTGCCATTCCTACAAATTATAATACTTAACATTAAATTCCTGATAAGAGAATTCTAGAAATTCGCGAAGGGAAGAATTCCATGCTGTCAATTCCAGACTTGGAATACATAAAAACCTCCAAAATAAGAACTTGTGGATAACAAAAGCTTGCCCTAGCTTTTCTTCACTTTGCTCTTGCTTCAATTTCTCCAAAATCTGTTGTGAAGAATCAATTCCAAATCTCGTTTAAATAGAAATCATCCACCATATTGCTAAGTTGGCGATAAGATAATTTTAGTAGCTGCATTAATTTATTCCAATCATGCGTCATGTTTCTTTTTATGAGAAGGAGACAACTCGCCATTTTGGTGGACCTCGCTTGTCATTCTTGAGTTAAAAAATAGGAACTTCCACAATCTCTTAAGTTATGCTTCATTAATGCGGAATATTATGTTTTGCATGTTGCCAACTCATCTCTCATGAGATTCTTTCTATCATGGGCACATAAAGGATATCTTTCAGGATTTTCTTGTCTTAAGAGGAATTTTCATGATCTTTTTTATTTCTAAAGAAATCTTGAACGCTTATCAATCTTGGAGAAGGAAAATTCCTTCCTTTGTGAAATTTTGCCATTTCATGTTTTGTGAATGCTTGTGTGTGCTCTATCCTGAAGGAAGAATTTTTTGACACTCACTTTTTCTAGTTTTTATGAATTTTGTCCAATTTGGAGTCCGAAGGGAGGAGATGAATTTTCAACACAGTCAATTTTTCATTTTCTTGGAACCCTGCAAACATGGGCACATTTTGGCCTAGAAGGAGGAATTTGGAGGCTTTGGAAAATTCCTAAATTCCTCCATTGCAGTGGATTTCCGCCCTCTTGCTTGTCTTGGGCAATTTTGAGGGTCAAGGAGGAATTTGGAGGTTTTGGAAAATTCCTCCACTGCTGGTGAAATGCGCTCTCCTGTTTGTCTTGGGCGCATCTTCAGGGTCAAGGAGGAATTTGGAGGTTTTGGAAAATGCCTCCACTACTAGTGAAATGCGCTCTCTTGTCTATCTTGGGTGCATTTTTGAGGTGGAGGAGGAATTTTGTTGAGGAAAAATCCTCCTTGCCTAAGGAAATGCTCTCTCCACCTAGTCCTCCTCAGCTAGTGAAATGCGCTCAAGAACAGACTCTTCATGCCTTTGTCATTTTGGGAAAGAATTCCAAACTTGGCCAAAATTTTGATCATCTGCTGACTTTTCAACTTTTCTAGATTTAGAACTGATATTCAGGAACGTTCTGTCGTCAGTGTCTTGCTAGCTTCCAGAGATAGACTTTCCAAAAATAGATTTACTAAAAATAGTAAGTTCTTCCAAACACCAAATTAGAGCAAATCGGGACATAGTGACACAAAAAATAGACACTACTAAAAGTAGTAAGTTTTTTTAAACACAAAATTAGGCCAATCCGGGATGCAGTGAAACTAACTGAAAATAGACTCACTAAAAATAGTAAGTCCTCAAAATCCACTCAAATTTCATTGGTAGCTTCCTTGAAGGGTTCTCCTTTCAATGCTTTGCTTAGATTTCACAAAACCCTAGGCTATTGACTCCATTTATAAGTCTAAAGGGTAGAAACCCTAAAATAGACAATACAAGCAAGGTTGCATGGGTACAGGGGTACTCGGAGACGTTGGAGACTGGTACCGGTACCGGTACGCCTATTTTTTCAAAATAGGAGGCAGGGGTACTTGGAGACGCCAATTTTTTTTTTAATATAGTTTAATAATTTATAGAAAATTTGAAAATAGAATGACATTGAACTTTCAAAACAAGAATTAACATTCACTTTGAAGTTTAAGTACACAAATGTGAAATCAGTCAAATCAAAATGTCATACAAATGTCTGAAAATGGGGCTCATGTCGGTGGTTTTTGCTTCTACCCATGCATCGCGACAAACTTTTTGACTTTTGCACGTGTTATTTAGGGTGGAGACGGAAGGGTTCGTTGACGTGGAGTCTCCTATGTGTAGAGACGTCTCCCGACGAGTCTCCGGTACGGGAGACGCGTACCAGTCTCCGGTACGCGTTCTAGGGGGTTGGGTACAGGTACCCATGCAACACAGAATACAAGCTTCCAGACTTAGCCAAATTTCCTTAAAACACTTGCAGACTTGAGGAAATTGAAGAAAGTGCTGCCAAACTACCCAAAAGACCACAACCAAAAGACCAAGTGGAAAAAATGTAGGGGGTATTTGGAATGGGGTGATGTGTGATTAGGTCACAACACCACCCAAGTTCAATTGCTATTTAAGGCTGCTGCAAGGGGATTTTTGAAGTCTCCATGGCGGGGATATGACAATAAGAGATCTATCCTTGAATGAACCCGCTACAAATAAAATCCAGAAAACAGCAGTATGCGGCTAGCAGAAGTAAATTGCCAATCTTTTCTTTGAATGGATTTGTCATCTCTAAACAAGGAAACTAAAAATAATGTGGCTAGGAATTAGGAAGTAGTATTTCTCTCTACTGTAAAGTACCTATACAGTGGCTAACCATTTAAATATTTCTCCTTCACAAATGTACACCCGCTTAATATTTACTTTTCCCACAAATGATAGCTGGCTAAAATAATATTTGTGGTAGGTATTATTATATCTCACCTTCAATGTATCAATATGAAATACAATCACCGTGAAAGCCAATAAATATGAACTTTGATATATCAGGCTTCTCTAATCGATTTTGGCAAATATGAATCCTTCTCCATTTCTCACAATGAAATCAAATAACAAATCGGCCCACCAATATTATGCATTCAGAACAATATTCTTTATTTGAATTGGCTACCTTAACAGTTAACAATATTTGCAAATAATAACCAAAGCCACGATTACAATCACAATCGCAAATTTTAGTCTTTGCACATATTAAACGTGATTACCTCTGTAAAGCAAAGCAGTAGAAATATTCATTCGTTCCTTAAAACATTAGAGATATCAATCACTAATATTGACAGCCTCAAAAGATTTCCACTGAAATGTAATATTCAGAATATGCCAACCTTATTTCTAAATAATAAATGCCTGTGCCTTTATTTCTGAAACAAATCTAAACCTTACAAATTTGTCTCTAATGTCGACTTAACAAATTTGGAGACTTAACTCGTAGAATGGAGTTACTGAAATTTAGTATTACCTTGTGTTTAGTTTCTCAACTTCTTTTCGACCAGAAAAGTTAGAGAGGCCAGAAACAAAGCTAAAAGATTAGAAAATGTCTATTACTTAGTAAAGGATACAGTTGAAACAAATCAAATATTTGTTATCCTCTTGAGGCAAGAAAGAGGCTTTCGTTTTCAGTTTGAACTTTGGACTCCGAGGCTAAAATTTCAGTCAAATATTTAACATTTTAAGAGTAACCATTTCTAAGATCTATTAGAATGCTCGTTGAATGCAATAAACAATCTCAAAAGATATGCCCTTATCTGCTCTTAAGGGTTCACTATTATTAAAACTTGCTTCTTTTCTTGAATTTCAGACCAAAGTGGGAGGGAGGTGAGTATGAAGGTGAAGAAGCAACACGTCTTGATACTCTTCGTTTGGCCTTGGAATTGGGCGCTGACTATGTTGATGTGGAGCTTCAGGTTCTTTTTCATCTGATATATTTAATTCACTATAAATATATCTTTTGTTGCAATTTTTAGTTTTTCTACTCAAGCTATAATACAGGTATTTTCTCAATTCATGTTTCTTTACACATTGCATGATCGTGATAAAGTAGCAGATTAATACATTCAAGTTGTAAGGCTGGAAGGATGCAAATAAATGAGAGCAAAGAAAGTGGTTCTGAATTCTGTTGACTGGATTGATTGAGGATGTTTTTTTGAGTCTTTCAAGATACACAACCTTGGACAGTAAGACGATCAATTTTTTCTAACTAGGATTGCTGAAATTTCATTTAACAGAATTGTTCCATACCTTGCAACATTAACTTATACAAGGACTACTTTCTGATGAATGAAAATCACAATCAGTTTTTCTGTTTAAACCACTTTATCAATAGATCGGAAAAGTTGGATGCTAAGAGTTTATTGAAATGGAAGCTGGATATTTGGATGCAAAGATGACTGAAGTGCCTTGGGGATGTGAATAAATGCAACCATTTATAATGTAAGAAGCAACCTTGGATTGGCAAATTGAATCAAAGCTTTTCTGGAAATTGTGCATTCTTTGTCCAATTTACTGAGGATCCAACTGCTGTACTTCAATAAGAATTGATAGGGATAATATTTTGAAGCATGCAACTTATATTACATCCATAAACAATAGGATTATTTTCAAGGAATATAACAGTCGGCATTTGTAGCAGCTACACAGGGAACCTCTTGTTGCATAATCAATGGAAGCTAAGATATCAGATTTGGTGCTGCCTTCTCGAGTATCAACATTTTTTCTGAACATATTTTAATTGAAAAGAATATGATAAATTTTCTTAAAAATCTCAATCTCTTTCAGATTTCATTTTGGAGAATTTCCATCACAAGTTGATTGCATCTATCTGTGCACAAACAGAGATGCCAACTAGTGTGATTCTAATAATGTACTAAATATCACCCTATATTGCTGAATTAGTTGGGTGTCATCTAGCAACATGTAATGTCCCCACTCTAGCAGATTGACCAAGCATATGTGCGTTAGCCTAGCTCTACATGGTCCTGAGGGCTAACGAAGGGTTTAAAGGGATCCTGGAGTGTTTTGGCCTAGTCATTTCCAGTTTGGGCCAAAACGAAGTTGATTTACTTAGTTTCAGGCATACTTACTATTTTTAGTAAGTCAGCAGGACACAACGGAGGCTAGTTTTGGTGATTGGATTTGATACTCCTTGGCGAGAGCTTTCCGACGAGCTATCACTCACGCTATTCGGAGTCCGATTGCTAATATATTTTAATGCTTGAAGTTTTATTAAAGTAACATTTAATTTAATTGTAAAATATTAAAGTGTTACTTTAATATTTATTTTATGGAGATATGGGTAAATCAAAGGGGCAACCAAGGGAGACATAAGTGAATATTTTAATATGTTTTATATTGAACATGTTTTATCCCACATTGTTTGAGTGAGTTGGGTCGCCCCTTGGAGAAAGAATAAAAGGGAGCTTTTGTGGCTTCATTGGGGGAGGTGGAATATGAGAAGAATTTGGTGTGTGAGTTGAAGATCCGTTCTTGGCATTAGAGGACGTCTATCCTCTCTTGTGACATTCTAGACGTCATTCCCTTGGGGTTTGGCCTTTGGAATCCTTTGCGATCAGTCATTTACAGGCAGATTGGGTGCATTTTTCAGCCACAGGCAGCAGCATTATTTGGTTGCATTTCCAGCTACAAGCAGCAGCATTATTTGGTTGCATTTCCAGCTACAGGCCGCGACACTATTCACGCGGGTACTATTTACGCGACACTATTCACGCGGGTACTATTCACGTGGCACTATTCACGCGGGTACTATTCACGTGGCACTATTCACGCGGGTACTATTCACCTGGCACTATTCACGTGGCACTATTCATCTGGCACTATTCATGCAGCACTATTCATGTTACTGTAGCAGCAGAATTAGAAACTTTTGTTGGAACATTATGTCAAAATGCTGGAGTATTTAGTGAGTTGAAAATAACCTGCTTTGTATTTGAGTTTGTTAATTCTGGAAATAATATTATAACAGCAGTAGTTCAATTTCCAGCTTGCCTATTATTGTAAATTCTTTTTAGTTCATGTTATGTGGTTTCATACCTGTGCAAAGACTTAAAACAAAAAAAAAAAATATTGAAACATTAAACGGAGGAATAAGGAATTGGCTGCAAACTGTTTGACTAAATTCCTATCAGCAGTGGGGTTAGTTTTTGGGCATTCTAGGGTGTCCATTACAGTGGTATCAGAGCAGAAGATTCTGCCATCTTGTGGGAAACTTTCACCAAAACATATTGCAGAAATAAAACAGGTCCAGAATGTATGATTGAGCATGCGACAGGGGCATTATAATTTTCGCAATACCAGGGGCAAACAAAATAGAAATCCGGATAGTCAGAGTGAGCAGTCTAGTTCATCCGTGCAGGTGGACATAGAATCCAGTCATACAGACATAGAGGAAATATTCTTCGATCAGGACAGTAGTATGGGTGACCGAGATGAGAGGAATATCGTTCCAGATCAGGGGGAGGTAATGTTCAAACAGTTATTGGGTACGTTAGAGCAAGGGCAGCGTATGCAGCAGGAGCAGAATAGGCGAATGGACATGATGTTGCAGCTTATGGCTAGACAGATGGGCGTTAATATTAATCCAGGTGATGCTAACAATGGAAACAATAACAATGGGGGAAACGATAACAATAGGGGCAATAATAATAATGGAGGCCGAGGCAACAACAATGGCCCTGAGAATAACATTAATGGTAATAATGGACATGGCAACAATGGGATTGAGGTGGATAACTTTAGACACATTGCACACCCAGCTCGAACAACGAGCTCGAGACCTCTTCTACCCACTTTTCCACCTAGGGATCCGGTTCAACCAGTGAACGAACCGCAGATTACTGAGTTACAGGGTCAGTTTAGGAGGGACTGGGAGGCCAGTGGACCCGAGTTTCAGGCGGATATTTCCCTCAGAGATTATATGGACTTGAGGATGAGACATATGCCTAGAGCAGGAGGGAGGAATCAGAATTTTGAGCTAAGAAAGAAAGTTGGAAAACTTTCCTTGCCTTATTATGATGCTTCAGGGAAGGTGACTGCACGAGCTTGGGTGCAGAAGGTAGATACATACTTACAGCTTAATCCTATGCCTGAGGAGGAGGCTATCAAGTATGCGGCTATGCATTTGGATGGCGTTGCGCATGAATGGTGGCATCATGGCATGGTGACTCTGGGGCATAATCAGATTACATCCTATGAGGAATTCACAGAAAGATTGATTGAGAGATTTGACACTAGGGATCCCGAGTTACATTTCAAGGAGTTAGCACAGTTAAAACAGACAGGTTCGGTGGATGCTTACATCGCCGAGTTTCAGCGGTTGTCTGTACTTGTTACTGATATCTCTCCTAGGAGATTGGTGGTGTTATTTTGTGATGGGCTTGCTGATCCATTACGTGGTTGGGTGAAGGGACATGATCCACTCACCTTAGCAGAAGCAACTAAAAAGGCACGAGATTTAGCCCCTTCGGTATACAAAGGAAAATACCATTCAACAAATTCTTCCTACCGCAAGGACAAAGACAAAAAACCATTTCAGAAAGAGTATAACAAACCCAAAGAAGGATCAAACGGACTAGACAGTGAAACCTTGAATGAACTTCGAAAGAAGAAACTGTGCTTCCAGTGTAGAGAGCCTTGGGACTTATCTCATAAATGCCCTCTCAAGGCTAAGGCAAATCAAATGGAGTATTTTTCAGCAGAGGAGTCAGAGTCAGAGGGGGAGGATCAGCACTCCGATTCAGATGAGAGTAGTACTACAGAGAGGAGCAGAACTGCTGAGGATGACAGATCATTGGCACGGTTAATTGAGGCTCAGAAGGCAATCACCTTTAAGGTGAGAGGTACTATCCAGGGACAGAAGGTGATTTCCCTTATTGACACTGGGGCTACGCATAACTTTATTGATACACAGTTGGTAGCCAGGAGAGGCTTACAGACAGAGGAGCATGATGGTTTTAGAGTCATGGTGGCTAATGGCCAAAAGCTATTATGTACTCAGAAGGTTTCGAATCTTCACATTAAAGTTGGAGATGGTTATGAGTTGGAGGATGATTTCGATGTTGTGGACATGGGAGATTACGACGTCATCCTCGGTATGACATGGATGGCATCGCTGGTTGAGTTCACTTTCAATCTAGAGAAGTTGGAGATGAGGTTTCAGCATGAGGGTAGGACTGTTGTGCTCAGGGGACTTTCAGATGAGAGTTGCAGGGTAGTGTCTTTGAGGAGAATGGAGAGACTTTTTCGACATAATGACATAGAGTGGGCAACAGAGTGCTTAGTTATGCCAACTTCACCGGAGCCTTGAGTGAAGAGTCATCCACCAGATATACAGGAGATACTTGACAGGCATGCCAAGGTATTTGGTGATATTCCTCATGGGGTTCCTCCCGATAGGGGTGCAGAGCATGTTATTGAGCTCGAGGAGGGAGCCAAACCAGTGATGATCACTCCCTATCGTCATCCTAAGAAACATAAGGATGAGATAGAGAAGGCAATTAAGGAGTTGTTGGAAATGGGGCACATCAGGCCAAGCAAAAGCCCATTTGCTTCAGCAGTTGTCTTGGTTAAGAAGAAGGATGGAACAATGCGCATGTGCATTGACTACAGGGCCTTGAACAAAAAAACCATTAAGAACAGGTACCCCATTCCGCGGATAGATGAGCTGATAGATGAGCTACATGGGGCATGTGTATTCACAAAGATAGATTTGAGATCAGGGTATCATCAGATCAGTATGAGAGCAGAGGACATTGAGAAAACAGCTTTTCGGTGTCACTATGGTCATTTTGAGTTTCTGGTTATGCCATTTGGGCTAACCAATGCTCCTGCTACTTTTCAGAGTTGCATGAACCAGGTGTTTAGGGGGCAATTGAGGAGATACGTTTTGATTTTCTTTGATGATATTTTGATCTTTAGCAAGACATGGGGGAGCATTTACAACATCTTGAGGAGGTGCTATCTATTTTGGAGAGAGAGTCCCTGTATGCCAAGGAGTCTAAGTGTGAGTTCGGGATGACAGAGCTTTTGTACCTTGGTCATATTATCAGTGCAAAGGGAGTTCGGGTGGATCCTGAAAAGATTAGAGCTATTGTTGATTGGCCCACACCTACGAACCTTACTCAGCTTAAGGGGTTCTTTGGCTTATGTGGTTTTTATAGGAGATTTCTGAAGGGGTTTTCTCAGACAGCTGCTCCCTTGACAGATCTTACTAAGAAGGGGGCCTTCATGTGGACAGAGGCAGCACAGAGGTGTTTTGAGCATTTCAAGCAGGTGATGTCTTCGTGTCCAGTTCTAGCTCTACCAGACTTCACGAAGCCCTTTGAGCTTCATTGTGATGCATCGGGTGATGGGATTGGAGCAGTATTGATGCAGGAGAAGCACCCCATTGCTTTTGAGAATAGGAAGCTCCGAGGTGTGGAGAGGAGCTATTCTATTTATGATCGTGAGATGTTGGCCATCATGCATGCCTTGGCCAAATTCCGATCCTACTTGGTTGGAGGGAAGTTTGTGATCAAGACGGATCACAATAGCATAAAGTATTTCATGAGCCAGCGAGACTTGAATGACAGGCAGCAGAAGTGGGTCACTAAATTGCAGGCTTATGACTTTGACATTGAGTTTGTCAAAGGGAAGAGGAATGTAGTAGCTGATGCCTTATCCAGAAGACCTCACATTTGTGCTCTTGCAGAGATTACAGGAGATTGGAGGGATAAGATTATAGCAGAGTATGTCGGGGATACTTGGGCGTCTGGTTTGATTTCAGGTACTACGCAGGATGATCGCTATGAGGTGATAGATGGATTGATCAGATTTCAGGACAGAGTTTACTTGATTCCGTCATCACAGTTGAGAGAAGCGATACTTAGGGCATTTCATGATGCACCTACAGCTGGGCATCCGGGGGTCTTCAAGACCTATAGGCAGATCCGAGAGCGATTCTCATGGAGAGGGCTCAAGGATGATGTTCAGAGGTATGTCAGGGAGTGTGCAGTTTGCCAGCAGAATAAGGGAGAGCACACGTTCCCTGCAGGTTTACTACAGCCCTTGCCCATCCCAGATAGGAAATGGGAAAGTATTTCAATGGACTTTATCACTGGGTTGCCACGAGTGCAAGGGAGGGATTGCATCTATGTGGTGGTAGACCGCTTAACGAAGTTCGCTTACTTCTTTGCTATTCCGTCCACTTACACAGCAGCACAGGTGGCAAATCTTTTCTTCAGAGAGATATTCAGGTTACATGGGCTACCTAGATTCATTGTCAGTGATCGGGATAGTAAATTTATGAGTATTTTCTGGCAAGAGTTGTTTACGTTGTGTGGCACAGATCTTACACCCAGCACTAGTTATCATCCGCAAACAGATGGGCAGATGGAGATTGTGAATAAATGGGTGGAGGGATATTTGAGGAACTATGTGACTACACAGCAGAGGGCTTGGGTTAGATGGTTGCATATGGGAGAATACTGTTACAACACTACATATCATATGTCCATCCGGATGACACCTTTCATGGCACTTTATGGTTATGAAGCACCAAGCTTCATGGATCTGGTTTTGGGGGACAACAGGGTGCCCACAGCGAAAGACTTATTGCAGGATAGTCAGGATATCCTGACAGTGCTCAAGGAGAACATACAGCAAGCTCAAAATCAACAAAAGTTGTATGCTGATCAGCACAAGGTAGAGCGCAGTTTCGAGGTAGGGGATATGGTATACTTGAGGCTACAGCCATATAGGTAGTCATCTCTCAAGAGGAGCGGGGCAGAGAAGCTGAAGCCTAGATTTTATGGTCCCTACAGGGTGATTCGCAGAGTGGGCGAAGTCGCCTATGAGCTTGAGCTTCCAGAGGGCAGTCGAGTACACAATGTATTTCATGTGTCTAGGCTTAAGAAAGCTATTGGTCAGAGTGTAGTACCTTCTGCAGATTTACCCCCTTTGGATGAGGAGGGGAAGCTCGTGTTAGTACCTGAGGCTATTCTGGACACCAGAGTGAGGAAACTCAGAAACAGGATAGTGAAGGAGTATTTGGTCAGATGGAGAGACCTGCCGGAGGAAGATGCTACATGGGAGAATGAGCAGGTGATACAGCAGGCTGGACTGAGATTGCTTGAGGACAAGCAATTTCAAGGGGGGCGGATTGTAATGTCCCCACTCTAGCAGATTGACCAAGCATATGTGCGTTAGCCTAGCTCTACATGGTCCCGAGGGCTAACGAAGGGTTTAAAGGGATCCTGGAGTGTTTTGGCCTAGTCGTTTCCAGTTTGGGCCAAAACGAAGTTGATTTACTTAGTTTCAGGCATACTTACTATTTTTAGTAAGTCAGCAGGACACAACGGAGGCTAGTTTTGGTGATTGGATTTGATACTCCTTGGCGAGAGCTTTCCGACGAGCTATCACTCACGCTATTCGGAGTCCGATTGCTAATATATTTTAATGCCTGAAGTTTTATTAAAGTAACATTTAATTTAATTGTAAAATATTAAAGTGTTACTTTAATATTTATTTTATGGAGATATGGGTAAATCAAAGGGGCAACCAAGGGAGACATAAGTGAATATTTTAATATGTTTTATATTGAACATGTTTTATCCCACATTGTTTGAGTGAGTTGGGTCGCCCCTTGGAGAAAGAATAAAAGGGAGCTTTTGTGGCTTCATTGGGGGAGGTGGAATATGAGAAGAATTTGGTGTGTGAGTTGCAGATCCGTTCTTGGCATTAGAGGACGTCTATCCTCTCTTGTGACATTCTAGACGTCATTCCCTTGGGGTTTGGCCTTTGGAATCCTTTGCGATCAGTCATTTACAGGCAAATTGGGTGCATTTTTCAGCCACAGGCAGCAGCATTATTTGGTTGCATTTCCAGCTACAAGCAGCAGCATTATTTGGTTGCATTTCCAGCTATAGGCCGCGACACTATTCACGCGGGTACTATTTACGCGACACTATTCACGCGGGTACTATTCACGTGGCACTATTCACGCGGGCACTATTCACGCGGCACTATTCATCTGGCACTATTCATCTGGCACTATTCATGCAGCACTATTCATGTTACTGTAGCAGCAGAATTAGAAACTTTTGTTGGAACATTATGTCAAAATGCTGGAGTATTTAGTGAGTTGAAAATAACCTGCTTTGTATTTGAGTTTGTTAATTCTGGAAATAATATTATAACAGCAGTAGTTCAATTTCCAGCTTGCCTATTATTGTAAATTCTTTTTAGTTCATGTTATGTGGTTTCATACCTGTGCAAAGACTTAAAACAAAAAAAAAAAATATTGAAACATTAAACGGAGGAATAAGGAATTGGCTGCAAACTGTTTGACTAAATTCCTATCAGCAGTGGGGTTAGTTTTTGGGCATTCTAGGGTGTCCATTACACAACACTCCTTTAAATTGAATGCGTCTGAAATGAAGGTTGCTGTACTCTGAAATAATCTAATCCTTAATGGCTTGCCACTTTACAATGTCAGAATAAATGATGCACTTATTCGTTTTGACAAACCACAACAGCATCACCAGTCAGCCCATACTATCGTAGTGTAGACTTAAGTCGTGACAGCCAATTAATTATAGCTCAGTGATTTAGATTTCCAATTAATATTTTATGCTTTACTATCCTTCAAAACATATATCTGTTCAATTTTCACCTTCAGTTATTTGAGGCAGTTCAAATCTCAGTTTGGGTCTTCTGGTTTCTGTGACATGCTATAATTTTACCTCTGTTGGGTAGACCTCTTGAATCTGAGGCATCTCATAGATAAATCCTGTTGGGAAACATTATAATTTGAGAATACCTCAGCCAGGTCAATATATGTTGCTCTTTCTTCTCTGTGTATCCTCTTCAACATGCTATAATATAATAACACCTTGGCTAGGTCAATAAATCCTGTCCAGCAGAAGTATAATAAACTATAAAATCATAATTTTCAATTGCTTTAATCTATAACAAATTTGATTCAGCATAGAGTAAAATGAGTCAGCCATAGATTTCAGAACAACAAGAACTGAAATTAGAGTACAGAGAAGTCCAACCATAGTTACATTACTGAATCATATATATTTAATCTTGTATGTGTAGTGTACCAGTGCAAGAATATGGTCGTGTCAGTCTTCATAGGTCTCACAAATACCTTCATTTATGATGTTCTAGTGATGCTAGAAAAGCTTTTATGTGATAGTGCAGATACTTAATTGGGTAAAATTAGACAACAGATGTTTTCTGGCATAAAACAGTAGTAGCAGTTTCTAGAATGCATTAGGATGACATCTGAATGGTTTTTGAAGCTTCTAAGTGATCCTCATTAAGAAGAAATCTAGAATTCTCATATAGATATGTGACTTTCTTGGTGGTTTTGTTTTCAAAATGTCGATGATAAAAAATGTGAAATATTTTTGCTGTGTTAGCATTCCCAATATTTGCTGAATATTGAAATCAAGCTCAGATATCCTGAATATGCTGTGGATTGGATTTTGTGATCGAATAAAATCCTCCAAGATGCATCACTCTCCACTTCTCTTACAACTCACTTTCAGCAAGATAATCACTTTGAGCTCTAAAATGGAGATTCCTTACATCTCCTATGCCTCCAGAACATGCAAATAGCCCAAGCCACTAAAGGAATCTCTTTCACCTTACCTTTACCCCGAAGAAAGCTTTTTAGCACCACCTTCAATGTATTATAGGCCACTTGAATTGGAAAAGGCAAGAGTTGTAAATTTGCCTTGTTGCTGGAATTTTATCTAAGCTTTATAAGCATTGTGACATATATTGAAGTCGCCAAACATACTGCAACATCAACTATGGCGACAAATAGAACAGCCATAGTAGTGTCAGCCTTGGACCTTTGTGGCATGATTTGATCACTTGGGTGAAGAAAGGACACGACTAAAAATCACGTTTCTTTGAGTTGAGGCATTATATGTGCTGCTGTATTGTATTATGAAATGTATCATGAGAGAACATTGTAAATAGAAGAAGTGATAGAGAGAATAGTCAAATGGCAGAATATAATTGGAGGTATTGATTGAATAATGGTAGATGGTTTCAGTAGGAAATAGTAGAAATAAGTGCTGTTTGTGGAATCATATACTCCCTTTTTTAACATTAAGTGCATTGAAGGGATTAAGCATTCGATAGTATTAGTGTTCTTTGTGTATGCATTAGCTTTAACTGAGGTGAAGATCCTGTAAATTGGTAGAGATATCTCACTTATGCTAACATTTATTTTGTTGTGGGGACCATGGTTACTTAATGCCTAAGAGGGAGTATCCATTGTATTTTTGGAGGTTTGCACTGAGGTCATAAGAGGAGCGGTTGGAGTTGAAAATTAAGAAAACTTTGAAATCAGAATAATAAAGAGTTGGAGAACAATATTTATTTGTAAGAATCCATTTCTTTAGGAATTAGGATGTGGAGTTGTGGTGTTTTTCCCACATTTGTTGTGGCCTTGGATATTCAGGAGAGCAGATGCTACAAAACCCTTTAGAATTTGGCTAAAGAAACTAATTAAGTGGATCCTAGAGGAGGTCTAGGTACCACAAGATATTGACAAATCTTGCATTAGAGTGATCAACTTTTGATTTGAGAGAACCTTGTACTCTTTTATTGTAGTCTGGATGATTTAATCTTGTGTAAGCTTTGGAAAGATTTATGTGCAAAGTTCCCCTGTTAATTTATGCGCATCTTGTTGAAAAAGAGTTTTCCCTTAATTGTGAGAGGTTCATATAAGGGGCTAGGAACCTAGGGGAGGCACAAGGAAAGTAGGGGATCCTTGAAAAGTAACAACTAGCCAAATATCAGTTATGACAGTGGGCAGGATGAAGAGCACAAGGTTATACTGACAGAGAGGTGGTGGGGGGTGAATCAGCATAACAACTATTTTTCACCAATTTAAACTTTTATCAACAATGATAGTATTATTCAGTAGATTCCAACAATCATGCACATAGTAAGAACACAATAACACAGTGTTTTATGTGGAAACCCAAATGGGAGAAAACCACGGCAAATTAATTCTTTTATATAATAGTTCTTTTACAATGTTTGTAGGCACCAACCTACTAGAGGCACCAACCCCTAAGTTTGTTTGTGAGCACCAATCCATTGGAAGCACCAACTCCCACTTCTGAATTTGTAGGCACCAACCAACTGGAAGCACCAACTCCCACAACTGAGCACCAACTCAGCAAGAGACACCAATCTCTTTTCTATGAGGCACCAACCTCCAAATCAGAACTAGGTTCCACCTTGATTGTTGCTTCTTCAACGGATGATGGACAATTCAATCTTTTCTTCCACAAACTCTCTTCTTCAAACTGGTATTATGGTGACAATAAATCTACCACAAAATTGATTATAATCTCCTCATAAATCTGCCATACTATTTCTTACAAAGCTAACTTCAATATGCTTTATGATTCTTCTCCGAAGTCTTCTTTACCTCTGCATGGAATCTTCTTCACAAGTCTCATAATATATTAATAATGGTGTTCATAGAGTCTACATAAATCTGTCAAACTGATCACTTGGCTTCTTAAATCTGCAACAAATTCTTCATACTCTTCCCTTTTAATAAATTTCACACTAAGATTGCAATTTCTCTCACAATACTCTTCTTAAAATCTGTAATTATGTTCTCTTTATATATCTGCTCTACCAGTCTTCTCTTTTCAAATTATGAGCCCCTTGGTGTACGTGAACTGAATACTCTTGTTTTTTGTTCAGACCCCACATACCACTTTCACCTTTCCAATATGTTCTTATATAGATTCATTTCATTAATCATGTCTCTTCAATAAGTCACATCTTTTCCTTAGTCGTACCTCTCTAGCAATGTTTGTTGTTTACATACATTAAGACATTGATAAATTATGGCATTATTTAAAGTCGATATTCCTCAACACAATGATTATGTTATGTTGTTTAGTCATATTCTGAATGATATCGTATCACAAGTAATCATGGGCACTTAGAATTTTGGAGATTGCACCTTTTCGTTGAGCGATCATTATGAAGTTACTCCATCTTGTGCCTTTTCAGAACGGAGGCAAACTTTACAAATGGATCTACTTTCAAATAAACAAATGCTATTTTGATCCATTTGTTTCTAATCCCTGACTTAGAGTGTATGCAAATTGCTGCAAGTATCATGCTACTATAACATAATCCAGGTGATGACATACTGAAAATTGTCTATCAATTTTGTATAAAATCACAGTTATGAAACTTGTTAATCATTTATTTTCCTTTCAACATATTCACTGCTTTTCTTCTTAATGAATTTGCTGCCTTATATTACCAGAATCGTTGCCTCATTTAAATTCATTGATTACTGCTTAGTTGACTTTGTCAACCTCTTACTAAATTGTACTTTGAGAATATATAAGGATGCATTAACATGTCCTTTCATTTATGAAATACATGCCTTTAATCAAACTGTGTGTTATTTATTTGTTTGACAAAATCGCACCTTTTGTAATTGTTTGTGATTAACACAATATCTTTCTGCTTATGATCTCATTCTTCTAATGCATTGCACTTGTATTTTCTGAAATCTGAACTGCACATTTCAATATGAACCCTCAGTCTTTGATGGCACTTTTGTCTTTGATTTCCTGTTTCCTGTCTCATTCAATATATACTGTTGCATCTGTCTTTTAATTTGGGTTATTTCTGGGAATGAGATAGCCGTGCCTTGATTATATACTTCAAAATATATATATATATATACTCCAAAATTATCCTTGCATCTATGTAAGCTGGTATATCTCTTCTTTCATGTCTTCTCTGACTTTTATGTCCTCAACATGCCTGACATATTTTAGCTGTTGATATTCATATAATATTTCCATTTTGTCTATTATTGGTCCAAAATACTTCACTGTCATGATTTGGTTCCAATTGCATCATCCTTAATTATAAAGATAATGTGGATAGCTTTCTCTTATTTTCCCATACATTTCAACTTATATCATGATGCGTTCAACATACTCCTCATGATAATATTGCCTCTTATGTTTGACATCAATGACAGTTGGATAATCACAGTTTCCCATGTTGACATCAATGACGAACAATTCCAACACAGGAAAAATAGAGGAAAGTGAAGGTGAAAAAAATGTAGATGGGTAAGAGAGAGTGGAATAAAAAAGAATAGAGAGGCAGAGAGAGAGAATAGATGAAAAAATTAGAGATCAAGAAACAATGAAGTTGAGGAGAAGAAGAGAGGAGAGAGCGAGAAGAGTAAATTAAGTAAGAGATTAGGAGATTCATTTGTAATGCTTTTATTTGACACATTTTGTGATAGATTGACTAGAGAGCTATCAAAACTCAGTCAACTTGATGTAACTCCTAAGTCTCATGCTTTAATTGCACAATCTAAGGGCAAAGGAAGAAGAAGAATAAACCTGAGACAAAATCAAATGAACCTCCCACCTCTTCTCAAGAGGAAAAGCCTAAGGAGGAGAAGCCTAAATGTAGCTATAGTGATAAGCTTGGGCATGATGAATGGCAATGTTTTAGGAAACAATTAGAGGACAGGAACGCAGCTTCTCAATGAACATAATATTGCTTTGCCATCTTCTTGTCCACCTTCTTCTTCCTCTTAATCTTCTTCAAAACCTTTATCTTTTACACACACAGGTTCAACAGCTGTTGCAAATGGGGATAATAAGATTAAATGTCATGCACTTATTATCATGTTCCTAGATCAATTGGATGGATACTTGATTCTAGTGATTCAAATCATATGCCATATTCACTCAACTACCTTCAGGCTTTCAGGCCCTCATGGACAACTAAGATATTGATTGCAAATAGTGGTTATCTTGATGTCATTGCTAAGGGGGATCTTTACATGGAAAATGAAAGATTCAATGATGTTCTTTTCATGCCAGATATCACACATAATCTCCTTTTAGTTTATCAGATTGCAAAGTGGCATGTCTATAGAGTTTACTCCTGATTTCGTATTCATTCATTTCAATAGCAGGAAACTTGTTGCCATGTGTACAACTGATCATGACACTCAAGTGTACACCTTCTCCCATTTTGTTCCTAATGATGAGAGTTCACTGGTGGCTTCTCCTAGAACTAGTGTGGGTAGTAATGGCATTGGTTTTGTAAACCTTGTTGTTGGGCTTACACCACCTCCTGTTTCTTCAGACTTCAGAGATTACATGATCTTCAGATCTTCAATTGAGCAGGATATGTTTTATTTTCTAGATTTGTCTTTGCAGGATGGTTTCATGACAGGTATTGCAGACTTGTTTTGTCATTCCTCTTTTGCAAATTCGGAAGACATAGTTGAGGGGGTTTCTTTCCTTCTTGGTGATTCATCTTCTTTGAAGATTGTTGTTGAGTCTTCACTTCCTTTGTCTTCTTCCTTGATTTGGGTAATTCCTGATTTTGTTGAGCCATCTTCAGAGGCACTTGATTAGTTTTCAGAGATTCATCTTTTGAGACTTCTTCCCTCCTTTCAGTTGGACTTGGAGTGGCTTCATCCACCAATGGACTTCTTTCTTCCTAAGGGGAGACACGTGTTTTGTAGGCATTGGATTCTCTTTTTTCTTCAGACTTTCTTCAATGGCTTTGAGGATGCTTCCTTATGGGGGTGGCTATGTAGTCTCTATTCTTCTATCCTTTGGAGGGAATTTTGTATTGTATCTTTGTGATGAATGTAGTTCTTGGGGGGTATTGATGAGACCTACATACATCACTCATTCTATCACTTGTATATGATCTTCTTTTGCATTCTCTCTTTTGGGGAGGGTTTTTTTTTTTTCTGAGTGATTTTTCTCCTTTTCTCCGTTTGTGAGAGATCACTTGTACATGGGTACCTGTAGTATTCCTTGCTAATTCTGATCAAAATTTGCTGCTTAGACTCCCAAGGAATATTGTCAAACACTGTGCAAGTGGTAGCTTGCTGTTTGTTGTTTTCAGTTTGCTTGCTTGTGTGAATTTTGAGCATAAAAGATGCAAATGCCTTGGATTGAGAAGCTAATTGATTAAACTACAAGCATGGAATGCAATAGAAGGCTTATGCAAGAACAAATAGACACCTATAGCCAAGTGACATTATAACGAACAGTTGGCATGCAACTAACATGCTGCACATAAATGCACATCACACCAAATATATGATTCCAAATCACTGCCCTTTATTTAATGCAATCCCAAGTACAATGATGCTATGAAAATTGCTAGGCCTCTTAGCTTACAATAGAATTATAAATTTATTCAACCTTTTCAAAGTAATTTGCACATTACTACCATACTGTTGACGTGTATTTTGTACACTATCAAACACAGAATAAAATACCCAAGGGTACCTTATCCTCTCTTGAGTAAATCCTCTCTTGAGTAAAGCCTCTAAATGCTGAAGATATCGCGAAAAGGATTAATCAGGGTGACTTCAAGGTTCTTCGTTGTAGGATCTCTACGTGTGGATAAGCACCAGTGGTCGTTGTGAATGTTGTTCCTTCAAGGGGTCTTACGCACTTTGAAAGCTGGTCCGTGTTGCTCTCACTCGACTGCAGGAACAGGATTTTCCTAATACTAACAAATTCTCAAAAAAGATCAAAAGATAAGGGTTTCAAGAGATGAATTCTAATCTAATCCTAAGAATGACTCAATGTAGGCTAAGCTTGGTAAGATTCTACCAATTTCAGTATTGCCAAGAAATTACAACTTTACTGGAATTGATGCGATCTTCTAAGGTGATTATTGTTTTTCAAATCATCAAGGATTATAGATACTATCATAAAGATACATATCAATATTTCAATGATAATTGAATGTTCAAGCAATCTCAATATCTCCAGTTGACCACACAAGGCATCCTTACAATCAGTAAGAAGCTAGTGGTTTGGATACGAATCTCACCAAAGATCAAGCACAACACTTAGTCCTTCAAACTTAAATACTACTTCGACTGAGAATGATTCAAGAAGATAAACAACCATGAAGATAGCCACAAGTATTGCAATAAAACACCATAACTTCAATATTTTATTGATCTCAAAGCCAAATAGACAACAATTGTTCAAAATTCTTTCTTCACTACTCAATCTTGCTACACAATAACTTTCTCTCTAAGCTCTTCTAATCTCTCTCTAATATCTAATATCTTCTTCTAATTTCTCATGACAAAATGAAAATGAGTGAGGGTATATATAGCATCCTCAATTACAATGAACGGCCCAGATCGAAAGAAGATCAATGGCTGAGATTTTGACACCTAAACCCTAATTAGGGTTTATTACAAAAAGTTCCCCTTTTAGATGAACATTATTAAATGCATAGCCAAATATTTAATTGGCACAAAAGTCGAGGAAACATAGACCAATGATAATTAAGATGCCACATCATCCTATAACAACCTTTCTTCTAGAACCTTGTTCCCTTTCCTATGCTCTTTCTTAGCATATCCAACGAATTTGGACACGATCCCTTCAATCTTAGCAATGGGAATCTCGGGAAGATTCTTCATTCGTTCCTCCAAGTGAATAACCTGATCGAAAGCAGTGAGAAGAGCTGTTTCCCATCCAGGTTCGAGTTCTTTGATCTTCTCAATCAGGAGCATGGTAGTGAACATCAGGTCCCGTTGCTCATTTGTGATGACATTCTCCTCTTTGCAAAAGATGACCTTGACTCTATCCTCCAACTCTTGGATGTCCACATCTGTCTCAATCTCGATCCGTCGGCCAAGGATGGTACACAATACTTCAAACACCTTATCCTGAATTGGATGGATGATACCTTCAACTTGACTGCATTTGGTGCTGATGTCTTCAAAAAGGATCTCTTTCATTTGGAGCAGGGCTGACCACTGTAGGAGGTTATGAGTTCCTCCATCCATTATCTTTTCTTGTGCTAGGATCCGTCTTGGTGTTTGCCTTATTACTTGCAAGACGGGAATGATAACATCTCTAGTGTGAGTAAAAGCGGCTATAGTTATCATTAGATTATGAATAATCTACAGGACCTGGATAGCTCGATGAATTGTTTTCATCATTCTTGTTGCAAATTCAACGGCTACCGTGTGGGATTTATCAATCCAAGAACTCATAAGCTGAACCAAGCTTTTGACCCTTTCTGCTTCGCCAATCGATTCAATAGGAAGTGCTTGTAAAGGAGATACTGCTGGATCCTGACGTCTCAAGGGCTGATTGAGATGACTAAAGTAGCCTCTCCAAGCACCGACTCTCTCTCAAGCTTCCTATTCTTTTCCACTTCTTCCTTGAGTTTGTCCTTAAGTGCTTCAAATGAATCGGTTGCCTCATCCATTGCCTGTTCAGTAGTGAGTGGACCAAGCTCAAATGTTTCTACGTCATACTCATCTGCAAGAATTTCACCTTCATACTTGTCCACCACTAGTGTAGCTATTTGCAATTTCCTTGATCCTGCTTCATCTCTTATCACCTTGGACATCTTGGTGGCCTTCTTCTTTTCTGTTATCTCTTGAGAATTTCCTATAAGTCTTTCCAAATCAATTACATCCTCTTCCTCTTCAATCACAATCACCCTTGTCAGTCTCTCTTTTAACCAATCCGGGATGGCGGATCTTGTTTCTCTAACTTGTATTTCCTTTGGTAGTGATTCATCCTCTCGGAGGGGAGATGTCACTTCATCATCATTTCCCTGATCTTCTTGTAGCTCATTAATTCGGGGAGATTGACTTGATGAATGCTGAGGTGTCTGCCCCTTCTCTGGTTTATCATTCTGTACCATGGATTCCATAGATTCATCAACCTCAGGTACTATCTTCTCTTGACCTTCAGCTTGACTTGCCTTCTTTCCATGTCGAGAAGATGTGCTTGATGGGCGATCTCGATTGGCCTCTTGATTCTTCTTGGAAGATTCTCTTTTCTCAGGTCTTTCTTTCCTCTTTGTGCCTCTAGGATGAGAAGTGTCCTCACTTACGCTTGCTTCTCCTTCTTCCGGTCTTGCCTCCAAGGTAAAAGTCATTGGTACGTTCTGCTCTCTCAACTTCTGATGTTGTACATCCACCCATTTGCGAGTACATGATAAAACCGGAGCCATCAAAGCTCTCAAGTCAAAAATCTCAGGCTCGCTCCAATCTATCTTCACTCTTTTATCTTCTTTGTCATAGGACGACTGGAGGTATCTGCCATTGTCCTGGGCTTGATCAGCTACTCTGTAAACTCTGCATTTCCTGATGAAATCTAAAGGCAATCTAGAATGCATCTTCCTTTTAACTTCTAAATCACTTGAGAGATTCATCCAAAAGTCTTCCACCTGAAACTCATGTCCGTACTTCCTAGCAACTGTCTCCTCCATATAACCATAAGGATCAAAATTCTCCCGCGGGGCAAAGAAGGTGAATGAATACAAGGCTAATTCCTTCTCTGCATCCTCCGAAGCTTGAGTATTAGGACATACCTCAACTGAATTCCCCAATATGATAGGTACGGGAACTCCATTTCCATGCTTGTGTCTGGATACTTTTGCACAAGCTGCCAACTGTCTGGTTACCTCAAGTAGCACTATCCTGTTTGTCGGATATCTCGGCAACATGTAGGGAGGTGAAGGACACCCATGAACTCTGATGTATGTAAACTTTTGAAACTGGATGAACCATGCACCATACTTCTTCACAAGTTCTTGTGCATCCAGAGATAGTCGATTGTGAATCCCGCCTTGCAAAATCCTAGTGATGTTCATCGTGAAGGTACCATTGACTAACTTGTAGTCACTTCTAGGCGGATGATGCAGATGAACATAAGAGTCACAAACCCTCACTTCTCCGGGTCCTCTTCCGATCACTCCTCTGTGAGGTAGCCCTGCATACTCGAAACTCCTGATCAAGGCACATATGACATATGAGCTCATATGGAATGATTTGGTAGGCCTTAGTCTTCTCAACTGCACATCCAGACTATTGCTAATAATTCTGGTCCAATGAAGCGTTCCTTTTCCTTGGACTATCACTTGAATGAAGAAGAACATCCACTTTTCGAAGTAGAAGGCTTGAGGAGCCCCTGTGACTCGGTTGAGCAATGTTATCAAATCTCTGTACTCCTCTTGGAAGTCGATCCTATGCGGTGTGTTGGGAATCTTGTTCAGGCGAGGATGACTTTTGAGCAACCAATTCTTGTTGACTAGGTTCAGACAGGTGTCAGGATCATCTTCATACATTGACTTGGCTCCTTCTAGACTTTTGTAAATCATATCTTTATGCTCTGGAAGATGAAGAGCCTCACTTATAGCCTCCTTTGAAAGGTAAGCTAAGGTGTTCCCTTCCTTGGATACAATCGATCTCGATTGTGAGTCATAGTGGCGGGCACACTCGATCATCAGCTCATGACACTTGATTGCTGGAGGGAAACCTGCCGCCTTGATGATGCCATTTTCAATTATCTTCTTCGCAACAGGCGATGGCTTGCCAATGTAGGGGACCTCTCGAAACTTCTTCACATTGAAGTTTCCCAAGTTGGTATCTCCGATATTGCTCCGTTTGGACATGATCCTGGTCTCCAATTCGTCGTTCTTCTGATCTTCTTTGATGAGAGCCGGGCGACTAGTAGATGCTCCTGCCTTTGGAGTCGCCATCTTGACACCTACACAACATTTCACAATTAGTAATATATCTTGAAGTGTAGAAATCTAGACTTAAAAGGAAGATTTAAGATTTTAATTAGGAAACTTCATGATAAATCTTGAGTTATCATTTCCTAATTAACCATGCAATACTTAGACTTTTCTAAAAAAAGTGTCCAAAATTCAAATCTTCAATAAGGGTGTTAAGATGATTTCGCCATACCTCCTCTTGAGTATTAAACTCTAAGAAATGATGCAAAAATATGAATTTCGCTAGGCAAAGTGTAGATCAAAGTCCTCCCTTGGATGAATTGCGCCTCTTGGAAAAGAATAAACTCCACGTCCTTCTAGTCTTCAACACTTGAAAGAAATTCGCTCCAAGCAAACCAGATTTCGCACCTCCAATTAGCTCTCCAATTTCGCACTTAAGGCAATGATTGAATGATTTGAAATGTGGAGAAACTTCTCCAATATATAGAGCACCTACCCTGCTTCCTCTAGGCCGACTTGGCAAAAAGGAGGTTAAAAATAAATAAAATTCCAAAAAAGGGGGGCCGACTTGGCAAAATAAATCAAAATAGTGCCTTGAGCGCTTTATATTTAATTTTAATTTAATAAAAATCAATTTTAAATGCCTCCAAAATAAAAGTTCGATTTTCTAAGGTTTAAAATCAATTTATTAAATGCCAAAATGCCTTTAATTTAATGCTAATTTAATTTTGATTTTCCAAATGCCTCAAAATTAGCAATTTTGGCGATCAAATGCAATTTGGAGAATATTAATTTTTAAAACAAGGCTTGATTAAACTCCATGATGATTTCGCCTTGGACCCTCTCTGAGGGTCAGGAGCGATTTTCCAATTTTAGCCTTGAATACTTCGCGTCTTGACTTGAAAATCTCCTGGAGTGTAAATTGATATCCAATTAATATGTTGCACTTCAAATTTGACATTTTGTGTGAGGAAAAATAGGTGGAAATGTCAATTTCGCTCTGGACCCTTAGCAAGGGTCAGGAGCGATTTTTCATTTTCTAGCTAAAATCCACCTCAACTTGATTGTTGACCCTTCAATGTCACTCCCAAAATCCATTTCCTCGCACTATAGAGTTAATTCATCAACAATTTTGGAGGAAAAAATGTCCTTAAAGGCAATTTCGCCCTAGACCCTCAGCAAGGGTCAGGAGCGATTTTCTATTTTTTGCTCAAGATTAGCATTTTTCAACGTCCAAAACCTCTTCAAGACATTTCAACTAGGCCTTCTCACTGACTTGCAAACTTAGCTTTATCAAATTTTGGAGAAAAGGTGTGATTTTGAGGTTTTTTGCCCTGGACCCTCAGCAAGGGTTAGGAGCGATTTTTCATTTTGTGACCAAAATCATCAAGTTTCAAAGGCCAAACAATATTCATCATGCTTTTGGAGGTCTCTTCACCTTAGCCTAACCTTGCCTTAGCACCCTTTTGAAGAAAACATGCAGTTTTTGTGATTTTCGCCCTGGACCCTCAGCAAGGGTCGGGAGCGACTTTTTGGTTCTAGGCATATTCCTTCATCTTTTGGATTCCAAATCACCTCTAAGGCACAAAACATCACATCTTCTTCCCATCCACGCAAGATTTTGTCTCAATTCCTCAAACAAAGGAGAGAATCCTGGAAAATCGCTTTGGGCCCTCTCTGAGGGTCAGGAGTGATTTTTGTAATTGCCTTCAAAATACTGACTCTGAACAATCTCTTTTCACTTCAAGGCTTTTTAAACATTATTTCAAACCCATGCCTAGCCTTGGCTTTCCTCAAACCTGGATGAAAAGTCATATATTAGGTTTTTCGCCCTGGGCCCTCTCTGAGGGTCAGGAGCGATTTTTTGATTTTGGGTTGATTTCCTCTTTTGTTGATCATCCAAATTATATTCAATAGGTGAAACACACCTTTCCACATCCATTCCAATCATAAAAATCACTTTGATCTTGCAAGAATAATGCATGTTTGAAAATTTCGCTTTGGACCCTCTCTGAGGGTCAGGAGCGATTTTTGCTATTTGGACCAAAATGCTTCACTTTTCATCTCAAAATTTCTTTGCTAAGGAAGATGTCATCTTGTGTCATGCTATGAATAAGTTCTCATGTCCAAGAAAGGTCAAAAAAATGTGCATACCAAGAATTTCGCTCTGGACCCTCTTTGAGGGTCAGGAGCGATTTTACCTATCCTGGGCAAAACTCCTTCAATTCATCATCTTCAATCAAGTCTGGATACTTTATCATGCTCACTTCATCCTCCACCATGCCTTTGACATCTCAAATTGGTCAAATAAGGCTAAAAATGACCTCTATAAGATTTTTCGCCCTGGGCCCTCTCTGAGGGTCAGGAGCGATTTTCCTGTTTTCAACAAGGTCCTTCATCATTTCAAGTCAAAACTTCTTCAGGTGGGTGGAGAAAGTCATTCATTTCCCCTTCATACTCGAAACTTGGTCCTTTTCCATTGCAAAACGAAGGAAATCAAAATCTCGCCCTGGGCCCTCTCTGAGGGTCAGGAGCGACTTTCCCCTCTTAGGCCAAAAATCATCACTTTTCCTGTCTTCAAAACTTCAATCACCTTTAGTGATGTTCAATCATCCTTCCGGGAGACCCTGCACAAAACAAATTAGAAAAGTCAGTGACAAATATGACTTAAACAATATTTTCGCCCTGGACCCTCAGTAAGGGTCAGGAGCGATTTTCTCCTTTTAGGCCAAATTGCTTCAAATTTAAGTCTCAAATCACTTCGCAAGGCAAAGTCAGGTCATTTTCAATGCGAGGAACCAGTTAGCAAGTCCATCAAAAACAAGAAATTGTGCTCAGGATAAAATTCGCCCTAGGCCCTCTCTGAGGGTCAGGAGCGATTTTTCTGTTTCAGGCATCATCTTACTTCAAAAAATTGATCAAAACTCACCCAGGCAAGAACACACAATTTCTCCTTCAAAAATGCTAATACTTAGTCAAAATTGGATTTTACCCCAAAACCCTGATTAGACCTAACCTAAGACCTATTTGACTCCCCTGAAAGGCTTACCTTATTTCAATCATCTCAATTCTTCAGGAGGACACTTAACAATTCTCCAAAATTTAGCTAGACTCAGCTAGAATGACGCCCAAAAGGAACCCCTAAGGTTTAGCCCTAGTCCAGACATACCACTCACTCACTCAAAATCCTAAAACAGAGAGAAGAACAAGCAGAGAGAAAGCAAAAAATGAAGCGAAAAGAGGGGGTCCCCATTTTAATGGGGCAATGTGTGAAATGGTCACAACACATACCCGGAAACTGAGAAATGCTACTACTGCTGAAAGTTTCTGTCAAAAAGCAGCTCTTTAGTTAATTCGAACCTCCTCAAAAGTGATGACTTTGCCTTCAAGTGTGCTGCTGTCGGCTTCTCCACTGCTAGGCGCCTCACTATGATATTTCTTCGGATTTTTGGCAGCCTCCTTGACCAAAATCGTCCCAACCCTAGATGGTACGGCTGGGTGATGAATATGGCTGGGCTGTGAAGAAGTTGTATGGCCTGCAGCTGCTGTAAATGACAACCAATTCTTTATTTTTGGATGTGCTAATGATTCAGTATTTCCTTCTTCAATTGATGTTATCCTGAAGAAATCCTTTGCAATTTAAGCACACTTAGGACCTCTGATGTGAAGCCCTCTTACAAACCAAATTCAGAAGATATTTCACTTCCTCAAATGGTTGCTCACTGAAGATTAACCGTTCTCTAATGGCTGCTTGCACGCTGAAAACCTCGGGTTTTGCTTGCAAAGAGAAATTCATGAAAACAAATACAATAACAATGCCTTGGTTCGATTTCCAAAGCCCTTTATATAATTCCGACAAGAAGGTCGATTTCTCTCATTAAATCATTTAATAACATTAAATGCCATTTAATGGTATAATACCTTTAACTTAAGCATTTAATATTTCACCTTGGGAAAGGTGCACATAATTAATTAATATTTTGGCCACCCCTTTTATTATGCCTAGACCCTCAACTTAAATCACTTAAGTTATAATATAAGCTGATAACCAAATAAACATTAATATCTCCTTAATTACTCAACATTTTTGCACGCCGTCTGAATAGGGAACTGACATGAGGAAACTGCATATGACCATATCCCCTTTACTAAAAATAGCAGGGGTCCATCTCTAGCATCCCAAGACTTGCTAAAATTAAAGTAGAGCAAATGATGTCCGAATGATGCCAAACGAAGACCAAACTGAAGCACTCTGAACACTGGAGATGATACAAATCCTTAGGAGACCCTCTAACCAAACCTCATTAGCCTACGAGGGTCAAGATGATAGGCTAATCCTCACTGAAGAACTGATGTCAACAAGAAGGGGACATCGCAGTACCTAACATGGCCTAGTAGTCAGGATCTGTTCCCTGTTCTTCTTCAATTCAAGCCTATGAAATGATGTTCTTCGAATGATGTTGCAATATCGCTCTTTCCTACAAGTAATGATCTTTGATAAAAAAGTGAAAAAGCAGCAAGGTTTAGGGATGCTATGCTAATGCTAAGAATGCAAGACAATGGACAATCTCAAGTGAGCTCAATTAAGATTTGCTTTGACATGTCATGAACATCTCCACAAGGCTAGTGTAATCTTCTAGGGACAGCTTGATGATTTTCAAATCACTACCACAAGCATAGATACCTTCAAGGTGAAGCACATCAATGATGAAATAGTAATTGAAGTTAAGCTTGGCTAAGAATAGGTTCAGTTGACTACACATGATACTTCACCATCGATGGAGTACTACTAGCATGAACAATGGGGGCTTCACTATCAATCATGCACATGCATCTTTCATTCATCTAAGAAGTAAAATACTTAAAGCAAATTCTATTCTATCATTTTTTTTGTTTTTCAAATATGAAGTTCTCTCATAAAAGGATGAAGAAACAAGCAAATGCTCCAAAACACAACAAGTCACCAGTGCTTCAATGATTTTATCAATTCTACAACATCGACCAACAATTCTTCAAAACTCTTCTAATCGATCCTTTACAAATGAAATGAGTGGGGCTTATATAGTGCCCCTAGATACAATAAGTGGCGAAGATTAAATCAGAATCAAGGGCCAAGATCATGCCACCTAAACCCTAATTAGGTTTTGTTACAACAAAAACCTAATCTTATTGCAAATTATTAAATATTAGCCAATGGAAATGTGACATCCATTTAGCACAAACATTGAGGAAAAGCCTCCAATAAGAAAAATGATGCCATATGGGATCATAGCAAATTATCTTCTAGAAGCCTATTTCCCTTATCCTTTTCTCTTGTTGCAAATTCAACGAATCTGGACGTCATGAATTCAATCTCAATTATTGGAGCAGCAGGAAAGTTCTTCAACTATTCTTCTAAGAAGCTCACTTCATCTAAGGCAAAGGCAAAGGTTTTCTCCTATCTTGGCCCATAATCTTAAGTCTTGCTAGGAAGTACCATGAATGCGTGTATGTCATCCAACTATTTTTTTGAAGGTGATCCGTTTGTTCCAAAGAATATGATCTTTACTCTCTTAGCTAGTTGATTGGCATCTATGTGGACTCCTTCATTCATCTCCTTCTCAAGTATGATCTCAGCTACCTCTACAATCTTATCATGTATCAAATTTATTGCTTCATTGACTTGGGTGCATCCGTTGTTGATATCTTCAAAAATAACTTCCTCATTTGAAGCAAGTTACACCACTGCTGGAGATTAGGTGATTGTCCATCTTTCAACACTCCACCATTCACCAATGTTTGCTTAGGTTTATCTTCATTGCTTGCAATCTCGGCATGGTATAGTCTCTCTATTGAAATTGAAAGTATCATAAGCTGCCATGAGGATTTGAGTTTTTTCAAGGATACGGCTTTATCAAATATCCTCACTAATTCCTTCACAAATGAATTTGCCTTCTTGAAAGCCTTATTTATCCAAGTCTTCATTAGGTGTGTTGAAGTTCTCATCTCTTCCAAATTGTCAACCGAGTCTAGAGGAAGCAATGATGATGGCGTAGTTGAAGGATCATGTTGCCTTAGCGGTTCCTTGAACTTCTGTAAGTAGCTTCTCAACACACTCACTTCCCTTTCCAATTTCTTGTTCTTTTCTACTTCTAGCCTTAACATATCATGGACTATCTTCATTGTATCATTCATGTCTTCTAATGCCTACTTAGTGGTGGGAGGACCTAAATCAATAATCTCCAAATCACATTCTTTTGCTGTGATCTCGCTTTCTCGCTTATCCACCCTTGGAGTGGCAATCTGTATCACTCAAGATCTTGTACTATCCCTTGACATCTTTGACATCTTAGTTGCTTTCTTCTTTTCAGCAGTCTCGAGTTCTGTTCAAGAAGCTGTCCATGCCATCCAAATGCTCTTCTTCTATCACTATGACTTCTTTTGCTAGTCTCTCCTTGAGCCATGCTAAGATAGTAGATTTCCCTTCTCCCACTTGCACCTCATTGAGTTGTTGATCTTCTCGGGGTGGAGCGGTTACATATCTTCATTCTCAATATCCACATACACATGTTTACCTTCTTTGCTATTAACTTGCTCATGCCGAACTAAATTGCTTTGATCTTGTGGCTGTTTACCCCTGTTTGTCTTCTCGCATCTACTATTTTGGACTAAAGACTCCATTTATTCATTCGCTCCATGATCTATGCTTCCTCTAGGTGGTTGACTCTCCTGAATGGCTGCCTGATTCATCTCCACTTCATGTATGGAGGAAGTATTGATAGAAGGGCGGCTTGATTTTGAATTATGCTTCTCGTGTGAAGGCCCTTCCTTGTGACTTTCTTTTCTCTTTAATCCTCGAGAGTGAGTGGACTGGGTAGCACTTCCACTCACTCTCGTGCTTTTTCTTCATCTGAGGATTTTGTCTCTCCCGTCAATTCAAAAGTTAGCTATGCATTTTGGCTCTTTAACTTTTGAATTTGGATGTCTACCCATTGTCTTGTGTATGCTAAGACTGGCTTCATCAAATCTTTCGAATCGGTGATCTCTACATCAATCCAATTGACCTTCACCTCTTTGTCATTCTCTTGCTCGTATATTAGCTGAATGTGCTTTCCACTATCTTGTGCTTGATCTGGAGTGTTGAAGACCTTGCACATCCTGATGATGTCAATTGGTAGTCTTGAGCACATTTTTCTCCTTATGTCTAAATCATCTTGGGTGTTCATCCAGTAATTTTCCAATTGTAGCTTATGCTTATGTTTCCTTCCATTGGCTCTTCTCATGTTGTTGTAAGGATCAAATTTGTCTCTGGAGAAGTATGGAATAAGGAAGTGAGATCTTAACTCTTCTTTTGATTTCTCTACTGCCTGTAGGGATGGACACACTTCCAATGATTGCCCGATTGAGATGGAAAAAGCAATTCCCGTCTTGTGTTTATTCTTTTTGCACTTTATCATATGTGGTCAATTGTCTCACCAACTCAAGCAATACTATCTTATCGGTGGGATAGTGTGGTAGCATATAGGATAGACAAGAGCATCCTTGAATTTTGATGTAGGTGAACTTGGGAAATTGGATATACCAAGCACCAAATTTTTTTATTAACTCTTTTGCTTGTGGGGATAGCCTTTGATGCATGGCACATTGCAACGTTCTTGTCAAGTGCATGGGGAAAGCATCATTCACCCTCCTGTAATGTGCTTTGTTGGGGTAGTGTAGTTGTGTGTATGACTCACATGCTCTCATCTTTCCAACTCCCATTCCAATTGGACCACTATATGTTAATCCTACGTACTCATGAGCTCTGGCTAATGAATATATGAGATAGGAACTCATCTAGAATGTCTTAGTGCGCTGGAGTCTCTTCAATTGTATGTAAGTGTTATTGCTTATGATTCTTGCCAATTAGATTTTCCCTCTCCTGGTTGATATTGTCTCCATGAAGTAGAACGTCTAGTTGTCAAACTGGTATGCTTGAGGACTTCTTGTAACTCGGTTGAGTAGACTGATCAAATCACCAAACTCTTCCATGAAATCAATTCTGTGTAGTCGGTTGGGAACCTTTGATAGGCCGGGTCTAGTCTTCAATACCCAATACTTGTTGATTATGCCCAGGCATCTCTTGGGATCATCCTCATAGACTGCTTGCCCTCCTCCTTTGCTCTTGTAGACCATGCCTTTGTGATCATGAATGTGGAAGGCCTCACTGATGGTTGTCTCAGATAGGTAAGCAAGTACTCTACATCAGGTGCCACCATCGTTGTATTGCTGGCATCGTAATGTTAGGCGCATTCTACTATCAATTCATTGCATTGGTGGCTGGAAGGAAACCTGCTACATTTACTATCTCGCTTTCGATCATCTTCTTTGAGAATCCGGATGGCTTGCTTGTGTGTAGGGGACCTTGGAACTTCTTCATGTCAATTTGTTTGAGATTGGTGTCTCCTACATTGCTCCAAAATGAGGTGATCTTTGATTTGGGCAACACTTCTCTTGAGTCCTCCTTGATGAGAGTTTGCCTTGAGACTGCTCCTGCCTTTGGGGCTGCCATGTTCTACTTGAAAGAGGCGTCCAAGTTAGGGTGGTGATATGATTTTAATGCTTATAATATCTAAAATGCATCCAAGTTAGCAATTCCTCCTTAAGAGTATTTAAGACCATTGAAATCTTGATGAATTACTAAAACCCTAAGTGTGAGTATAAACCCTAGATTTGTCTATAATCTGAAAATTATCATCTAATAAAATGAATTGTGCTTTTAAGCATGTTAGATGCAAAGAAACGGGACTCGGACTCGACTCGGACTTGGCAAGGCCGGCTCGGACTCGGCGAGGCCGGCTCAGACTCGGCAAGGCCGACTCGGACTCGGACTCAGGACTCGGCGTCAGACTCGGCTGGACTCGGGAAAGTGAAAAACTCAAGAATTTTAGAGATTTTTAAAGATTTAAAACTTGTTTCCGACACCCTTTATTGAATACACCTTAAAGACACAAAAACATCATCAAACTCGGCTCATTTGATTACATACACAAGTATACATCAATCACATAAGAATAAACGCAAATTGTAGCTGAAGAAAATAACAAACATAGATATATAAATATTGTCAAATGTTACAATATTACAAAACTCATGGAATAAAAAATCCATGTCATCATATGATCATCATCAAATGTTTCATACAAATACCAAAGGTAAATAGTAAATACTAAATACAACTACAAGTGTACAAGCCTATGGCTCAGAGGGCCGTGCACCATCTCGCCCTGGCCCCCTGCGAAGGCGTTTAAAGTAGGTCCTGGATGATTCAGCAGCCATAGTCGCTCCCCGTGACACCATGCCATGCTCACCAACATCAGGAACAGCTGTGTCATGCTCGCCAACATCAGGAACAGCTGTGTCACTCTGAGTCTCAGTATTTCCTGTCTCTGCTCGTGCTCTCTGCTCCTCCTCTGCCATGGCTACAGCCTCAGCCTCTATATCTACCTGGTCAATCCAATCAATGTCATCATCACTAAATACAGCTGTAGGAGTCCCAGGAGCTGTCTGATTCTCATTGGCCCACTCTGCTTCAAGATCAACCTCATCTAGAATGATAGGAGACATGTCAACTACTGCATTCTTTCTCATTCTCAGGCGGAGGTTGTAGTGAACAAAGATGAGATCATTCAGCTTCTCCACAGATAATCTATTGCGCCTCTTGGAGTGTATGTGCTCAAACATACTCCAATTGCGCTCACAACCTGATGTGTTGCATGGTTGGCTCAAGATGCGAATGGCCAACTTCTGAATATTTGGTGTCTCTGGGCCAAAAAAGTTCCACCAATGATCTGAGTTTGAAATGAGAAAAATAAATAAAATCAGTCTCACTCATGAACTCATTTAACAAGTTACAATATAGTATTGAATAAAACTAAAATTAAGCCTTACAATTTATTTTTACCTGGCATCATAGTTGTCCTACCGTCTTTGGCGACAGGACGAGAGAAGGTCTCCCCTTGTGCATCTGAGAACATCTGTAGCTCTCGAAAAAGGTCTATCTGAGAAGTACCAGCAGGTCCCATCTTCTCCATGATTGCATATAGCCCATTAAGGACCTCCACATCAGCCTTGAAAGAAGGGATAAAACGGAATGCCGGATTCAGATAATAGGCTGCCGCATGGATGGGCCTATGAAGCTGATGATGCCATCTCCTATCAATGATCTCCAAATGGGACCATACTTGCTCTCATCTGCTCCATAGACGAATCTGATGGCCTCCTTCGCCCTACCCATGCTCTCATATATATAGCCCATTGCGGGCTTATCTCCATCCGCAACTCGCAACAAAACCACCAAGGGCTTAACAAACTGCAAAATTGAAAATATTGTGTAATTTAGAAAAATGAGCAAATAAGAAAATACATATAATAAGTTATAAAACATGAAGTTAAATTGTAGAATTTATAAAAAATTACCTTCACTATCTCATCACAAGGGACCCAAAAGCCTTGCTCATCAAAAATGCAGTCTGCCATATCTATCCCTGCAGGGGTGGTAGCATAGGATGAGGAAGACCACTTCTCACCAACAATCATACGTCTCAAGGCAGACTTAGACCTAAGCATGGACTGCAATGTGAGGAAGTTTGTGGCAAATCTTGTGATTCCTGGATGATGCAACTCCTTCTGCTCTGTGTATTGTCTCATAAGAGCCAACACCCATGAATGATTATATACAAATTTGCAGACATTTCTTGCCCTTTCTACACATTTTTTGACCCATGGGATTTTTCCAATATCCTCCAACATGAGGTCAATGCAATGTGCAGCACATGGATTCCAAACTATAGATGGGTGCCTCTCCATCAATAGTCTACCTGCAGCAACATAATTTGTTGCATTGTAAATTGTAATTAATGGAGGTACAAAGTACAAACTACAAGATAGTAATTAATTTGCAAACAAAATTAGTTTGTAATCAAAAGTTTACCCGCAGCAACATAATTTGCTGCATTGTCGGTCACCACCTGTACCACGTTCTCCTCACCCACATCTTCAATCACCTCCTCTATCTGCTCACATAGGCAGGTGGCATTCTTGCAATGGGCAGAGGCATCAATGGACTTGATGAAAATGGTGCCCCCTGAAATAAAAAAATAAAGCTAGGTCAATGATTATTCAATAAATCATTAGATAAAAAATAAAAAATTAAAGACTATATGAAACTAAAATTAATCAATCACTTGCGGAAGAAACAAGAAAATTAAGGAGAGTTCTATTTCTCCTATCCGTCCAACCATCAGTCATGATGGTGCAACCTTTAGTGCTCCATATGTGGCGTTGTTCATCTAAATCCTTTTTTACATCATCCACCATTTGAGACAAAATGGGTCCCCTCAAATCACTCTCACTAGGGGCTTTGAACTCCGCCCCGCATATGGTAATGGCATCAACCATTTGTTGCCAATAAGGAGACCTGTCGCAAAGAAACTCAATGAGATAAGTTAAGTATAAAAATTCAATGAGATAAGTTCAGTACAAAAATTAAAACAATCAAAGTTAGCAAACATAAAAGTTAGTAAAACATTCACCTGGCTACAAAGAATGGAATACAACTATAGCTCCAAAACCTGCCAACTGCCATTTTAGCAGCATCATGGACCTCCTTGTTCCAACCCATGCCCATGCCCTCAAGCGACGGTTGGGACCCAGGAGTAGTGCGAGGCACAAAGAAGGAATCCAACCTAGATTTACGAATCCTAGGTCCAATGGTAACATTCCCACTACAACTACTAGTGGTAGGAGCATGAGAAGTGGCGGTGGCACTGCCACTTATAGAAGCAGAAGCAGAAACAGAAGCACCAGCAGTATCAAACTGAGTGGGACGATATGGAGGTAAGGAAGAAGGGCCTCCAACACAACCTAACTGTGTCCCTCTTCCTAAAACTGTCTCTCTCCCAATGGCCGCTCGATCCTCCTTTTGTTTCTTTTTTCTTTCAATCTCCTCAACCATTACATAACAATCACGTACGGCCTCAGGGACTGCTTTTAGGCATGGTTCGGCATCATGTCCACGCACACCAGCAATATGGTATTTCAGCCTATATATACCTCCATGGAATATTGTTTTGCAAAACATACATTTTGTTTGCCCCTTCCCTTGCCCTGGAAAATCCTCATGATATTTCCAAGCAGGGTCCTTTCTAATGGGGGGTCTAGAAGCTGAAGTAGACATTTTAGGATCGTTTTGTGAAACTTGAAGTTGAGGCAAATTGAAATAATAAAGTGAAGTTTGCTGTAATAAAACATTACAAATACAAAATAAAATTAATACATATTACATACATTCAAAAAAAAAAAAGTAGGGTTTGTCAAACCCTACTTTAAAAAAAAAGAAATTTACAAACCCTACATAGTACAACACTACAACTACATGCTACATGCTACATACACACACACAAAAGATTTTGAAAGAAGATGTAAAACTTTCAAAATAAATGGATACAAAATTGAATTTTTGCATACAAGAAACAAACTAATCTTCAAAAAAACAATCGTAACTCTTACAACAAGCTTGAAACGAGCTGCAAAGTCTTCCTATCCAACTCTTGATGCACCAAATCGAAACACAATGCAGCTCCAATGTGACAAATTGAAGAAAACTTGAGCTTCCTCCTTGCTGGTTTTTTTTCTATGCACCCTTGTTTTTCTTCCCAACTCACTTTACTCTTCCTTTTTTTGCAAGTGAATGAAATGAAAGTCACTTTTAGGGCTAGAAGACAATTAACATAAAAAAACATTGCAATTTTTTTTTTTTTGTGTTTTCGTTTTGGCTTGACGCCGGCCGAGTCCAAGGCTCGTGACTCGCCGAGTTTGGGCCAAACTCGCCAACTCGGCGAGTCTGGTGATTTTACTCGCCAGACTCGGACGAGTCCGAGTCTGAGCCCCTAGGACTCGCCGAGCATGACTCGGACTCGGACTCGCCGAGTCTGGGTGAGTCCTGTTTCTCTGGTTAGATGATTAAAATATAATGAAAGAAGCATCCTATGATTAAAACCACATAAAATTAATGAACCTAAAGCCGTACCAGCATCAAATTGTTGGTGTTGGAAATAAACCACACTCGGACTGACGATGGACTGGTCCAAGAGGGGCCAGCAACTTAGTGGTAGAGCACTCCAGCAGCGTATGGAAGGTCCTAGGTTCGAGTCCTAGCTGGTCCATGTCTCAACATGGTATCAGAGCCAGGTCCAGGCTAGGAGCCCCGAGCACATGAGAGGTGTGGCTTAAGGGGGGGTGTTGGTGTTGGAAATAAGCCACACCCGGACCGACGATGGACTGGTCCAAGAGGGGCCAGTAGCTCAGTGGTAGAGCACTCCAGCAGCATATGGAAGGTCCTAGGTTCGAGTCCTAGCTGGTCCATGTCTCAACATGGTATCAGAGCCAGGTCCAGGCTAGGAGCCCCGAGCACATGAGAGGTGTGGCTTAAGGGGGGGTGTTGGTGTTGGAAATAAGCCACACCCGGACCGACGATGGACTGGTCCAAGAGGGGCCAGTAGCTCAGTGGTAGAGCACTCCAGCAGCATATGGAAGGTCCTAGGTTCGAGTCCTAGCTGGTCCATGTCTCAACACAAATTAGGGTCTGATTTCAATGAAAATGGTCAAGTAAAGCCTAATTCAGACCTGCAAACAAATTCTAAACTGGAAGGTAACTTCAAATTGGTCTCCAATTTGGCAAAATTGCCCTTGTGTATTGATGCGCTTTCAATATCAAATGCTGACGTTTTGTCCTGATTACTGATGTAGAATCACTGATCCTATTCTTTAATTTGCTGATCTGAAGGTCTTGATAGCTGATGGTAGTGTGGCAAATTTGCTGATTGCAAATAGAGCTCGCTGATTCTATTATTCAATTCGCTCATCTGAAGGCCTTGATCGCTGAGTGCTGAAGTTGGACTTCGCCTTCCTTTGATCAAAATCGCTGCCACTTAACAATGCTATATTGCTGCACATGAAGGATAGAATTGATGATTGATGAAATGAAATGATCAATCTCATCTTTTATAGAGATGTAAGGGCGTGACTCTTGATTGTATTAGGCTGACTTGGTCTTTTATTTAATGTTTTGCAATTGAGGTTTTAAGACAAAAGCCAACTTGCTTTACCCTTTCAAATTTGAATAAAAAAGTTTATTTCCTAGGCGGGCCCTTTTCTTAAGCATAAGCGCTTTAATTATTATCTGTTTCGCCAAATTGGACAATCTTGAAAAAGTTCAGACTTTTGGTATCCCACTGACTGAGATGGATTGGGTTACCAAGGGGTCATCGAGTGAGATTCTAAGGCAGATCAGACTTTTGGTAGGTCACTGATTGAGCACAAGGAAAGTTTGGACTTTTGGTATCCCATTGAGTGGAAAAGTTTGGACTTTCTGGGGGTCACTGACTGAGAAAGTTTGGACTTCAAGGGGCTCATCGACTGAATCTCCTAACTTGTTGATCTTTCTTAATGTTTATTTCATGCTTAATGCCTTGGATTGATCCTCCTTTCATCATTTTCTTGATCATTCACTTCAACATTTTCTTCCATCTTTAGGCGGGGAATTTCACCTGGCACTGACTGAGCTCAGAGTGAGGTCGTGGTTTAGATAGGGAACTGGCCATGGTCACAGATAGCTAACCTCACTTAATCACTTCTACTTCATCAATCATTAAGCCTTGACTCCTTGACATGCTCATTTTGCTTAACAAAAGCCTCTTCATCTTAGATCGGACCTTGGAGGGGTCACTCACTGAGCAAGGGAGATATCGGGCTTTGGAGGAGACACTAGCTGGAAAAGTTCAGACTTTTGAGGGGTCACTAACTGCCAGCTAAGAAAGTTCGGACTTTCTGGGGGTCACTGACTGATAGCTAAGACCAGGCGGGGGTTTTGGGAGGTCACTGACTGTGACTTAAACTTAGCCAAACTTTGAGCAAAAACCACTCACCTTGCCAACTCGAAGGGTCCTTAGTCATTATTTGAAGCCTTCTTTCATAGTCTAATTCTCCATATTGCATCAATGATTTCAATCCCATAATAATCCCTATGCTTGATTCTAATGTTTTCATCTCAGGTGATGATGATCAAATGAAATGATAACCATATGTTGCTCATAACCAAGGTGTTGATGAGCAAAATCATTCCATTTCATCTCATCTTAAGGATCAGATTACTTCCTAATCTAACTAAAACCCTCAAAACTAAAGCAAGAGAGGGGCCCCCATTTGTGATGGGGCGATGTGTGAAATGGTCACAACAGGACACATCATTGCATCTTGCATCATTTGCATAATAATGTACTCCCCAAGTTGCATGGGGTTTTGTTGTGAATAAGGTTTTGGACCTAGTAAAGGTCTTGTACCTATGTTTTCGCTAGTTTCTAGAAGGGGACTTATTCACGTGATGTGATGTCCCCATCCATATGTTAGACCCCATCCATATGTTAGAGCTCTAGAACCAAATAAATAAAGGAAAGCTCCTTGTATTATCTTTATCTAGCACAAATGAACTCTTACAAAGATATATGAAGAAGGAAAGATATATGAAGAAGGAAACACTTAATAATAAGGAGCAGAGATTAATATTTAAAGAGAAGCAATTAAGTTAAAACAATAAGCAGCGATAATTATGATGAAGAACCATAGATCAGATCAGTTTAGAATCGTTATTAAGTTACATGCAGAAATATCTGTCTTCTTGGTGATATGCTTAATTTATGAAGCTTAAATAATGTTCTTGTGCAGAATTTAATAGTAATATTAATAGTCTGCGTATCATAGTTATACTTAATTATGTGATCAGGAGACGTCACGGTAATAACAGTCTGAGATATTGCTTAAAGGAAACAATTACGGTGTTGATGATCATTGGTAGTGATCACAATTGGAAGCAATGACTTATGTAAGTAATGCAGATTAATTGAAAATAAAGACGTAAGTTTATTAAGACAGCAAAGCATACTGAATGAAGGAACCACGATGACAATTTGTTACTGACTAAGCGCTGAGAGGAAATGTGATTAACTAAGTATTGATAATTATCAAACAGCAGTCAACAACTTATATAACATTAAACATTAATGATTAAGGGAAGAATGTTATCAAGCAACTAACCTAAAGGCGCACGATATTATGACAGCGATTTATATTATGAAGAGTATTATTGTTGGTGATCAACTATCCTGAGGGCAGCGATAAGTGAAGATGACAAATCAGAAGGACCAATACCAATTATAATTAATAAATATTAATCATCAAAGTATCGAAGGAAGACAGCTACTATGTTACTACCGATTGGGTTATGCTATAAAGAGGCATGAATTAAATTAGTAATGGCAGCGGATAAACTAATATTAAGAACGGTGATTGGTCAGTTAATTATAAACCAATGATTATTATCGACTATCATAAGGAGGCAATTAACAGAGGGGATAAGAATTAATTAATCATTATTAATTGGCTTGACTATTCTCCATAAGATACAACTATTCGGTGCCTAGAATATTTATTGAAGAAGGAAATATCGATTTAAAAAGTGGGGGAGAATATATTGGCTAGGGAATGGAAAAACACATAAAGGCAGACCAAATCTGACGCATGTCAGAATTGTCTACCTTTTCAACAACCAACTACTAATACAAATATGCTTGGTCAATTCTTATGGGAAATGTTGGAGTTTGATGTGTATTTTTGAGTTCTACTTTCTTTTTCGGATCTGTATTGGATCACCGAAATGCAGCATTTGACCCCGTACCAATAATACGGTGGTTTGTATATAGTGAAATATCAGAGACAGTGACAGTGTGGCAAATGCAGATTGACAATATCAGAGACAATGTCCTTACTCATTAGTGCAATCATAAATCTTCATAACAGGGACAGACATATCACTATAAGTGATATCATTATATACTTTGCATAAAGACATATAAGGAACGTGACCTTGGAAAGAGGTTATTATGGTTATTACAATAAAGCAAGATAAGTTCTATCTTCCATATTATTCTTAAGATTTTGAGTTAAAAGTTATAATAAAATATATACAGTTTTGATAAGATTATATTTATTAATGTATTACAATTCTCACTTTGAGTTAGAATTGCTGTTTCAGGATTAAATTAAGGAAATCCTCAAAAAGGGACATTACACATGACTTAAGTTAACTTAAGTCCTTGGTGTTCTTCTAGAAGATTGATTAGTTGTAACTTGATCTTATTTGATCTCACGACAACTAATTCCTAGTTACCTAGGTCAACACTTTAGTCGTCTCATTGCATAGGATTGACACGTCACAATCTTGTCTAATCCTACCTCTCACTTTGCGTTTATAAGCAAGGCTCTTGTACATTGTAACATATTTCATATCTCAATTGTCAAGCAAGCTCATTATCTTACAAACTGTTTTCTGGAAGGCATATTTGTTTTTGTTGGTGATTTTGAAGTCTGTAGCTTTAACATAAAAGAATGCACACAGTGAAAATACATGGAATGCAAAATTATCAAATAGCGTTGAAAATACAAAAAAGAGAGGAGATGAGATAATAGTAGAGATGGCAGTGGTAACTAAGAGTACAAAAGGAAGACAATAGATAAATGAATCAACGGATTGAAATATAAAGGAAATAAGTTCCAAGAAGAGAAAATTAGTAAGGAAAGTAAGAAAAGAGGTAGAGAAATTGTGGAAGTTATAGAAAGAAGGGATGGGGAGCAGAGGATATTGATGTAGACCAAGAGGCAAACCCCTCCAATTTGCCTAACGACATGGTTGATCAAGTTGCTTTATCAAGCTATTGGTATTCACTACCCTGTGGGCTATGGGATAATTTGGCTTCAATATTAATTATTATCAGATCATTAGCTTTTAAGGGTTTTGAACTTTGCTGGTTTTTAATTTATATTATGTATTTTTTCCATGTATTTGCAAAATTGCATTGGTCATCTTTGTTAAATTTGAAGAATCTAGTTATGTGCACTCTTGATTGGAACATTAAGCCAATAAATAAATGTCCTATGATATGACACTTTGAAAAGATATAAATCAAGCATTTTGTTGCTTACATCAAGTTTTACCTTTGTTGGGAAGGCTAACTAATATATTTGTTTCATTATTTAGGAAATAAATATTGTTGTTACTTATTAGCATGGTCAATCCAAACACTGTCATACTTGTTTCGAGGTACTTCCTCAAGTGTTGACTCTTTTTGGAATCCTACAATTTCTAATTTATTGGAAAATGCACAGCTTTGCTTTTAAAATCTGTGTAAATGGAGTCACTTTGTGTAGTTTCTGTTTTTCTTTGTCTATTAGATTTGAAACTATATTGTACATTTGATTTCTGCATTTTAGGACCTAGATTATAGTATATCTTGTCTATGAGGCTTTTGTACTGATCCAAATATAATTCGTACTTTCCAGGTGGCGCCCACGTTCATCAAGAGCATCTCTGAGAAGAAATCGAGAAATTCCAAGATCATTGTTTCGAGTCATAACTACCAAAGCACTCCATCGCTTAAGGAACTTGGTCAACTTGTGACAAGGATACAGGACACAGGAGCTGACATTGTAAAAATTGCAACAACAGCCACTAATATTACTGATGTCAATCAGATTTTTCAAGTGCAAAAGGGTCTGCATGCACAGAGTGAAATGACGGTATCTTCTTCTCCTTAAATTTATAAACCCTGGCAATAACTAAAAACCTATGCTTTTGAGTCCCTAAGGAAATTTGTGTGTTCTACCCTTTTACCCCAATTCTAACTTCCTTCATTTCCTTCATTCCATTGCATTTTTTTGTACCTTAAGGTTCTTCCTTTGTTTCTGTTTGGTCTGTTTGTATTATTGGCTTTCCTTGAACAACCAGGTGCATCATTTTATTGCATTCACTACACCTAAACAAGTCTGTAAACTTGTGAAACAACAATATAGCCAAAATGCAAAATTAAATAGCAAGGTTGACAAACAAATAGCTCAGCTTTGTAGGAAGAATTCAGATGATCAAAGTTATTTTCCAAACCAATTCTTCACCATATAGTCCATCTGTCACCAGCACACATAATTTAGGAAATATGGGAAGAAAGCAATGCTTCAATATAAAATGAATTCACAATTTCATCCACCTTGTCTGAAAATCCAGGAATAATATCCAAAGAACCAATTTGACAATTTATCCAACAAACCTGGAATATTCAACCCTTTGAATATGGCAGATCATCAGCTTTCCAAGAAGTGGAATATCCTTTACGAACTGCATCATGAAATGAGTCAGTAGGAATTCACAGATATAGTGGGTCCCACCTCAAAGCTTGCAAATTAAATTTTGCGAGAGCAACGAAAATAATCAAAGCTGAGCAGGAATAGGTGAAAATTAGTTCCCAGTCTCGGACTCGGCAAGGCCGACTAGACTCGTGACTCGGCTATGACTCGGCAATGACTTGGCAATGACTCAGCAAAATAAAAAACCCTTGAAATTTAGAGATTTTTAACGATTTAAAACTTGTTTCATGCACCCATTATTGAATAAAGCTTAAAGACACTATAACATCATCAAATAGAAGCTAATTTGATCACATACATAAACATACATCCATCACATGCGTAGAAATGTAAATCGTAGTTGAAGGAAATAGAAAACATAGATATATAGACTTATAAATGTTGTCAAATGTATATAAAATCCATGACATCAAATGTTCCCAAACATATATGTAACCGTAAACAAAAATAATTCTATGGCTTAGGCTCTAGTTGATCCTCAGCCTTAGAGTAGTCTGTCTGCCTCCTACAAATGCGTCTAAGGTAGGTCCTGGATGACTGAGTAGCCATAATCTCCGCCTGTGAGGTGCCACAATGATCAACATTAGTTGTGCCTGTGCCGGATCGTGCTCTATCCTCCTCCTCTGTCATAGCCTCAGCCTCTCTGTTTGCCTAGTCAACCCACTCATGGTCCTCCTCAGTGAAGACGGTATCGGTAGACTCAGTGATCCACTCAGACTCTGGATCGATCTCCGCTAAAGTGATCGAAGAGGAGTCAGTGTCCAAAATCTTTCTGGTCCTAAGACGGAGGTTGTAATGAACAAAACCAAGATCATTCAACCTCTCCACAAACAATCTATCACGCCTCTTCGAGTGGATGTTCCCGAACATGGACCAATTGCACTCACATCCAGAAGCGCTGCATGGCTGACTCAAAATACGGATGGCAATTTTTTGAAGGTTTGGGGTTGAGGGCCCAAACATTTGCCACCATCTATTTGAAATAACGAAAAGGAAAAAAAAATCAAACTCATTTCCAACTTTAAGGCTAGATTATAAAATAAAAAATTAAAATGCATAAGCCATAAACTTAAGAATCTTAAGTTTACATATATTTCTACTTGGCTGCTATCGTGTTCGAGCCTCTATGCACATGCTGCTTGTGAAGATTGCCCCTTCTCGATTATTATATTTATCGAGCTGGAGCGTTGTACTTGAGGCTGTGCCATCAATACACAACTTTTGTACCACTATATACAAGCCACTAAGAACCTCCTCATCCGCCTTGAAGTCATCACGGAATCGAAATGCCGGATTGAGGTAATAGGCTGTTGCATGGATGGGCCTATGAAGCTAGTTCTGCCATCTCCTATCAATAATCTCTCAAATGGGGCCATACTTATCCTCATCCTCTGCATATATGGATCTAATGGCCTCCTTGGCCCTATCCATACCCTCATATATATAGCCCATATAGGGCTTCTCCCCGTCAACAATTTGTAGGAGAACTACGATGGGCTCAGTGACCTACACATAATGTTAAACAAAAACAATTAAGTCACAAATTAAATAAATAAAAAGCAAAATTGCAAAGTTAAATTGTTAATAAATTAAAATTAAATTACTAAATAGTAGATACTAGATACTAAATGTTAAATTGTAATAAACTTTCCTACACGATTTCTCCATAGGGCATCCAAAAACTTGGCTCATCAAAAATGCAATTTACCACATCTATCCCTACAATGGTCATAGCATAGGATGAGGAAGCCCACTCCTCACCAACAAACATACGCCTCAAAGCCGCCTTTGATTTCATCAAGGATTTCAGTGTGAGGAAGTTTGAGGCAAACTTCGTGATACCAGGACGAGCCAACTCCTTTTGCCCCGTGTACTGCCTCATAATGCTAAGGACGAATGCATGATTGTAGATAAACTTGCTGATATTTTTGGCCCTTTCAACTATTGATTTCACCCATTCAAGCTTACTAATATCCTCCAACATGATGTCAAGGCAATGGGCTACACATGGAGACCAAATTTTTTCGGGTGCCTCTCCATCAAAAGTTTACCTGCAACAATTTTAAATTAATTAGAAATTTTGATGTGTTAAGAAAATTTTAAATAATCATAGATGCCTCTCCATCAAAACTTGAAAAGTTCAAAGTTTACCTGCAGCAACATAACTTGCTGCATTATTTGTCACCACTTGCACCACATTTTCTTCCCCCACCTCTTGTATGACTTCCTCAATAGCTTCACATAAGTATGTGGCATTTTTCACATGTGAGGAAGCATCAATAGACTTCAAGAACATGGTGGATCCTGAAAATAGAGTTTCAACAAATCAAAATTTAATTTATTCAATGCATTTAGGGAAGTACAAATTAGAATGAATCATGATCAATCACCTCCGCATGAAACAAAAAAATTTAGGAGCGTTCTATTCCTCCTATCCATCCAACCATTTGTGATGATGGTGCAACCCTTTTGGCTCCAAGACTGTTGGTGGTCCTCTAGCTCAACTTTCATATTCTCAACCATTTCTAACAAGAGGGGGCCACTTAACTCAGCATTAGTAGGGGCTTTAAACCCCGCACCGCAAATGGTTATGGCATCTACCATGCCTTGCCAATAAGGAGACTTGTCACAAATAGATCATGATTAGACAAAGTAGAGTTCAACTTCAAACTATAAATTTATTTTTAAACTTAAAGCAATCAAATCAAAAAGAATTATCTGGCTGCAATAAATGGAATGTTGCAAAAGTAGCAAAACTTGCAAATTTGTTTTCTTACAGCATCATGAACCTCCTTGTTCCAACCCATGCTCTCAAGCGAGGGTTGTGCCCCAGGAGTACTGCGTGGCACAAAATAACTATCCAACCTGGATTTTCGAATTCTAGGGCTAAAGGTAATAGTGCCACTAGGAGGAGTAGAAGTAGAAGCACTAGCACTAGAAGAAGCACTAGGACGAAAGGGAGGCATGGAAAAACCCTCTCCAACCCAGTGTGCAGATGCGGGTGCATGGGAGCCAATAACACTTAACTCTTCCAATTGCCTCTTCTTAGTTAACTTTTCTTGTTCATGTGTTTCTAATTGGACATAACAGAAACGTTTTGCCTTAGCAGTTTGTTTTTTACATACCTCAATATCATGGCTAGGTATGCCGGCAATATGGTATTTAAATCTATTGATGCCACCAAAATTAATTTCTTTACAAAAAAAACATTTTGTTTGATTTTTTTGTCTACCAATAAAGTCTTCAGTATATTTCCAAGCCTCATCCTTTTAAGGCATTGTGAAAAATGAATGTTTTTTAAACGTGAAGGCTGCTGCAATAAGAAAATTTTATAAAGTTATAAATTAATAGAAAAAAATCAGCAAACCCTACTTTTTAAAAAAAAAAAATTGTAAATACATGTTTACAAATTTTTTCTAAAAAAATGTAGGGTTTGCACTTCGCTATTATTCTACTTCTCTCATTGAAGTTAAGCTAAAAAAATAAAAAACATTCAAGATTTGGAAAGTTAACTGTTAAACTAAAAAAATTTAACAAAGAAATGAAAAAAATCCGTTAACATACCTAAAAAACCCAACAAAATCTACAAAGTTTAACACTTACCTCTTTCAAATGAGTTGAGAAGTCTTGCCATGGACTCCTTGATGCTCTCAATGCAAGCCTATGGCCTCCCCGGTATGATTTGTGGTCTCCTTGATGCTCTTCTTCCCTGCTGGTTGCAAACCTACGGCCTCTTGTTTTACTTCCTCTCTCTCACTTTTCCTCTCTTCTTCTCACAACTAGCAATTAGAAGACCTTTTAAGGTTAAATGAAAGAGAAATAAAAAAAAAAATGTCAAAAAGCTTTTATTTTTTTTGTTTTTTAAAGTCGAAATTTACACATGGCGTCGATCGAGTCCTGGAGCTCGGACTCAGCGAGGAGCTCGGACTCAGCGAGTTTTGCCATAACTTGCCTGACTCGCAAGTCAAGCAAGTTATGGCCAAAACCCGCCGAGTCCGAGTCTCGAGTCAGCAAAACTCGCCGAGCTTGGCTCGACTCGCCAACTCGGCGAACTCGCCTGGCTCGCGGTGAGTCTGGGAACTCTGGGTGAAATAGTAAGAGATGACCAAGGCAAAATTTATTATAGCTTTGCTTACAGAAATGTGTGAACAAACCAACAATATGGTGGAACTATTGGCTTGTTTCAACAGTCTATCAGCCATAATCTAAGGATAATGAATCTCCAGAATTAAATCTCTAACCTAATAATCCAACATTTTGGGAATGTCTCTGCTAGAAACCTAATTAATCATAATTAGCTATTAACTGTTGTTACTAAGAGAAATGATTTCCCAACTTGATGGGACTATGCCCCTTGATCCGTATATAAATAACCTAATCACCCTATTCACTTCCACTCATCTATCTATTACTATATTCTTATTGTATATTTGATATGTAGATTTTATATTTGTTCTGTATGGCAGGTATGAGATAAGAAAATCAGAGCTAACTTTCTTATAACATGTGGTTTGCAAGATTGCTGCTGATTTTTTCCCGTTGAAACCTAAGCCTGTGGTTTGGTCAAATTTTGAGTCTGACCAAAACAATCCTTCTTTGGCTTGTGTCTAATTTCTTGGTGTTTCATCAAATTCTTAAAGACTTAAACGATATAAAGGAAAAATACAAAAAATATATATTTACAGTTTGTTTTAATTAAAAGTTGGAAATTTATTCTAATGAATTGTAAGTCAAGAAAATAAAGTCATAAAAATTCCTAATAATAGATATAAATAAGCTTCAATTATTTATTAACACATAAAATAATGCAGTATAAAACAGTTAAATCACAAAAAGCAAGCAACCAAAAGAACATGAGTTAAACTTAGGGAATAAATAGAAAGAAAACAAGAAGAAAAAGAAAACAAAGTGTTGGTTGAAAATTTTGTACACTTAGGGAAATATACAAAATTGTGGTTTCAACCACAGCACAGGAGTAAAAACTCTCCTAATCAAGGGAAGGCTCCCCCTATTTAACTAAAACTGAAATAAAAACAGGATGGTATAGCAGTCTTCCTTCTTTCTTCAAAAAAGACAATATCCTTTTCTCTTCACAGAAAAGGATAGCGATTGAATATGAACAGTAGTAACCACTTTTAAGTAAAATGAGAGAAAGGAAATGAAGTTTCCTGAAAGCGCAAAGACTTCCGTCACTTCCTTCGGGACGAGACAACAATATCAAACTCAAAGACTTGACTATTGGAAGTCCTATCTACCCTTTGCTATACTAAATTTTACAATGAATAAAAGACGACAGCACAAAGACTGGAATAATTTATTCTTTTAACACAAAGACAAGAACTAATGCAAGCTCAAAGACTTGTTGCTATTTCTTATCAAACAATAATTTTTTCTCAAGAACAAACGCAAGCTCAAAGACTTGCTGCTCCTTCTAGAGATTTCTTATTTTAATTAATCTTCTCTACTTGCAGCTCAAAGACTTCAAATCAGATTGGACTAAGCTCCTTTAGAAACACTTTGCATAGAATAAATAAAAAGAATGAAACTCAAACTTGTAGCTCAAAGACTCAAAACTTGAGTAATCTTTCTTTATTATTCTTCAAAACCTTCAATTCACATACATAAGCTCAAAGACTTCTTGCTGTAAATTTGGTAGAGTTTTTGCTTGCTTTTCCAAAAGATATATTTACAATGGACCCTCAAGTATTTATAGAAGAGGAGCCTTGAGAAAAAGGTGGGAGGATCCTAACTAACTTGAGAGATTCTCTCAACCACCAAGACTCATTCAATAAATAACTGAGACTTCATTAACTAACTAAGAGTTACTCCAACTAACTAAGACTTATTCCAACTACAGTCCTAATCAAACACAACTTGTAGTTGCCTTACATGTAATTACAAAAGTGCAAGTAATGTGTAACTTGCATTTTACAAAAAATACTTTTACATGTAACTTGTCAAAACAAAATTACAACTAAAGATTGCAAAAGAGAGAAAATTCAACTAAGTGTTGAAAGACACTTAAGTTGCGTTTTGTGAAGACATGAATCCTTGAAATTTCCGGATGCTCACTTGTAGTTCCTCGGGATTCGGTTCATGGGTGTTCTTGGCAACAACCATAGTCTTCACAATAGTGTCGTGACAGTGGAGGAGCGCGGAATTGTTTTTATCCAAGATAGACTAGATTTCATGCAAAAAGGCTTGGTGTTTCGTCAATGCTTGAATTGAAGTTGCCGAGAATTGTTCGCTCCTCCATTCATTATGAATCCTCATCTGTAAATCAGCAAGAACTTCTTCTTCTGGAATCAGCTCTCCATCCTGACTTACTATATTGCAAGAGGCCCTTTCACAATGTGAGACAATACCTCGATAAACTTCATCCCGAAATCTCCTTGCATCACCGACCTCCTCAATGAGGGATTTAAGAACAAGGGTCTTGTTTTCCATGAGTTCTTCAAATTCCAAGTACATGACCCTAGAAGAGATGATGGCGTGCTCCTGCAAAATACTCAGCTGTTGTTGGGGCATGGTACGTCAGATTGCCAGACTTTTCTCAACACTTTCCAGATTCTTTTTGAAAGTGTTAAAAGTTTGATCCAGTTTCTCCTCAATAGTTTCCAACTTAGACATTATTTGAAAAATGTCCTTTACTACTTGTACACATTGATCATGAAGCTGATCAACCCAGGAATCCAGTGCTTGTACTTTTTGAGCAACCCTTTCCACTCCACGAATCGATTCTTGGGAACCAGAAGAACCTATGGAGTTACTCCCTTCAGCAGCAGGTTTTGTGATTTTATGAATGACTACCATAAGCTGTCGATTTTCCTCTTCTAGCTTGTCTTTCTTTGCAAGAAGTCGTCACACCTTTGCACCAGAGAAGAAACAGAAAACTGAGCATCATGTTTAATGACCTCATGTGTTTGCTTGCCCAATTCTACCCTTGTAACCTTATAATCAGCAGCTGACATTTCATCAAGTGGCTTATCTGCAATAGGTTCCACAATTTCAGCTACTTTCATCTTGTTACTATCAACAGTTACCCTAGAGATAGTCTTGGCCTTCTTAGCAACTTTGGATCTGGACTTTTTGAGTTGCTGGTAGTCAAAGGCATCAGGTGAGATCTCTTGCTTCTTCCTTTTCGGGGTAAAAGAACTAAGCCATGGAGGCAAAGTCATCAACTCACTTCCAGTAGTAGCTGTAGGCAAAGGAGAAGCAGTTTCTGTTTGAATTACCGTGGTCACCCTGGGAGGAATATCTGTTTGGATAGCGACCACGGTTTGCTTAGTTACCAATGGACATGAAGATTGCCTCATGAATTCTTTAAAACCAGAAGTGGAAGTATCAATTTCTGATAACTGAAGGCAAGTGGGATTATCTTCAGGAACTTTCAACACACTTTCTTGTTGCCGATCAGGAGAAGGCTCGTATGCTGAAATGGGAACTGCATTCTGAGGAGACTCCTCTACGAGCAAATCAGGAGGTGAAAGAGGCGTCTCAATGGAAAATGGAGGAATGACCTCGTGAGGCGAGTCTGAAACTGGAGACTTAGGAGCATCGTCAGATTGCTGCCCCTCTTCTGGATTATCCAGATTGATCACCTGAACATGGAATTGTGATTTCTCCTTCCCACGAATAGTCATCTCCTCAGGAGGAAGCACTATTGCACGATTGACTCGTAACTTGATCCTTGTGCCCGAAGATGAAGCACCCTCCTTGTTATCAATCTGAATCTCAGACTTTCGTCCAAGAGGCCCCGTAGAATCATCCTCTTTACCAACCTTAATTTTGATAAGTCTAACAGCATTACTTTTCAGCCATGTGTTAGTGTTGGCCAAGATAGGTTGAAATCTGTCAAGGATGGAGACGCACTCCTTGTGTGACCATTGGATCAAAGGAAGTGGAGCTTCCTCAACCCTCCGTGAAATGTATTCAGGATCAAGTATATGCCCGTCATCAATCATCCCTTGTGGGATATCTGCCAAGTTCAAGTCAACAATTTGCTCAACAGTGAGCCTGCAGTAATCCATCTTCAGAATTTCGGCTTCTGTGCAGAGATCTACCCAAATGTCTTCAATGCGATGAACATGCACAAAGGATTTCTTGATCTTCTCCTTCATACCTCTATAATCAAAATCAGCTCTAGGTTTGAACCTCTTAAGCTTGATTTCCTGCAATTCAGCCTCCATGGCCTTAGCCTTTACAGATGTGACGAGGGAGTATCGACCAATTTTTAATGGGTTTGTGGTAGAGATCCCCATTCCAACCTTGTGTCTAGCAGACTGAAAAGTATGAACAGCCATGATCTGTCTTCCCAACTCCATAAGAATTATCTTATCGGCTGGGTATCTTGGAAGCATGTATGGCTGACCATCATAGCATCCAATCCTCATATAGGTGAAGGTGGGAAATTGCAGGAACAAACACCCATACTCAGACACCTTGACCCATGCCTCATCTGATACTCTTTTGTTCCTGAGATCCATGTCAAACTGACACATGAAATATCCGAAGAATGCATCTTGGACCCTTCTAAAATGCAGTCTGCTGGGTTTCAATGGCAACTGGTCATAATGTTCCCAAATTGGTATAAGCGAACGATCACCCTTGGTAGAAAGATCTGGAAAGTGTCTAAGTAGGAATTGCTGCAAGTTGTTCACACAAGGCATCGCTCATGACTTCCCCCCATGAAATGTGATGTGATTGCCGTATGAACATAATGAATTGATACATCCATGGCTCAAAGACATTGGAATGCTCAAGGCCCATCATCCTGCTGAGAAGAGTGATGGTGTCTCCAATCTCCCATTTGAAATCACAATGGTACAACTTTGCCCACCTTGAGAAGGAAGGACGTGGCTCTTGGATCCACCTATTGATGTGTCGCTTGCAGTCTTTTTCCCTTTTCACATAATACTCTGCTGCACTTTCTTTGGTGATTTCCATATAAACAGGTGCAGGAGGTATTCTGAAGACCTTCTCGATTGTATCCGCATCAAGACAAATTATAGCTTCACCATCATCATTTTTGATGACTCTTGACTCCTTGTCAAAATGATGGGCGCATGCAAGAACGAACTCAGGTTCTAGGGCAGCCACTGGAAAGGAAGATGCATGATGGATATGGCTGTCCAACAACCGTTGCAAGTTGTTATCCTGTGGATCTTCTACCTTGTTGATGAATTCTGCCATATCAACGTGCCCTATCTCCCTGTCTCTGATGCAATCCAAAGGAGAAGAAACCTGGGAAGGTGCAACCTCATTCTGATATTTGTTATATTTGTATTTCATTTTCTTTGGAGTTGGAGATGCCGGCAAATCTGACATTGATTGGGAACCTGGAATGCTGTGATGAAGACTTAAAAGAGTTAAGGCAACATCATAGTCAGCTGCAAATATCATTCTTCCTTCTTCAAATGAGTAAAACTTTGATTTTTGGATTTCATGATTTTGAGAGAGGAAGAGGGGAAATATGTAGAAATGGGAAAATCTTGACTTTGACCAATTTCGGATCTTGGGAGAATTTTCGCAAGTATACAAGTTGGAAAGGACATACATGCAATCGGGGTTTTAAAACCCGAATACAAGTACACTTGTAATTTCGAAAATAGAGAAATGGACGAAAAATGAGATTTTGACTTGCGGGAAATGATGGAAATGGAAAGTACCTATATGGGGAACATGAATGGATAGAAATGGGAAAATCCGGGAAAGTTATTTTCATGAAAATGGGAAGAACTTTTCAACATGTAATCCGGTTTTTAAAACCAGAATTTGCAAGGGAGGGGTATTTCACACTTTTTAACTTGGAATTTTAACCAAAAATGGTTAAATTCCTTAACCGTAGGGGAAGAACAAGAATTTCCAGCGAACTTGTAATCGAGATTAAAATCCCGAATACAAGTAAAGAGGGAATTTTGGGAAGAACAATGTAATTCAACAATTGCATACCAAGGGGAAGATTTCTTTCACAAAAACCAATTTTGGGGGGAAGAATCAACACATGCCAAAAATGCAACTAAGAATGAAAATAAAGAAAACAAGAAAATAATAAAAAGAAGGAAAGAAAGGAAAGAGAACATACCTTTCTTAAAAATGCAAAATGCTTCTCCAATAATGCAACAATTCTTGGAATGAAGAAGCAAAACCGGTAAAAAGGAGCAATCCGTAATGCCAAACCCTTATCACGTTTTTTTGCAAAAATGCCCCAAACTGATAAATGTAGCAGCAATCCCAAACTTGGAGGACCAAAATGCCAATGAGAGAGTACATCCAAGTGGATTAGAGCAAAACGCCTAAGGAGGAAGAAGAAGGAATGATGACAAATGTTGCAAAACGTAGCCAAAGGGAATCACGTGAAAAACGTGGCCACCGTTTCAAACTCCAACGGCATCATTAAATGGCTCGACAATCCTCCTAAACTCCACGCCTAGATAGGAAAGGGCAAAACGATTTAGGAGAGTGGAGTAAAAAACGCCCAAAATGTGGATTGAAAGAACCACGTTTTTGCTGATTTAGCTCCCAAAACTAGTAATAATAAACTCTAAATGGCGAAAAATGTGTTTGTAAATGCATGAGAATAGGATAGAATCCTAAACGCCTTGCATCTCCAGCAAATCTCCCCAAAAAATCGCTTTGACATCTTCAACAAATCCATTTTTCATGCAAATCGGGTTTTGGAAGACAAATGACAAGTTCGAATTGCCCAAAATCATGCAAATCGGGTTTTGGGGAGAAAATAACAAGTTTTATTTTCACTTTTTCCACTTACAAGCCAAAATCGGGTTTTTTAAGACAAATTGCAAGTTTTATTTTTTACTTTTTCACTTATCAAGCCAAATCGGGTTTTTTTGGACAAATGACAAGTTTAAAATTGTCAAAAATGCACTTGCAAGGCAAAATCGGGTTTTTGGGAGCAAATTGCAAGTTTAAAATACTTGTAAAAGGGAAATAAAATCCCTACAACAAGTTAGAAATACTTGCACATATGTAATGGGGATTTAAAATCCCTATTACATGTTAAAACCATTAAAGTAGGGGTTTTTTGACCAAACTGCAAGTTTACTTGCAGTTGAGCCAAAAAATCCCTATTTTAACTAAAAATGACCAAAAAACAATAAAAAGATAAAAACAACAAAGGGGAAACTTAAAATAAATTACAAGTAACATATTTGAAATAAAAGTGCACATGTAATCAGTCAAAAATTCCCCGACAAAGACCAAAACAATGAATATCATTTAAACTTGCAGTTTGAAGAAAATTCTCCACCTGCAGTCGAGGTTTTAAAACCCGAAATTGAAGGAAAGACATAGCAAACGAACCCAGAATTGGACGAAATTCGAAACGTAGTTCGGGAATGGACCGAGGATTAAGCCAGTCCAAGGATTAGTCGAAATTTTGCCTCGGGGAGCGTGCCATAGAGTAATTTTTTTCATTTTTTCATAAAAATTTCAACGTAGTGGTCCTTCATTTTTGTTTCCAAAAATGAGGACAACACAAAGTGATCGAGTACTTATTTTTTACTAAAGAATATAAGTTAGGGCATATAACTGTTTATCAGGGAGTTTACTCTTTTTAATTAATATACTAATTTTCTTAAAATAAAACATATAGATTAAAAAAATAAATTGTAAGAAGTATAAATAACCATGTGTTCCGATATTTGTGACCATTCACTTGTTTTTTTGAGAAATGAAACTTGCAAAGCTTGGTTAAGAGTCTTACACAGATAGATGCTTTTCCAATTGAGATATTTTATTGTTTACAAGTTAATACGAAAGAATGTAAAAAATACACAGTGCCACAATGGAATACGACAAAATCAAAAGTAACAACAAGAATACTAACTTCTAATTGCAACCAGAAACAAATAGATAGTTGGAAAAACAAAGAATAGGTAGCCACTAATATCCAACAGAGGGAGTTTCATAGGATAGTATTCGATTACAATACTATTGATACACAATCACTGAACTCACAGAATAATTCCCAGAAATCGTACTGATTTGCAGTAACTCAGATTTGTTGCAGCCTGAGCCCTGTCGAAGACAAAGGCGAAGGCGGTATGATGCTCTCAGCGAGCTCGATTGTTTATATAGTCCTGTTGATGTGTTTTTTATGCACATGCGAACATAGAATAAAATACCTAAAGGTACCTTATCCTCTCTTGAGCAAAGTTTCTCGACTGCTGAAGATCTCGCCGAAGGATCAGTTGAGGCAACTCCAAGGTTCTTGTTTGTAGGTTCTCTACTCGTGGATAAGCTCTTTGTGGTATGATGTGATTTTGCTTGAATCACAAGGGGACTTACACTTGACGACCTAAACATCTGATCTGCTGGAATCATAGGATTTCACTAGCCTAGATTTTGAAAAAAGGAAAAAGGACGAGGGCGAGGAAAGGATCTAATTCTGATACTAAGAAATGTAGGAGCAATGATTGATCTTTGATGAAATTCTAACTAAGTCTTGTTTTGACATCGCAGGACCATCTCCACAAGGTTAGTGCGATCTTCGGAGGAAAGCCTTATGATGTTCAGATCATCGCTACAGGCATAGACACCATCAAGCTGATGCATATCAGTGAAGAAGTGACAATTGAAGTTGAGCTTAAGCTGAATGATTCCAGTTGACTACACAAGGCAAGTCTGCAATCAACAAACTGCTAGTAGTATGGAAATACAAATTTCACCATCAATCAAACACATTTCTTCCACTCATCTAATAACATGAAATTAAATCTGAGAAGTATAGAGACCATGCAAATTGTTGAATCGACCCATAGATTTCACCATTTCTTCAATGAAGTTTTACAAGTCTTTTACAACATCTTGGCAACAATCTTTGCCTTCTCTCTCTATTCTATTCTAAGTGCCATTCTATCAACTGACTATCCACTATTAGCTAACTATTCACCTTCTAACTACTGACTAACTATTGTTGACTCCTATTCACTAACTATTAGCCTTTACAAATGAGGAGCCAGGGCTTATATAGTGCCCACAATACAATTCAATGGCTTAGATCAATTTGAGATCAATGGCCAAGATTTTACAATGAAACCCTAATTAGGGTTTGTTACAACCAACTTAATTTTGAACAATGAAATAATTGCATTATTTGGACACATGTCTTCTCTAGAATATTCGAGCAATGGATAACTGGGGTAGGTACATCGAAGTTTGTGCCATCTCCCATGAGTCAGGTGCATTGAATCTGGACATGCTGAGGTGGACCAACCCGACTGGAGGAGTGATGACTGGGATGCCAGCTTGTCAAACACTTGTAACTTGGTAGATATTCAATTTGATGTTACTGAGAAGCTAGCTTTAATTAACTTTTTTGAAACTCTCTGCTTCTTCAACGAACCCTTGCTTTAACTTCCTTTGTCTTCGATGTGCAGGATGGATGGTGTACCTTTCCTTCGAATGCTAGACTGGAAGAGGTCGTCCCTGATGATGCTTGGTCGGAGAGGGCCGTCCTTGATGATGCTGGGCTGGAGAAGGTCGTCCTTGTCTTGGTCTGGTCCTGTGGAGGTCGTTATTTGATGCCTACACAAAAATTTAAAATTAGTCTTTGAACATCATACCTTAAAGCATAGAATTTAGGACCTTCCAAGAGAATGATTTAAGATATTAATTTGAAAATGACATGATAAATCCAGAATTCTAAATTTTCAAATTAATTATGAATGGAGATTAGATTTTTCAAGACTTTAGACTTTAAAAGATTGCTATGAAATCAAAACAAGTCTTGAATAAGAACTTCAAAAAGGATTCTTCATACCTTCTCCTTTGAAAGCCTAACTATGAACCTTGAAAAATGAAGGAAGAAGATCAAATTTGGTGGATAAGGATTGAATTGTGGTCTTCCTTTGGATGAATTACGCCTCAATTAGCCTTCAAAAAGCTTCGCCTTCCACTAGCTTCTCAAAATCTAGAAATTCGCCTTCAAACACCTTCCAAAATCTGGAAATTATCCTCCAACTTGCTCAATTTCGCACCTCCAAATATGCTCTTCAAGTTCGCATGAGAGATAATGAAAGAATGATTTGAATATGCTACAATACACCTCCCTTATATAGGGCGCTCACCTTGATTTCCCTCAAGGCCGACTTGGCAAATAGGGAATAAAATAAAATAAAACTCCTCTCAAAAGATGGCCGACTTGTTTGTAAAGGCACAATAATGATTTTTGAGTGCTTAAGCATAATTTTTTAATTTTTAAATTAATTCCAAAGCTCAAAGATGGATTTTTTCAATTATTTCAAGGCCTAGAAATTAATTAATTAAATTGCAAATGCCTTAATTCATGTGAACTTGATTTAGACTCCCCAAATGTCTTGAATTTGGCTAATTTAGTGAAAATTGAGGAATATCAAGGTTTGATCAAGGCTTAATGAAGGCTCTTTGCTTCTTAGGCACTGAAATATCCAAAGTGATGAATGCCTAAGTTATTTCAAGACTTGTTTGAATTCTCATCTAGGCTAGTTTGCTTCATGAATCAAAATCTTCACAACCTAGGTTTGCCATCACAATTTTGCATTTTGCCTTAAACTTAACCTAAACAAGGTGAATAATAGGTGTTTTCAAGAATTTCTCCCTGGACCCTTTGGAAGGGTCAGGAGTGATTTTTCAAATTAGGTCCTGAATACCTTGTTTTTCGACTCCAAAATCTCCCGGAAGACGAGCTTATGTTTGTTTTGACCTAATCAAAGTCTTGCATTTCAAACTTTTATCATTTCACATGAGGAAATTAGGTGAAAATGTAAATTTCGCCCTGGACCCTTTGGAAGGGTCAGGAGCGATTTTTGCTTATTAGGTCAAAATTCACCTTAGTTTGATCGTTGACCTCCTCCAAGGCAATCTCCAGGGTTCATTTATCTCCATTATTGGGTTAGCTCATCAAAACTTTGAAGGAAATATTGCATTTTTGGGAATTTTGCTCTAGACCCTTTGGAAGGGTCAGGAGCGATTTTCCCTCTTGAGCTCAAAATTCTCATTTTGTGAAGGTCTAAATTTCTTCAAGGCATTCCAAAGGGCATCTTTTACTGTAGCCCAGACCTAGTTTCACTTGAATTTTGGAGGAAAAGGTGACTTTGATGTTTTTCGCCCTGGACCCTTTGGAAGGGTCAGGAGCGATTTTTCTTGCTTAGGCTTACTCCTTCATCAGCTTTTGTTGAATTTTTCACTCATAGCTAGGCAATGTTCTTCCTCATTCACTCCACCCAAGTTTGGCTTGTTCTTGCAAGGTAAAATAGGGGTTTTTTAGATTTTCTCCCTGGACCCTTTGGAAGGGTTAGGAGCGAAAATCCTCCTTTGGCCTAAAATCATCACTTTTGGAAACCAACATCAAGTCAAAGCTAGTCTCAAGGGCATTTCTTACCTTAACCAAGCCTTGTCTTAGCATAAATTTGAAAGGAATGGGTAGGTTTTAGGATTTTCGCTCTGGACCCTTTGGAAGGGTCAGGAGAAAAAATCTTGTTTTAGGGCTATTCCTTCATCCTTTCATCGTCAAATCATTTCCAAGGCATGGAACATCACGCCTCACTCCCATCCAAGTCATGAATAGCAAAATCTTGTTTTAAATTTGCAAGAAAAAGGGAGAATTTGGAAATTTCGCTTTGGACCCTCTGGAAGGGTCAGGAGCGAATTTCCCTCTTGGCTTCAAAATTTTCATTCTTAGCAATCCAATTCCACTTTAGGGCAATTCAAAAGTCCTCTCAAAAGATGTCTAAGCTTGGTCTAGTCCAAACTTTGGAAGAAAGGATGACTTTGAGGATTTTCGCTCTGGACCCTTTGGAAGGGTTTGGAGTGAAAATCTCTTCTAGGCTCAATTCCTTCATCCTTTCAACCTCGATCATCTTCAAAAGGCAAAAACACACTTCCTCACACCCATTCAAGCCATAAAAACCAAAAAATTGTTTTGACCTTGCAAGAAAAAGGTGTATTTTAGGAATTTCGCTCTGGACCCTCTGGAAGGGTCAAGAGTGAAATTGCCTTTCCTAGGCAGAATCCTTCATTTTCTTCATTTCCAAACATGCCTAAGGGTTTCAACATGCTCTTTCCACCTTTCATCATGCCTTTGATACTCCAATCCGACCAAACTGAGCAAGAAATGTCTCCCATAAAGATTTTCACCTTGGACCCTTTGGAAGGGTCAGGAGTGAAAATTAGGTTTTAAGCAAAATCCTTCATTCTTTTAAGTTGAAACTTCTTCAAGAGGCAAATGGGAGTTGTCCTTGTTTCATTCATGCCCAAAACTTGACCTTTTTCATTGCAAGATGAGAGCTATTCAAAATTTTGCTCTGGACCCTCTGGAAGGGTCAGGAGCGAAATTGCCTTCCTTGTCCAAAATTCTTCATTTTGCATGCTTCCAAATCTTCAAATGTATCAAATGATGTCCAAACTTCATTCCAAGAGACCCTACACATAAAAAGTTAGCCAAAATTAGTGAAAAATAAGCTCAAATAAGATTTTTGCTCTGGACCCTCTGGAAGGGTCAGGAGCGAAATTTTCATTCCAGGCCAAATTGCTCAGTTTTCAAGTTTCAAACCACCTCACAAGGAAAAAACATACCCATTCATCTCCCATCAAGCCAACGCCTAGCCAAAATAAGGAGGAAAACAAGAGTTATAAAGATTTTCGCTCTGGACCCTTTGGAAGGATCAGGAGTGAAATTCCTAATCTTGGCCAAAATCTTGACTTCATTTTCACATTTTTCCATCCAAACAAGTGTTTGGCCCTCAAAGATGCCTGGGAACGAGTTGGTTGTAAGTTTGGGTCAAACAAAAATGTCTTATGGAGAATTTCGCTCTGGACCCTTTGGAAGGGTCAGGAGCGAAATTTGACTTTTTGAACTCTCCGTCAGTATCATTTTATGGAACTTTCATCTTTCTTATACTTTTAAGTTATATTCCATATATACTTTCAGGATGTTTGAGAGTGGTTTTGGACCTCCAGGAGTTATATTGCAAAATCTAATTTTTGGAGGATTCTTCAGTTTTCCAGACTTAGTCAAATTTTAGGATCAGGGCATTCCAGACTTAGCCAAATTTTAGGGCATTTGAAGATCAGGATGACATTCCAGACTTTATCACTCACCAGCTTGACCTAGCTCGGACCTCCAAGAATGATACTCGCTCACCAAGCAAGACACAATTAACAACAAGAGCAAAACCAGGCCCTAAGGAAGACTCTTAAGGAAACCCTAATTCTGGGACCCTGCGGACTCACCCTAGCTCAAGCAGAGCCTGCCATTCAATAATCCCCTCGACAACACTCATCCTCCAAAGGCTAACAGACAAAACCCTAAAAGACCTAGAAAGCAAACCCTAGAAAGCAAAAAAGCAGGGGTCCCCATTTGCAATGGGGTGATGTGTGAATACGTCACAACAAGTCCCAATATGAATGGCTCCCATCACTACGATTCCTGGCTTCCCTTATGCCTCGCTAGATGACCGAAATAGATGACCTTATTCATGCATCAGCTATAGTTTCGGTCCTTTGAATGGCAACATGACCCCAATTCCTCAAGTACTTGCACCTTTCTGTGCCTTTACCTGATATTTCTATCTTGCGTGTCCTCTCTGCAATTAATGGTGATATAATTAATCAATGGAACAAGTTTAGTGCTTGAAAATAAGGCTTTGCAAGTGCAGGGTTTGCGTCCCACCTTTGCTCAGTCTCTGAGATGAACGTCTCAGTCACTTCTCATGCACACGGGCGATTCAAAACTCTTTTCAAGCATGCCCAAAGTGTCGACCATCCCCTCTTAAATAAACTGGCTGTGCCGGTTTATTGAGAAGCCGACCATAGGTCGGTTTGGGAAAACACAAAAATCAGTTTTTCTTCATAATCAAGTGGAGGTAGCTCTTCAGAAGGTGTGATATGTTGTCTGAATGCCTTCTTTAGACAGGAGACGTGGAATGTATGATGGATCTTGTTGTTTGGTGGTAATTCCAATTCATAAGCAACCTGCCCTAATTTCCGAAGTATCCGGTAAGGTCCATATGGTCGGCTTGGGAAAACACAAAAACCAGTTTTTCTTCATAATCAAGTGGAGGTAGCCCTTCAGAAGGTGTGATATGCTGTCTGAGTGCCTTCTTTAGACAAGAGACGTGGAATGTATGATGGATCTTGCTGTTTGGTGGCAATTCCAATTCATAAGCAACCTGCCCTAATTTCCGAAGTATCCGGTAAGGTCCATAGAAGCACGGTTTCAATTTTTCAGCCCCACTACCTTTAATGGACGATTGCCTATAAGGCTGCAACCTTAAATATACCAAATCTCCTTCCATAAATGCCCTTTCCATTCAATGCCTATCAACATACATCTTTTGTTGATTTTGGGCTTTGCGCAAGTTGTTTTTGAGAGCTTCTAAGATATCCCTACTCCGTAGAATTACATCTTTAGCACTAGGGACTTTGCTATTTGATAATATCAGATCCACAAAGGAGGGTGCATCATACCCATAAAGTGCTTTGAATGGTGACATTTTAATGGACATGGCAATATTCCCCTAGATGTAGCCATTTGACCCAAGATGTTTTCTGCCTTGTTACATAGTTCCTTAGGTAGCCCTCGATCCACTTGTTCACTATTTCCCTTTGCCCATCTGTCTGTGGATGATAGCTAATGCTAGGGGTTAACTCTGTTCCAGTCAAACGAAATAACTCCTGCCAAAACAAACTGAGAAATCTGCTATCCCTATTGCTCACAATCATTTTTGGTAATTGTTGATTTGTTTTTCACGCACATGCGAACACAGAATAAAATACCATAAGTATCTTATCCTCTCTTGAACAAAGTTATTCAAATGCTGAAGATTTGCCTAAGGATCAATCGGAATAACTCCAAGGTTCTTATATGTAGGGTCTCTACGTGTGGATAAGCTCTGTTGGTGTGATGTGATTATGCTGAAATTCACAAAGGGGACTTACATTCGAATGCCTGAATGTTTGATTTGCTGGAACTTGAGTCCTAACTACTCACTGGGAGATAAAGAAATATAAAAAACATAGGGTTTAGAGAATCTATTCTAGGACCTAGAATGTAAGAATATAGATGAAAGACTAGGTGGAGTCCTACTGGGCTAGGTCTCACCATTAAACTGAACAATTCGACACTAGCTCAGTGCAATCTTTTAAGGGATTTTTGAAGATGTTCAAATTTTCACCATCAAACACTGATTACCATTTAAGTTAATGCATAAACAATGGACGCATAACACTTTGAAGTTAAACTCATTCAATGCCAGTTGACCACGAGGGGCACACTTACAATCAGTAAGAGGCTAGTGGTATGGACTAGGCAGATTCCATACGAGTGCATTCAACAATTTTCTTCATTCAATCTAATTACCTACCATCTAATATGAAGATCCAACAAGAAACCATGCGTATTGTAAGAAACAACACATTTCACCATAACTTCAATGAAAAATGAAGTTTATTTACAATTTTGGGCAACAATCACTTGCCTTCTCCTCCTACTCTACTCTAATTGCTATTTTATTCACTATTCTTCTGCTATTGACTATTCTACTGACTATTAACTATTAACTATTAGCTATTAACAGAGTTGCCGGAAACTCCTTTGTCCCTCCCCGGGAATGCGTTTCCCCGTATACAGCCCAAATACACGTCGAATATTGTACCCACGCATGTCCAAAAATACTTGATTTCCAACCATGCTAAATACTAATGTGATTTGATTTTTAAACAAAATTGACGTAAATCTTCCTAAATTTAATTTTGAAAAACTTCATTAACGCATTTTAAAAAAAAAATGGTATTAACAAAACCTACACCAAATGAGAAAGACAAATGAAATGTTTTTCTATTTCAGTGACCCATTTTTTGGGTTATCTTCCAATGCAACTCTTCTATTTTTGCATATTGTAAAATGTTAAATCTACTTATCATTATTTATGTATTAATTATGTATCTATATTGCTTTTGAAGTAATGAAAATCTCCTCGAATAACTTAGAAAATTGTGTTAAATATATGTGTGTGTTTTTTATGAATGACGTGTCCAGCCGTATCCATATTGGGGGTCTTAAAAAATAGCCGTATCCGTATCCAATACCGTATCCGTGTCCATGCAACTTTGGCTATTAACTATTGACCCTTACAAATGAAGAGCCTGAGCTTTATATAGAGAGCTCATTACAATTCAATGGCTCTGATTAATTTACAATCAATGGCTAGGATTTCAAGATGAAAACCCTAATTAGGGTTTTTTACAACAAAACCTTTTAGCCAATGATAAAAGTACATTTAGTTTATGTGGACCATTGAATGTCGAGGGTAGGTACATCAGAGTTTGTGCCTTCATGCATAAGTGTGGTTCATCGAATCTGGTCATTCTGATGTGAAACATTTTGATTGGAAGAATAGTGACTGGGATGCCACCTTGTCCTATACTCGTGTTCTGGGATGACCTTGGTTGATCTTCCATCGTCCTTGATGTACTTGATGAACCTTTCCTTGACTCTCTTGTGTTTGATGAAGCTTCCTCTTTGATCTTGTATAGTGGCGGTAGGAAGTCATGGTCAAGTCACTCCTCCTTCTCTGGTAGCTCATATCGCCTTGAAATGTTTGTATGATCTCTCTTTTGACATCTTGTGATTTCTCCATGTGATAGAATGAGGACCTTGAGCTTGCTCTATTGCTTGAACACTTGAAGTCATTCAACTTAGAAGCACTTTGAGTCTTCTTCCCTGCATTTTAAGTATCCATGATGATAATGAAACTTGAATAGGTCCTCCTCGTCTTGGCCTAATCTCCCTCCAACTGGATCTTGTTGCCCTGCAAACAAACAAAAGATAGTGTTAGGTGCACATGATATTTCTCACTTCAAACCATCAATAAGAAAACACTTAAATCAATTTTAGCTTGAAGTTGGAAGGAAAGAGCATGCTTATTGTCCTTGTTCAATCTACTTATTTCCTGACCCTAATCAATTTTAGCTTGAAGTTGGAAGGAAAGAGCATGCTTATTGTCCTTGTTCAATCTACTTATTTCCTGACCCTTGTCATTATAGTCTTAGATTGGATCCCTCTCATGTGAAGGCACCATCATTTTTGGCCCCCAAAAGGCTTAAGAGTAGGTATTGCTTGGGTGCTTTGACAAGGTATATAGTCTCTCAGGAAATTCGCTTTGGTACCTTTGGAAGGTACATGTCCTTATCACCAAAGTCGCTCCTGTACCTTGGGAAGGTACATGAGTGAAACTAGGGGTTGTTTGTAGTTCTTTCCCTCTCTAATGAATGCGTGCTTATTGCTTGTGATTTGCATCAAACTTAGAATGTGGCAAAGCTTAGATCATCTTCAAGGAAGCCTTCGACACAATTTCATCAGCAAAACTCTCTCCCAAGGAATTTTGCTCCTGTACCCTTGGAAGGGACATGAGCGAATTTCTTCCTTGGCTCAATTCATACTTCTTTTCCTTTCAAATCACTTTAAACTTGACTTTCAAATCCTTCTTTCACCTCAATCAAGTCAATTTGCTTCCATTATTTCTCAAAATGAGATTAGTTCGATGGCTTAGGTGAGGAATGAAGTCCTTTTAAAAATTTCGCTCCTATACCCTTGGAAGGGACATGAGCAAATTCTTCTCTTAGCTCCATTCATACTTCATTTCATGTCACTTCGCCTCAATCTTGATTTTTGAATCCTTCCTCTCATCATGATCATGTCAATTAGCCTCTATTATTGCTTAGAACAAGATCGGTTCAATGCTTTAGGTGAGAAATGGAGTCCTTGCAAGAAGTTCGCTCCTGTAAGAGCTACCTGAGCGAATTTGGCAAAAATGCTCAAACTCTTCACTTTGTCCTCGTCTTACCTCGTTTCAATTGTTTCCCAAGGCATGTACTAATCAATTTTGCTTCAATTGTGGCCTGGAAGCAAGGATTTTGATCCAAGTGAGAGAGGAGGGGCTTGTAGAAAAATTCGCTCCTGTACCTTTGGAAGGTACCTGAGCGAACTAGGTGCTTGTGTTCAAATTTCAACTTCCCCTTCACATTTCTAAGTCTAAGTTTGCTTGAATTTATTTCCAAAGGCGAGTTCAAGTTGATCCTTTCCAAATCAATACTCCGGAATGAGATTTTCATGCCCATTGGGAGCACAAAGGGAACCTAAGAGGAATTCGCTCCTGTACCCTTGAGAGGGACAGGAGCGAATTTGATGTTCTAGTTCAAATTCTCCTCTCTCTGTCAAATTTCCAAGTTCAATTCATATGGTAGAGCTTCTTCGGAGTGGGGATGAGTGGATTTCGCATCAATCAAGGCCTAGAAATGAAGTATTCCATCAAAATTGAAGCAAGAGTCTCCTATACCCTTCCAAGGACAAGCTCCAAATGAAGTTCGCTCTCTGACCCTTCTAATTCGCTCAATCATCAGCAAGGAGAAGACATGCTGATCAGCAAGGACAAGGTAAGCAAATGATCTCGCCCAATGTCCTTCGGAATTTCGATGGCAAATACATGCCAAAGCTATCTTATCTCCTCACAGAAGGCATTCTCATGAGTGCATCCGATAGAGCTACATTTTCTAGTGTTTTCTCTGATGGTGAACCCTGTAATTTTGCTGAATCGCATGCATCAGAATTCACATCAGGCTGCCTTGAACCATAGTCTCCATTATATCTTTGAACAGATGGTGACTTTGACATTACAGGAGATGGATCCTGGCTTTGAGTAACAGATATATCCTTTTCTATTTCAAAACTTGCCAATTTATAACTTCTGACTGGAGTCCTCAATCCACGAAGTGCGCTTTCCACTGTCAATTCATGAAGTACACCTGAAATTCGCTCTTGATCAGATACATGAAGTTTGCTCCTGGAGGCAAGGTCATGAAGTGGATTTCAAACTTGGAAGAAATTTGTTGTTAGTAAACTATGATGCACTTGCTCGTTCTTCTTCATCATTCCATGAGCTTCCCTTTGCCTTTGTATCAAACTCCAACTCTGTTTAAGGTGGCGAATCTCCTGCAGTCAGCTCCATAAGTGCATACTAATGGTCTGATCCATCCTCTTCATATGATCGAATCTTGATATTGTCCCTTTCCCAAATATGGATATTGATGTGTGATTCCTCCTTGAATTTGATTTGCCTTGGAGTGTAGTCTTTAAGCTTTCTAATAAAATCATCTCTTTATCAGCTTTCGGTCCCCTTATCAAAACCTGAAAGACACATAATGAATCAAGAATCCTGCAAATAAAACAATCTTACACACCCCTAATGCATCATTAATTGCTTTCAAAGATCAATTGAAATCTGGAAAATAACAATCTACTGATGGAATTAGTCCTTGAAATCAGTTCTAATCTGAATTTTGATCCTCAAATTTGTAGCTCTGCCTCTCTGTCTGCTACAATTCGCTGTCTTTAGATTGCAGAGCAGATTGTATCAATTGCTTTGATTAATGCCTTGGAATGAGGATGGATGTCCTCTTATATAGAGGGTGGATGTTAAAGGGTCTCTTTTACTCTATCTTCATTAAAGTGACACATCTTCATTTAGAGGCCAGCCTGCTTATTTTTTGGCTGGTGCCACATCTTGCATTGTGTCTTATCGTGCTGGGGATATTAGGGGTCAAATAAATGATGAGGTGGCTGCTTTCCTTTTAAACAAATAAAAATAAAATGTCTTAAAAACTTTTTCCCTCACCTTAGAGTTTGGTAGGGCCCAATCAAGGCTACGGTGGTAAAGGAAGTCAAAGGTTATATTAGGCCTTAAAACAACCTTTTAAAATCTCCATTTCAGATTTTGTGGGGCCCAAGCAATATGTGGCAGGGTAGAAAGGGATTAAAGGCAATTAGGGGGATGGAAAGGAGTGGTAAGGAATAGTCACGGGAGTAGGATGTAAGGAATTGAAGGGGGAGGATAAGAGAAGTGGGATGTAGGGAGGGGTAAGTGAAGGTGGATACGGGGGTTATAAGGAGTTAGGATATGTTGGGGAATAAAGTGGAGTGGGAGGTATAAGGGGGTAATGAAAGGGTAAAGGGGATGTAGGCTATAATGGGAGTTATAAGGGGCAAGGAAAAGGGTAAGGGGGTAGGGTGGTAGGTTAGGATAGGGATAGGATATGGGTAGGCTAGGATGGGGGTAGGTGATAAGGTGGAAAGGTCTGGGTAGGAAGAAGGTAATTAGGAATAAAGGCGGGGAATGGGAATAATTAAGTATGTAAGGAGGTTAGGATGTGGTAGGCTAAGGGGTATAGAGATAGGAGGGTAGAAGATGTAGGTGTGGGCAAAGGTAGTTGTAAATGTAGATGAAGGGTAGTGGATGAGTATACTAGGATGGGGAGAGGCTTAGGTAGGTAAAGGTATAGGTTAGAAGATGGGATGTAAGGTAAGGGACATGGAAGTGGTAGGTTATGTAGAGATGTGAAGGAGGTTAAGGTATGGGGTATGAAAGGTGGATGGAGGATAGAGGATAGGAAGGTAGGTGAGTTAGAAGGTATGGTAAATGGAAGTGAAGAGTGTTGGGGGAGGTGGAAATGGAAGGAAATGAAAATGGGAGTGATTGGGTTTGGGCACCCACTGACAGGATTGGGAGAAGTGGAAGGGATTATGCCTTGGCTGGGCAAAGGGAATGTTAAACCTCACTTCATCTCAAAGAGAAAGACTTGGCCAGCTCCTGAGCAACTATGAACAAAAGGTTAATAGCAAAGACTCGACAACAACTAACTAAGCTAAGACAACTAACCTAGAAAGTGAAAAAGTGGGGTTCCCCATTTGCAATGGGGTGATGTGTGAATACATCACAATAGTAATCCATGGAGTCTAAAGATCTCTCTAAAAAACAAATCAGCCATTTGTGGAGCCTTAAATTCCTAAGTTACCCGTTTGGGTTCGAAGAACCCGGTACGACAAAATTTTGAAAAGGGGTTGGGTTCGTTTGGGTTTGTTAGTACAAAAACATGTAATTTGGAACACTTCAACTCACTTTGGAACACTTCAACTCACAATCTCATTGCGTCATTAATCTCTTCAATGATGGATTTGAGAACAAGGGCTTTGTTCTCTAGAAGTTCTTCAAATTCTAGATACATGACCCTGAAAGAAATAATGGCATGCTCCTGAAGGACACTCAACTATTGTCGAGGCAATGTGCGCCAAATTGTCAAGCTACCTTCAACCCTTTCCAAATTCTATTTTAAAGTCTCAGAGGTATGATTCAATTTTTCTTCAATGGTCTCCAACTTAGACATCATTTGGAATATGCTTTTCAGCACTTGTGCACACTGATCATGAAGTTGATCCACCCAAGAGTCCAATTCTTGTACCTTCTAAGCAACTCTTTCAACTCCCCAGATTGATTCTTTTGAACCGAAAGAACTTGTACGATTACTCCCTTCACCAGCAGGTTTTGTAATTTTATGAACAGCTGCAACAAGTTGCCTATTCTCCTCTTCTAGCTTGTCTTTCTTTGCTAGAAGTTCATCACACCGCTGTACTAGTGAAGCTACGGATTGCTGGGCATCATGCTTGACCACTTCATGCGTTTGTTTACCCAATTCTATCCTTGTAACCCTATAATTAGCAGCTTGCATTTCCTCACGTGGCTTATCTACAAGGGGCTCAACTATTTCTGCCACTTTCATCTTGTTGCTGTCAACAGTTACCCTTGAGATTGTCTTAGCTTTTTTAGCAACCTTAGGCCTAGATTGCTTATGTTGCTGATAATCAAAGACATCAGGAGAGATTTCCTGCTTCTTCCTCTTTGAGGTAAAAGAACTAAGCCATGGAGGTAAGATGACTAGTTCTCCTCTAGTAGCTACCGAAGACAAAGGAGAAGCAGTTTCTATTTGAACAACCATGGTCACCCTGGAAGGAGTATCTGTTTGGATGGCAACCATGGTTTGCTTGGTAACCAAAGGGCATGGAGATTGCCTCATAAACTCTTCAAAGCTGGAAGTAGAGGTATCAATCTCTGACAAATGGATGCATGCGGGAGTGTCCTCAAAGATTTCCAACAAACTTTCTCATTGATGATCAAGAGATGGCTCAACTGCTGAAATAGGAATGACATTCTGAGGAGACTCCTCCACTATTGTGTTAGAAGGAGATAGAGGCAACTCCATGGAAACTAAGGAGGGAATCTCATGAGGTGACTCCAAAGCCAGTGACTTAGGAGCATCATCTGATTATTGTCCTTCCTCCGGATCATCAGGATCAATCACATGAATGTGAATCTGGGACTTTTCTTTTCCACAAACTGTCGCCTCCTCAGGAGGAAGTACTCTTGCCCGACTAACCCGCAATTTGATCCTAGTGCCTGAAGATGATGCACCTTCCTTGTTGTCAATCTGAATCTCAAACTTACGTCCAAGAGGCCCTGTAGAGTCGTCTTCTTTCCCAACCTTGATCTTGATGAGTCTAACACGATTAGCTTTGAGCCAAGTGTTGGTATTAGCTAGGATAGGCTGAAATCTTTCAAGAATAGAAGTGCATTCTTTATGTGACCATTGGATTAAAAGAAGTGGGGCTTCCTCAACCCTTTGTGAGACATACTCTAGATCAAGCATATTCCCATCATAAATCATCCCTTGCGGAATGTCTACCAGGTTCAAATCAATAACCTGCTCAAGGGTGAGCCTGTAGTAGTGCATCTTGAGAACCTCCATTTTTGTATGGAGATCCACCCAGATATCCTCAATACGATGCACATGTATGAAGGACTTTTTGATCTTTTCGTTCATACCTCGGTATTCAAAATCTGCCCTTGACTTAAATCTTTTGAGTTTAATCTCCTGCAACTTGGTCTCCATAGCTTTGGCTTTGGTGGATGTGATAAGGGAGTACCGACCAATCTTTAATGGGTTGGTTGTAGAAATCCCCATCCCAACCTTATGTTTGACAGATTGATGTGCATGTACAGCCATGATCTGTCTTCCCAACTCCATAAGAATAATCTTATCAGTCAAGTATCTAGGAAGCATGTATGGCTGCCCACTGTAGCATCCGACTCTTATATAAGTGAAAGTCGGGAATTGAAGGAACAAGCACCCATACTCATTAACTCTTTCCCATGCTTCATCTGACACCCGTCTATTCTTTAGAGTCTTGTCAAACTGGCACATGAAGTAACCAAAGAATGCATCTTGAACCCTCCTGAAATGTAATCTGTTGGGTCTCAAGGACAGCTGATCATAGTATTCCCACACAGGTATAAGTGAGCGATCACCCTTGGTAGAAAGACTAGGGAAATGTCTGAGTGATGCTGCTAAATACACTAAGTATGAATTCATGTAGAAAGTCATGGTAGTAGGGACTGTTACCTATTTTTCGCTTCTAGTTGAAAAATAGGTTAAGCTATGCTTGTTTTTACAAAATGGAAACAAAGTACATATTACTTTTGCTATATTGCATTCCAACTGCACTAAAGGAAGAATGAACTAAAGATTACATTTCAATACTTCTAGTTCGTAACAGCAAAAGAGAGAGACATCTCATCTAAAAAAGGAAGTATTTTATTGATATTCAAGCATGCGTCCCACACAAAGAGCCGTGAGACTAGCTACATGCATCAAGTGCAAGAAGGAAATACATAGGCATGTATACATGAGTACAAAATAAAAGAGAGCATGTTGAGAGTGGAAGCAGTCATTGCCTGAATGACTGGTACGGTTGGAGTAGCCTTGATGTTGCCTGTGTCTTGCTGCTTTGTCCTTGTCTACATCTGCCTTCCTTCTGGTATCTGTAAAAGAGTTAAATATACAATGAGTTAGAACATTTTGTTCTAAGCAATGGATGATTACATTCCTAACATGTATACTAATGCATGCATGTATATATAGTCCTTACATGCATCAGGTGCATATAGTCAACATCACAGAGAATCTGAGAAGGGAAATATCAAATCAGAAGAAATCAAGGAAATCATCACGCATAGGCATATAATTTCTAACATGTTTGCCTCATGTGCAGCTACAGATCTGATTATGCAATTTTCAGCATGTGGGGTGAAATGGGCTCCCACAAGGGTTGAGCCCGGCATGCTAGGTTACATGTATGCCTTTTAAGTTTACAATAAATGTAGTCACAAGGACAGTTGCATGACATTTCAGACTACAATCCTTATAGAGATGAATGTTATGATAATCAAGAGGTTGATTAAAAGACTTTTGTAGTCAACACTGTTACAATGCCATCAAAGAAAGGTGTATAGTCCCTAACAAAAGTACAAACACAGTCATAATAGCATATAAGAGCCAAAGTTTTTGCCAGTGATCAATGATCAGCTATATGGACAGTTGTAACAGTGATAGAACTATGATAAAGGATCAAAGCATAAACATTCAAGGAGTTTTTTATCATGCCAAAGGTACAACTACATGTCACTGTCAAAGATATAGCAGTATAGGCCTAAAGGAGCAAACTTTTGTTTTACCTTTCCTCATTAGTCATAAAGGTTAGTACAAATTGAACAAAATGAGCAGTATTACACATGAAATTAAAGCTACAATAGTCATGCCAAGCTATCACCGCAATATCACTCATTCAAGGAGGATTGCTGTCAAAAAGGGGACTGCAGCAGCAAGTTATCGTGCAAGGGGCAGAGATTCAAAGTCTCCAGTATTCAAGAGCAGCCAGTTTGCAAACATAGGTAGCAGAGATCTAGTTAAGATTCATGATGACAGAAGTGCAGATGGTTAGGATAATTCACAAAATATCAATGTAGATCATAATGAGAGCAGTACAAGTTGCAGACCCAATAGGTCATAGCAGTAAGTGCAGTAACACAATCACTATATGACTGTCCAAACAATAAGTGATCTCCTAAGACAATGCACCTAGTCCAAATAGCAGTTTGTCGAGTTGCATTAACGGTGAGTGCAAAGCATTGATAGAAATGCGCAGAAAGTAGTCAAAGCAAGGTCAATATGCAGAGAATTAGTCACAAATTCTGGGACAATCATATCACTCGGTGGATTTTGTCAGTATCATTGGGAGCCCTAGTCTTCTTGAACAGTAACCCCTATTAAATTAGCCTTTGAGCATCATCAGAGGGTCTTTTAACAGCATGAAGAGGACATGATGGGTGGTTGTTCTAGTTTAGTCTAAGTTTTAAGCAAAAAGCATGCAGATTTGCCATTATACAAGATTCATTAAGCAACTACAGCCACAACGAAAATGCATCTTTTAATACACAACAATATGCAAATTTTAGAAGAGAAAGGCCCATGATCTGCAAAGTATGTGCAACAACAAATATACATCCACGGAAGTGCAGTGACGACCTCAAACAAATTCATAGCAGGAGTAGTAAATTTTTTGTTTTTTTAAGTGAGCTACATGCCAAGGAAAATCGAAATGAAATGTCGCGGACTATGCACTTGTTGCGGCCATTAAAAGGGAAAAAAATCTTCAGAAAATACACAACAATATACAAATGAAAAACAACGACCTGCAGGAAGTATATAGCAAGTATGCATCCATAAAAAGCAGCTACAGCCTCTAGCAGCAGCGTTTCTTTTACATTTTTCCAATCACTATTTGATCAAAGCCAGATTGCTATGCGTGGAGCAGGAAGATCTTACCTATGGCGGCAAGAGTAATGGCGGAATGAAGGCTGTCCAAAAAATTCATTCAAACCCTCAGCAAAATCCCCATGGCAGCGCCCAAATCACGCAGTGAATTGACAGAAGATCAAATTGAGCTTGCAAAATCTTCGAAAATCTTCCAGAAATCAGACATGGCGACACATATGGCAACACAACAAATCAGACATGGCGGCATCCAGCAGAGAAAATCAAAAGAAGAATCAAGCCCAACACACAAGAAATGCCAATGAATATGCCTTCAAATCTGCCGGATAGCCTGCAGTCTTCTCGACTTTCCTAAGAGACCCTAGCTCATGGCGGCCACTTCACGCCACTCCTCTTCCAGCAGAGAGAGATTGAAAATATTGAATGCAAGAAGATGAAATGAATCATTTTAGGGTTTCTTTTCCCTAGAATGTATTTCAAAATGCCTTGGGCGTGTTTTGCCTTGTTTCATTTATTTTATTTCCTCTCAAATTCCCCGTAAAATGCCTAGGGGAGGGACAATTTTTTTTCACTTTTTATCATTTTATAGTTTCACATATAGTATCTATTAAATAATTTATTAATTATCATTGGATAAATATTTATTTATATAATAAAAATAAATATCTATTAAGTGAAAATTTATAAATTACTTAGTAAATGTCATATGTGAAATCACAAATTGATAAATGTAAAAATGTAATAGGTAAATATTCATCAAAGTGGAATTAATTTTGTCACTTTATTGAATTACCTTATTGAATTACTTGGATTCTAATGTTTAAATGTGTGAAAATGCTTATTAAAGTGAAGCAAATTATCACTTTATTAAATCAATACCTTGACTTTATTGTAAAAATGGAATGAGTAAATATTTAATAAAGTGATAATAATAATAAAAGATCACTTTATTAGATATTTATTTTCATTTATTGAGCAGGTCAAAGAGATATTTTTTGCATTAATGAAGGCTTGCAGGCCCGTTAGATGATATTTTGGGGCCATTTATGGTGCTTTTAAGAGCTTTTATGGTTGCAACATGGGTTGGCTTGACTTTTGGCCCAGGTTTTTCCCTTTCAGACCTGTTTTAGGTCTTTCAAAAGTGGGTTTTTGGTTCTGCTCGCCCAAGAGGAGGTGGATTATTTTATTCATTATCTGCTTTTTGGAAAGCATATATACTGCAGGACTTCACTTTTTCAGGGGTTCTTACCTTTTGCTTCTTGCAAACTGTAATTTTTTGAGTTCTCTCTGTAGAAAGAAAGGAGTTTGTAACTCATTTTTAGAGAGCTTGACAACATTTTAACACCTTTTGGATAGTAATACAATATTTTGCCTCCTCAGATTTCCTTCTTTTTGTGTGCTTAGCGTTAATGCAATTTCAAGTGATGCTTTTATCCTTGTGATTGTGTTGCTGTTATTAGCACCTTTATGCAAGAGTTTTTCTAATTATTTGCTGGTCATAGGTTGTGCCAGTTGTAAGAGTAACCTCAGGGTGTGAGAAAACATCTTTTCTCTTGCTGAGATTATTATTTTTACAGCCTTCTTATGAAGTGTTGATGCAGAGGTTATGAACTTTCTGATTTGTGCAAGGTTTCCTTTTATTACTGGTTATTTCGTGTGTTAATCAGTTTGTCCAGGTTTTTTGGTATTCATTTTGGTGTATCACCTGTTAGATAGTAGTTTCATTTTTATGTTCTTCTTCTCTTTTCTCAGCAAAATCATTAGGTTTAGGTGAATGCCAGTTAGAAAGAACTAGCTTGCTCTGGAGGTCTACTTTATTTTTAAGTTACCCACAACCTTGAAGTGTTCCCATGTTTCAATAGGTAGCCGAAGTTCACTACTTTAGCAAGGGTGCAGGCTTCATTGATAACAGGGACTGCTGCAAGTTGTTCGCACAAAGCGTCACTGATAATCTCTCCCCATGATATATGGTGGGACTGCCTTATGAACATGGTAAATTGATACATCCAGGGCTCAAAAACATTAGAGTGCTCAAGACCCAACATCTCGCTGAGGAGAGTAATGATGTCTCCAATTTCCCACTTCAAGTTACAATCGTACAACTTAGCCCACCTTGTGAAAGCGGCTCGTGGCTCATGAATCGATCTATTAATGTGGTGTTTGTAGTCCTTTTCCCTCTTGACGTATTACTCAGTTGCACTGTCCTTTGAAATCTCCATATACACAGGTGCTAATGGTATTTTGAAGACTTTCTCAATAGTATCCGCATCAAGGCAGATTATTGCCTCACCATCATCATTTCTAATGGTTCTCGTCTCCTTGTTGAAGTGGTGAGCGCAAGCGAGAAAAAATTCAGGTTCTAGGGCAGCCATTGGAAAAGAAGATGCATGATGAATGTGGCTGTCCAACAACCGCTGCATATTACTATCCTGCGGATCTTCCACCCTCTTAATGAATTCTGACATGTCAACATGCCCTATCTCTGTATCCTTGATGTGATCCAAAGGAGAGGAAACTTGTGAAGGGGAAACTTCATTCTGGTACTTGTCATATTTATACTTCATCTTCTTTGCAATGGGAGATGATGGCAAATCTGACATTGAAGAACAACCTAGTATGCTGCGATAAAGACTTAAAAGTGTTAAAGCAACATCATAACCAACTGCAACTAACATTTTTCTTTCTTCAAATGGGAAAACCTCTAGCCCTTGCACTTCACAACTTTGTGAGAGAAAGATGGGAAATAAATGGGAATGCTTGAAATTTGACTTTGACCAACTTCGGATTTTGGGAAAAGTTTTACAAGTATACAAGTGGGAAAGAATGAACATGCAATCAGATTTTTAAAACCCGAATGCAAGTATACTTGTAAAACGGAAAATGGAGAAACGAGTGAAAAATGAGATTTTAACATGTGGGAAATGACTTGAATGGAATGTACGGATAAAGGCAATGAGCATGGATAAAAATGGAAGGATTTTGGGAAGAACATCTTCAAGAAAATGGGAAGAACTTTCAACATGTAATCCGGTTCTAGAAACCTTACTTTGAAAGAATGGGTATTTTTCATCTTTTCAACTTGGAATTTCAACAAAAGATGGTTAAAATATTACAACCATAAGGGAAGATCAATTATTTTCATCCTACTTGTAATCGGGATTTAAAATCCCGGATACAACTAAAGAGGGAAAATGGGAAGATCAATGCAATTCACAAATTGTTTTGCAAAGGGGAGAATCTCTCTCACAAAACCGATTTTTATGGCAAAATCAACATATATACAACTTTACAACTAGAAAGATAAAACAAGAAGAGAAAATAAACAATGCAAGAAAACAAAACCAAAAGAAAACTCACCTTGCTTATCCAAGATGCCTTCTCAAGAGACGAAACAATCTTTGAATGGAGAAGACAATCCTTTAAATAGAAATAAACTCCAAAACCCTTTCCACGTTTTTTTCAAACCTGAATTTGAAGAATAACAGCAAAAACGTGTTTCAAGATGCAAGAAAAATGGGTCGAATCTCTATCCAAACCCCACACCTAGGTGAAGGAAGCAAAAACGGTTTAGGAGAGTGTTGAAATTGTGACAAATTTCAAAGAAAATCGCAGTATTAATAAACACGTTTTTTGCTGTTTATAAATCATAAAAACCTAACGATTTGAATCTCCAAATGGCGTGGGACGTGTTCATAAATGCATGAAAATAGGAGACTATCCAAAACGCCTCTTACCTCCTAAAATTCCTCCACAAAATTTGCTTGAAAACTTCAACAAATTTGCCTTCTTTGGCTGGTCGGGTTCTTGGAGAGATGCAAGAAGTTTATTTCAGCATACAAGCCGCCTCCTGATCATCAACAAGAGAGTGTGCTGGAAGTTCCTGAAAATACTCCTGCATGTATCCAGCTGTCAAAGATTGATACCTCCACTTTGGTTTTGAAGAATTTATGAGGCAATCTTCATGCCCATTGGTTATTGAGCAAACCGTGGTCGCCATCCAAACAAATATTCCTCCCAGGATGACCACGGTTATTCAAACAGAAATTGCTTCTCCTTTGCCTACAACTGCTACTGAAGGAGAGTTGATGGCTTTACCTCCATGACTTAGTTCTTTTACTCCAAAAAGGAAGAAGCAAGAAATCTCACCTGATGCCTTTGATTATCAGCAACTTAAACAATCTAGATCCAAGGTTGCTAAAAAGGCCAAGACTATCTCCAGAGTAACTGTTGACAACAACAAGGTGAAGATAGCTAAAATTGTTGAACCCATTGCAGATAAGCCACTTGAAGAAATGTCAGCTGTTGATTACAAAGTTACAAGGATAGAATTGGGTAAGCAAACGCATGAGATGATTAAACATGATGCTCAGTTTTCTGTAGCTTCATTGGTCCAACGGTGTCATGAACTTCTAGCAAAGAAAGACAAGCTAGAAGAGGAAAACCGACAACTTATGGTAGTTGTTAACAAAATTACAAAACCTGTTGCTGAAGGGAGTAATCCCACAGGTTCTTCCGGTTCCCAAGAATCAATTCGTGGAGTGGAAAGGGATGCTCACAAGGTACAAGCATTGGATTCCTAGGTTGATCAACTTCATGATCTATGTGCACAAGTGATGAAAGACATTTTTCAGATGATGTCTATGTTGGAAACCGTTGAAGAGAAATTGGATTAGACTTCCGATACTTTCAAAAAGAATCTGGAAAGTGTTGAAAATAGTTTGACAATCTGGCGTACGATGCCTCAACAATAGTTGAATGTTCTACAGGAGCATGCCATCATCTCTTCCAGGGTCATGTACTTGGAATTTGAAGAGCTTCTGGAAAATAAGGCCCTTGTTCTTAAATCCCTCATTGAGGAGATTGGTGATGCAATGAGATTATGGGGCGAAGTTTTCCAAGATATTGTCTCTCATTGTGGAAAGGCCTCTTGCAACATAATAAGTCAGGATGGAGAGCTAATACCAGAAGAAGAAGTTCTTGCAGATTTGCAGATAAGGATTCATAATGAATGGAGGACGATTCTTAGCTGTTTTTCAATTCAAATATTGATGAAACACCAAATCTTTTTGCATGAAATTCAGTCCATCCTGGAGAAAAACAGCTCTGCGCTCCTCCGATGCCATGATACCATTGTGAAGACCATGGTTGTTGCCAAGAACGCCCATGAATCGGATCGCGATGAACTACAAATGATCATCCAGAAGTTTGAAAGATTCATGTCTTCACGTGCTACAACTTAAGTGTTTTTCAACACTTAGTTGTATTTTTCCACATTTGTAATCTTTAGTTGTAGTTTTTCTTTTGACAAGTTACATGTAAAAGTCTTTTTGTAAAATGCAAGTTAAGTCATTACTTGCACTTTTGTAATTACATGTAAGACAACTACAAGTTGTGTTCAGTTAAGACTGTAGTTGGAATAAGTCTTAGTTAGTTATTGAAGTCATAGTTAGTTATTGAATAAGTTTTGGTGGTTGAGAGAATCTCTCAAGTTAGTTAGGATCCTCCCACCTTTTTCTCAAGGCTCCTCTTCTATAAATACTTGAAGGGTCTATTGTAACATTTATCTTTTGGAAAGCAAGCAAAAACTCTGCCAAATTTACAGCAAAGAAGTCTTTGAGCTTTCATGTGTAAATTCAATAATTAAAAGGAATAGAAGGAAATTGCTCAAGCTTTGAGTCTTTGTGTTGCATTCTTTAGTTTGTGTTCTATATTATCTTTCTTGCAAGTGTTTCTTAAAGAGCTTAATCGAATTTGATTTGCAGTCTTTGAGGTGCAAGTATTTGAGGTTAATATAGATAAAAATAAGTATTCTGTTGAGAAAAGCTGTAAGTCTTTGTGCTTTCACTTGTTCTTAAGAGAATTTAGGAGCAGATTTTGTGAGAAATAGCTGTGAGTCTTTGAGCTTATACTACTTCCCATTGTTTTAAGTAGAAAAGAATAAGATATTCCAGTCTTTGAGCTGTTATAATTTGTTCTTGATAGCGTTAATATAGAAAAGCGTAGATAGGACTTCATATGATCAAGACTTTGAGCTTGATATTGTTGTCCTGTCTCGAAGGAAGTGACGAAAGTCTTTGAGATTTCAGGAAACTTCATTTCCTTTCTCTCATTTCATTTCAAAAGTTGTTACTGCTGTTTTATAACAAATTGCTATCACTTTTCTATGAAGAGAAAATGATATTGTCTCTGTGAAAGAAGAAAGATTGTTGTCCCATCCTATTTTATTTCCAAAGTTGTAGTTAGTTAGGAGAGTTTTACTCACACACTGTGGTTGAAACCACAATTTTGTATATTTCCCCAAGTGTACAAAATTTTCAACCAACACTTTACAAGTGACTTAAAAAATAAAACATGTAATAGGGGAAATAAAATCCCTATTACAAGTAAAAACACTTAAATAGGAACTTTATAAAAGAATTACAAATGACTTATAAATTCATAATTTAAAACTAACTTGTAACGTATCCAAAAAGTTCCTATTATGACTTAAAAAGCCAAAAAGTGTAATATCCCACTATTTTTTTTTTGTTTTTTAGGCCAATAATAATTCATCCACAACAAATAACCCGTTAAGGTTAGAGGAATAAACCAAACAACTGAAAGGGAACCCTTCCACCTTTTGTTCACCGAGAGCCCAAACTGGGAGGGTGAGAGCATACAGTGTTCCGAGGATCGTCAGCATCAATAATCAAACTGAAAATTACAATGAATGGGCGGCAAGCCAGCCCCTTCTGCTTATCCAACAGGATAGAAACCAAACACTTGGCGGTAAACCGACGAAGGGAAAATTACAAGGAATTGAAGTTCAATCACTCTACCGCGTATTTCAGCAGGAGGACATTACATTAAACAATCACTCTACCGCATATTTCAGCGGGAGGACCATAGCATTGAACTTATCACTCGACCACTTATTAAGCGGGAGGACTGATTACAAAAACTGAATTACAAAACTTAGAAGGTGGCAAGCCAGCCTCTTCCACTTATGCAGTGGGGATTACAAATGAAAGCAGAAAGAAGGGATGATCAGTACTACTGAAACAACCTTACAATATAGAGATGAGATGAGAAGATTAATCGCAGATTTCTACAACAAGACTGTAATTTTCTGTTACACTGATCTGCAGGCTGAAAGTACAGTTTCAGCAGCCTATGGAAACATCAAAATTCTCATAACTCATTCATTTTTTACCCGAATCACATGAAATCAATCCCAATCCCTCAATATAACTCTAACAATAACATCCCAACCAAATTACCATTCAAACAAACCAATATTCATTTGGCACGCATCCCAAGGCAATTGCAAAAACCAACGCCATACCCTGGAAGTTCGATTTTGTCTAATAAAATCATTGCTCAATCAAAATAGCTAGAAACTCACACATTGTATCGCCATGGCATGGAAGGAAGAATGAGCCGGTACCCAGATGAGAATGGAGTCGCCTGGTTGAGAGGTATGAGCAAATTTCACTTTCAGCAGTCCCACGACTAGCAACCAGAAACAATCAAATCCAACATCAATCACTCCATAATCTGGAACTCATTAACCAATCTGCAATGGGAACACAAAGGCACAACTAGGTACTATATTGCAAGTACGAAACTGAGACTTAGCTAGGAAGCCAACTTCAAAGCTCAGATTTTCAATAGCCAAACCGACAACATAACGATGCAATTTTCAAAGATAGTGCAAATGGGAGCCCAAGCCTCTTATTTATAGCTTCACTCTTCAAATTCAAATGCCATTCCTCCAAATTCCACGCCTTGCATTTGAATTTCATTTCACCCAAGTGTAGCGCCACTTTTCACAAGTCAAACCCCACGCCAAAAAGGAAGGGACCCACGTTAATTACTTGGCGAATAATGGAGATGCACTAAAACATAATATTCCTCTAAAATATTTCGCCATTCCATAGTACACATGAGTTTCGCCAAACAATTAGGATAAAATAGGCATTAATCCAAATTTTAATAAATCAGTCGTCAATAATCAGATTAATTAAATATTAAACCTTAGGATAAGGAATTAATATTCAATTATTTCGCACATGACTCTCGTACTGATTATCAACATTGCTAGGATGAAACTGAGTCAGGACGACCACAAAACTGCTGCAGAATCAGAACCCTGTCCACTGCCAAAAATATAATTGTGCCACACAGCCACTTACTAAAAATAGTAAGTCAAGAATTAATGCTCAGAAAAGTATGATCATCGCGTCCAGAGGCAAAACATGGAGAGCTCCGTAGGACAGTGACACCAGAATGGTCATTCCCTGACTTACTAAAAATAGTAAGTCCTCGTTTCATCAATGCTAGACCCTCATTCCTCATTCCACCTAGCCTACGGGTCTCAGGAATAGGCTAATGGACCACTGAAAGAGCATCAATGAGAAGGGGACATTACAAAAAGCATCAAGGGGGAAATAAAAAGTAAGTTACAAGTTCTAATTTAATAAAGTGCACTTGTAATTAACTAAAAATTTCCCCACAAAGACTAAAACAAAGGAAAACATTAAAACTTGCAATTTAAGGAAAATTTCCCACCTGCAATTAGGGAGAAAAAACCCGAAATTGAAGGAAAAACATAGCAAATGAAACCAGAATGCGATGAAATTTGAAACGTGGTTCGAGGATGGATTGAGGGTTAAGACAGTCCAATGGCGAAACAAAATTCTGCCTCGGGAAGCATGCCATAGAGTAAAATTTTCAGTTTTTGACAATTTTTTCATGTAATGGTCCCTCAACAAAAAATGAGGACAAGAACCACGACCTTTCATCAGTTCTGTCCTTAATAGTTACTTTCTTATTTTCTGCCCATTCCTTTCTTCTTCCATTGATCCTTCCTTAATTCCTATGCTCCATTCATGCTTCTTCTCTTCATTCCATTCCTTGATTGATGCCTGCTCTTTTCCATATTAAACTCAGAATCAGAATTTCTATTCCTTCCCCTTCATATTAATTGCTTACTCTTTTGTACCTTCATATCACATTGAGGAGACACATATTTTGGAAAGAGATATCTCTTTAAAGGGGCACGTCTCTTCATTGCTGTCTTATTATTAGTTCCTGGCAAAGACATGATACTATTGCATTCATTGATTTTTTTTTTCAATTAGTTTAACCAATGAATGCAAAGGATTATTTTTTTTATCGAAAATTGTATAGTTTAAATTTAATTTTTATTTTATATGATTATAAAAATATCACTTTTCTGAATTCTTATTGGTTTATGTGGGTGAAAAATTCAATCCCCCCCCCAAAAAAAAAATTATTATCATGAAGTACATCATTTATTGCTATCACTGTCACATTAGTACATGAGCTGTCTGTTTGCTATCAAATCAACTGCATTGCCACATCGTTTTTCTCAATGCACTCATTAAAAACATTTTTCAGCAGGCTGGATGCAATGACGTACATGCTTGCGCTCTTCACATTCCACATGACAACTCCGAAGCCTTTGGAGGAGATCGCATCCTTACACGTTTGAAAATTTTGTGCCACACCACCCAATTCAATCCCTCTTTACATTCATGTGTATGCCAAATATTCATTTTTCTTCTCGATTCTCAAGCCTGATTTTCTGCAATAATTATTTATTTATTCAAATCCCTTATGTAACGGATTTGTGACTTAATAAAATATCTTTCAATCTCCATATTGGAATATATTTATAATAACTTTTGTCAGCCTCACATTTTTTTATTTTTGAAAATTACTACTGCTAGTCTTAGCATTTTTTTCCATTACTCTTTCTTTTTGGTTGTATGAATTTTGCTTGCCCACAAGTTAAATTCAGGCTAATGGTTTTGCTTATTTAATTGAAGTAATGGTTTTATTGATTTAATCGAGGTTAATGGTTTATTGATGGACTTGACAATGCAAAGTATCAATTAGTCCACACAAACATATGGAATATGTTGGCATTTTTTAATTCCAAATTTTATTAAACAAGAATTTTGTATTTTATTTAGTTAAGGTTTTTATTATAATTTGGTTTTTTAATGATAGATCATTGAATTTGATATAAAATATTGATTCAAAAAATATACATAATTGATTTTAGAATTAATTTGTGAAACTTAGATGAGGTTTCAGTTGTAACTGACAATCCACAATAATTATTATAATAAATTTTGGATAGATTTGGTACACTTCTCAAATTTAAATGTTTAGGAATTTTTCATTGTTTCACATCATACTTCATGATCCATCATCAAGAAGAAATGGTTAGAACAGAGAAAAATCTTAATCATTAATGTATATCTTAATTTATAAAGATAAATTATTAGAAAAATGACAAAAAAGAATTTAGAAAAATAATACATTAGTATAGGTTTTTATTAAGAATGCTTGTCGTACCTACTCAACTAGGGTTTAATGTAAATCATGCACATTTGGCTTTAAATATTAATTAATTGAATTTCAGTTTTTTAATAACTAACTAATAACTATACTTAAATATATATTTACATGTTGATAAATAAATAATGTGTTTAATTTACTATAAAAATTAAATAATATTAATTTATTTTAATATATTTATTTATTAAAATTTTATAATTGTAAACTTAATGATTTTATTATATTTGTAAATTTAGATGTGAGATACGAAAATGAATATGTTTTTTTTAATCATATTAATATCTTAGCTAGTTGTTCTTGTGCAAGTTTCAAATATATGTTAGCAAAAATCTTGGATAGAGATTGTGTACACACAATTGAGATTGTTTTGTTAGTGACTACAATCTATAAATTCCAAAATTGCTTTCATCCTAAACAACATGGTAGTGAAAAAGCTTGACTTGTTTGTGCTAAAACAGTGCCATTAGTTACTTGTACATGTTATAGATTGAAGTTAACATCACCTTTTTGGTTTCTATCTCTTTATCTCCTTCTCTCTATCTCTCTTCACCTTTATCTCTCCCTCTCTCTCTCTCTCTCTCTCTCTCTCTCTCTCTCTCTATCTATCTATCTATCTATCTATTTCACTCCCTCTTCCTCTCTCCCTCTATCTTCCGCTCTACTTTTATCTACTCTAAACTAACCACACTATTGGCAGGAACTTGAGGCATTGTGTCTCTTGTTTAAATCAAATTTGTACTTCTGATTGTAGATTAAAGATTGATGTTTCAAATGAAGTTCTCTTCTCCCTTTTATACCTCATGTTTGAGGGAGTCACAACTTTTAATTTAATGCCTTTTGACTATTCATTAAAATTAACTAAATTTTAATTAATTTTTTTTTATTCTTTTATATTTTGATTTTTTTATTAATATTTTTATTAAAATCCCATTTCAAAATGGGGACATTACATTTTTTTAGTTGTTGATCTTATCCATATTGGATAGATCTTTTGTAATTCTTATTTAAGGAGACTTTTGCTCCTTTGTTAATATTGAATACTTAATATATTGATAATCATTCTCTGTCATTACTTTTCGTAATATGGGATCAGAGCTGAGGTATTATTTCTTAAATTTTGACGAATTTTATATAAATTTGTGGGCTGTTTTTTGTCAATTTTTTACTTGAAATTTGTGAAGATTTTTCAGAAGTTTTTGAATGATGTTTTGGACAAAATCCTGGGATAAAATTTGTGGGGAATTATCATCTAAAATTGATGCAAGGGTTTCTATGTGAAAATCATACCCTATGAGTCGTGCCTGTTGCTGCTGCAAATTACAACTATTTTTAGTGCAAATTCAAGGGTTTCTAAGGTAAATTACATGCCTTGTTCCTAAGGTAAATCGTGCCGTTTGTCATCAAATTTTTGTGCACAATTTCGTTCTTAAATAGTGGACAATTGTTCAAATCAAGGGATTTTCTACTCGATTTTTGAAGATTTTTTGTGTCAACCATGGTTTCGATGGATTTACAATATTTTTGAGTAATTTCTTTGAGTTTTTGATGATTTTTAGATACAAAATTGTGAGTTATTGTTCAAATCAAGGGCTTTTCTACTCGTTTTTCGAAGATTTTTTGTGTGAACCATGGTTTCGACGGATTTACAATATTTTTGAGTGATTTCTTTGAGTTTTTGATGATTTTTTGATATAAAATTGTGAGTTATTTTGTTTGGTGTGACAGGTTGCTTGTTTTTGACTTGCACACTTTTGCAAGGTTGGCTTCTAGTGATTTTTCCAGCAAAAACTGTGATTTCCTGTTGTAGCCAAGGGTTTTTTAACGGTTTTTTCTTAAGAATTGTGGTTTTCTGCATATTTTCATTGTCGCCTAGGGTTTGGCGACAATATTTCTGCAATTGGTGGCTTCATTCAGGAATCTGTTAGTGATTTTTGAGAATTTTTTTACAAAGTAGTTGATTTTTCTTTGCACCTATGGTTTTTAACTTCGTTTATAGACATTTTTTGGCAATTTGTTTTACAAAAGTCATGGGTGCAATGACTGCTAGAGTTTTGAATGATTTGTTTCCAAAAAGTCGTGGACTTTGCTATCAATTTTTGGACTTTTTTAAAAAAGTGGATGGCTAGGGTTTTGATCTATTTCCTAAAAATAGTGGTGTTTTGCAGTTTTTTTTGCTAATTTTTTAATAAAAATCTTGGGTTTTGTTTGCTGTTCAAGTTTTGCAAATTTTTTCCTAAGAATTTTAGTTGTTTTCAATAGCAGCAGGTTTTTTCGTTTTCAATTACTTCAAAATGTGAGAGGGATGGCAAACTTGGTCCTATCAAGAGGTTTTGCAGAATGAGGATGGTTGATCAGCAATTCAACCAGGGTCTCCACCAAAGGCTCATGTCGTAAAACATTTTGAGTAGGAGTCAATTTTCTACCCTTATTGGCCAATCGATCATTTCAAGGTTTTGGGTTTAGCTTGATGTAGTTGATAGATTGACCATTAAGGGAGGGTATTAAAATAATATTGTAATATTTCGTTATCATGTTCAATTAAGTTGTTAGGATGGACTTGAGGAATATTATTTATTCTCTTAGTTATCATTTGCTTTTCTTAGTTGTCAATCTTATCCTTATTGGATAGATTTTTTGTATTTCTTATTTAAGGATACTTTTGCTCCTTTGTTAATACTGGATACCGAATATCTTGATAATCATTCTCTGTCATTAATTTTCCTGATAGCTTGTCTCACTCTTCACAAAGCCATTCAAGTGGTGGCCATCAATTCCCAAAGATCAAGAGAAGGGATATGGAAAAACATATATGATTTCCAATAAAATCAAGCCACTCAAATGCATTTGAATGTCCCTGCTATTATGAATCTTGGAAGGAAGCATAAACGGATTCTCTGTTATAAATATGAGCAAAGAGAATAACAGAAATAAAGTTCACAAACCTCAAGTTGGTATACAAATGTAAAGAAGAACTGAAAGAAAGGAAAAAAGAGGAATTGACCCAGAAGGCCTACATTAATGATCCACCTTGTTCTTTGATGGCTATCTTACAACTTGGCTTGCCAGATGGCCCATGTGCAGCCTGTTCATCAATCCTCCAAGGAGGTCTTTCTCTCTGCTTGGGCTTTTGGGGTGCTGCCAACATTGATGCCCATCTTGTGCGCCCAATTTCCCACCGCTAATATCTCCAACCAACACTTATGCCTAGTTTCTTCTTTTCAATCTGAAATTTTCAGTATGTTACCACCTCATAGACATATATCTATCAATAAAGTTCAGTTCTTTTTTGTGCTGTTTTACTTTTAAATTGTGGCATGTATGTTTGTATTTCATTCCATTTATTCCTACTATATTTGGGTTTTGATATTTAGTTTCTAGATTACAGTAGAGTTCTAAATGAATTCAGATCAAAGTTTGAAAACTTATTTCATTTAATACATATTTGTAACCAAACTCTTAATTTGATGTGTAAGAAAACGAAGGATGCTTGCAATCACTATTCTCTTGAGTGATTAGCATGTTACTACATTCTGTGCATAGATTGCAAGGTTTGCAAGTTTTGATGCATTATATCTCCAATATATAGTTTCCTGTGTACCATCTATTGAACGCCACATTTTCTTGGTAGAAAAGGTGTATGGATAATTTGTGTATTTCAAGCATCTGTCATGACCTGTTTTTTTAACTACTCAAATAAACTGCTTTTTAGTACTTGCAGGGATCATTCAACAATAAAATATGTAAATGATCTTTTTCTATTACACTGTGACTTACATGTGTAGGTTCCTATTATTGCATTGGCAATGAGCTCGAGAGGGCTAATTAGTCGCATTCTTTGCCCAAAATTTGGTGGATATCTTACATTTGGCTCCATTGGAATAGGGAAAGAGTCAGCTTCTGGTCAGCCTACATTGACAGATCTTTTAAAAATATACAAGATAAAAAGTTTGAGTAGAGATACCAAGATCTTTGGAATTATAGGAAATCCAGTTGGTCACAGCAAAGGACCAATTTTGCACAATCAGGCATTCAGAGAGATTGGATTTGATGGAATATATGTTCCCTTTCTTGTTGATGATCTTGCACAGTTTCTTACGGTTTATTCGACCCCTGATTTTGCTGGTTTCAGGTGAGTAACTTTCCTGTCTCAAAGACATTGACTTTTCATTTGCCTTATGATGGTGTTTTCTTTTTTCCAACTCCCTCTTTCTGTTGCTTTTGTTTTTCCAGAAGAAAGCTGGAAGTGTTTTCCAAACTAGCTCTCCTATGAATTCATTCTTTATTTTTCATGCTTCATCTAAATCATCTTCTTATAGGAAAGAAATGATAAGGATGTTCAAAGCCAACTAAAAGCTGTTAATGTGGTGGTTATTTACAACATCTGTCTATAGTTATGTTAGCATGTAAAGTTTCCTTCTCAGAGCTTACAAGGAAAACGAAAGCAATGCATTCATGATATCAACAGGTATAGCCAAGGATGTTGATCATAGGAATAATGCTATATGACATGAAAATGCTAGACAAATTAAAGCTTTTGTTGACTCCAAAATTGGTGGAAATTTTTTGCCCCCCCCTAGTTGATATACAAGCTCATTTGTGTAAGCAAGTGAATGCTTTCCAAGATAATACTGTTGCAGTCTTTGCAGTGGATTCAATGGTCTTCTTCTTCTTTTATTGAAACTAGGAGAACCAGTTTAATACAAGGAGAGGTGCCAGATTGAATATTTGTTTCTTTTGTCAATTGCTTGAGTTGTTTCAATTGTACTGCACTTTCTAATGTCTATTGTAGTTGTTTGATGCACACTTTGCCCAGGCTGCTTTGGGAGTTGGGATCCTAAATTAGGCCAATAGAGTGTCAAGCGATCCTTTTAAGTGAGAGACCCTTAGGTTCTTATAGTATTCCCCTTAATTTTTTTCGTTTTTTAGCAATAAGAATTACAAAGCAAACACCATAACCCGTTAATGTTAGAGAAATAATCCAAACAACTAAAAGGGAACCCTTCCACCTTTTGTTCACCGAGAGCCCAATTTGGGAGGGTGAGAGCATACGGTGTTCCGGGGATCGTTAGCACCATAAACCAAACTGAAATTACAATGCATGGGCGGCAAGCCAGCTCCCCTTTTGTTTATCCAGCAGGATAGAAACTAAACTTCTTGGCGTTAAACCAACCAAGGGAAAAAACAAGAAACTAAAACTCAATCACTCTACCGCGTATTTCAGTGGGAGAAGACATTACATAAAGCTATCACTCTACTGCATATTTCAGCGGGAGGACAATACATAAAACTTATCACTCGACCACTTATTCAGTGGGAGGATTGAGTTACAAATACCAACAAATAGGCGGCAAACTTGCCTCTTCCACTAGTTCAGTGGGTATGCTTACAGTCCAGAATTGGTTGGTAGTACTACTATCCAACCTTACACAATATAGGAAAGATAGAAAAGAAGAAGAATGCTGATCACAGAAGATATTATCACCAAACCAGCTCAACACCACTTTCTAAAATCTGATATAAATAACAGCAGGCTGGAAATGAATAACTAGCAGCACAAAAAAACACTAAAATGCTTCCAACTCACTCCAGACTCACTCAAAACACCCCACAACTCACCCAAACTGACACTAGGCACAAAGCGACTGATAACAAACTGAAAATGAACTTCTAAACACCCCCAAACATCTAGCATGCATCCTAGTGCACTCCCCAAAACCCACGCCTATGCTGAAAAGTATGATTTGCAATATAAATTCAAAGAATCCAAATTAAGTGCTGCAAACTTACAAAACACATCGCCCAAAGCATAGAAATAATTTGAGCCAATACCCAGAATGATAGGTCGCACAGGCAGGGAGGTAGGATCGAAACTTCACTTCAGCCACACAGTAACCAACAACACTGAAAATTACAGCAGCAAACCAACTTCCATTCTTTGCAGCTAGGTGAATATTTTTTGTTTGATTGTTTTAATATTTATAGTTTGATTCTTTGTTTGATTTTTTGTTGTACATAGTACATACTTATTTCATTTAATTTATTTGTGAGAGGTCTCCTTATTGGCAGGAAATGGTTGATTTCGTTACCATATGTGGGGCAGGGTTCAAAGCCCCTTCTAAATCTGATTTAAGGGGACCAATTTTGTCAGATTTAGTGTGTGATGTGAAGGATTACAAGGAAATCGGGACCAAGGAGTTGAGGATTACAAGTAGAGGTGAGATGGGAAGGCTAACAAGGGAACCTTGATATGGGATAGTAAAGGTGTCGGGTTTTTGGACTAAGAGTTCTTGGTGGGGTGTAACATGGTATTGATATATGGTCGAAAGTCTGATTCCAAAAGATAACTTGTTTTTGAAAAGCAATTGGTAGTCTCAGAGAATAGAGGAATCAAATATGAAGATGAATGGATGCCTAAGGATGTAATAGATTAGAGATTGCAAAAGTTTGATGGATTGATGATGCCAGCATGATGTCACTAGGGCTATTGACATCAACATGATTATTGACATAAGCATATGTCATCCAGGCTGTATATTAAATGAGGGTATCATGGATTGGGGATTGGGAAGAACTTATACCAAAGGTTTGGGATTAGGGAGCAAGAAACTCCAAAACATCGACACAAGGGCTTAGGGGGGAAAGCAAGATGTCAGACTATTGAAGAAGGCATGCAAGAGATGACAAATCTGACAAAGATGGAGGGATCCAAAACTTCGACAAACTGAAACACTTATACTTCACAGGTTGTCGTGATCTGGGAGTTAGGGATGATAGAGGAAGTATAAATTTATGGGAAATCTTGAAAGTCGAAAAAGCCAAAAAACTCAACACTTTGGTAATTATCACAAAGGTTCCAAGTGGGGTTTCAAAATCAATAGAAATGGCATATGAGTATGGATATCCCCAAAACTTCAATAAGGCAACAAATACATCATAGCCAAGGAAAACACCAATATCACCTAGACTTCAAAACTTTTTATGGATTTTGGGCATCATTTGACACTTGGGGCACACATAAGAGTTCTTAGATCAGATATCAACAAAGGGTGAATGAGGTCAAATGCAAGATGTTAGACTATTGAAGAAGGCATGCACGAGATAAAACACTTATACTTCACGGGTTGTTGTGATTTGGGAGTCAAGGGTGATAGAGGAAGTAATAAATGTATGGGAAATCTCGAAAGTCCAAAAGGATGACAAACTCTACACTTTGGTAATTATCACAAGGGTTGCAAGTGGGTTTTCAGAATCAATAGAAACGGCATATAAGTATGGATATCCCCAAAACTCAGTAAGGCAACAAATACATTATAGCCAAGGAAAACACCAATATCACCTAGACTTTAAAACTTTTTATGGATTTTGAGCATCATTTGACACTTGGGGAACACATAAGAATTTTTATGTCACATATTAGCAAAGGGTGAATAAGGTCAAATGCACAATCTTTGGAGCAAAGCAAAGCAAAATGAGACACATCAAATTGGGGTGCTGTTGTGATCTAATTCACACATCGCCTCATCGTAGATGGGAATCCCCTATTTTTTCTTTTTTAGGGTTTTGCCATAGCTCTGCATTTTCATAAATCTTCATTTTGGGAGACTTTAAGAGTTAGAGTTTTGGGGTCATCCCGAGTCAAATTGAGAAATCTTGCTCAGAATTGCATTTGAATGTTGCCAAAGTGCTCAAGAGGTCCAAAGGACGAGGATCGCAATTGCTTTGGGTCATTTCTAACAACCTCCTATTTTTAGAAATTTTTGCTTTTTCTGCTTTTTTTAAAGTGGCATATTGGTTTTGTTCCTCAAGTCATTTAATTACTACCCATTTTGTCGAAATTTGAAAATCTTGCCTCTAGGTATAAAAAGAAGGGCTTAAATTTTGATATTAGGGGTTTTGTTCTTTAGGTCATTTTAATCTTGCCAATGTCTTCAGATTTGAATTTTTTTGCTTATGAGTGTAAAAAGCAAGAGTTTGAAATTTTTGCTTTTTTTCGGAATTAGGGTTTATCCCCATACCAAATTATCAGTACTCATGTTCTCAGATTTTGAAAATCATGTCTTTAAGGGTAAAAAGCAAAATGCAAACCCTAATTAGGGTTTTGTTCTAGAATATTAGCTATTGTCCTCAAATTTCGAAAATGAGATTTCTAAGTGCAAAATGCAAAGTGGAAATCTAGATTAGGGTTTCTATTCTAGATGAACCAGCATGGTATCAACATGGCATGAACACTGTTGATCAAGTACAGAGAAAGAATTCAGATATGGCACATTGAAAATTTTGCCTAGCTTGGAGAGAAAAAAAAATGGCAGATGCTCAGACAAGATTGCACAAGCTCAAAGTCAGACAAGCGGAAAGGTAGATGGTCAATCAAATTCGCCTAGGAATGTCAAGTATGGAAAATGTTCAAGCATGGTCAAAGATCGCCTAGGAGTAGTGAAGTTGTCTAAGTATTAGCAAACTCCTACCATTGGTCAACTAACTCATGGCAAGAGTTACCTAAACTCCTACCTAAGGTTAATCTTATTCACAAAAATGTTTGACAATCTTCTAAGTGCACCTCATGGCCAAGCTAAAATTGTTCGATAGATGGCGAACTCCTACCAAGGGTCAATTAACTCATGGCGAAAGTCAAGCAAACTCTTACATGTAGTCAAGCTGAAGCTAAAATGACATGCCTAACACTCTGCTAAGTCCACCTATGAAAGTGTGCATATATCCTAAGGTTGATCCTAGTCTGCCTTGATAAAACATGGCACAAGGAATATAAAGCTCGCCTAGAAGACATATCAAGGAATTTAATGTCCGCCTTCATCAAGTTGGCATTATGCACTCTAAAGTTCGCCTAGTCCTAAGGTTGAAAAGTCTACCAAGAAAGAATGACCAAGGTGATATAGGGCCCACTTAGGCAAAATTGAAGATGGCATAGAATAAAGATGATATGAATTGCCAACTTGGCAATAAAATGGCGACATGGCACTTCAAAGAGAGAAAGATAGCAAGTATGATGACTTGGCATTTGAAAGCAATTAAGTCAATAAAACAGCTGACATGTCAAGAACCTTCCTCAAGGTCATATTCTAGAAAGAAAATAAACTTCTAGAATAAAGAAATTAAAACTTTCCAAAACATAATGGAAGCTTCCAAGGATGAAGTTCGAATTTCTTAAAGGAAGAATAAAACAATAAAACTTTCTAATTTTGCAAATATGAAAGAAAGTCTTCCAAACTCCCTTATAGAAGAAAGCAATGAAGTTTGAACTTCCTAAAGGAGGAATAAAGCAATCAAACTTTCTTAAAATTACTTTCTTGTGTGCCAAGCAAGAAGTTCTAACTTCTAGAAGATAGAATAAAGCTTCTAGAAGCCATCTAAGAAGCAATAAAAGAAGGTTTCATCTCATTGATACTTGTTTCTTCCAAGCAAAATTCAAATTCTTCCTAAAATTCGCCAAAGAAGCGGTTCCAAAGTTTGATCAGATTATCAAACTTTCAGAAGAATTCGCCATAGAGATAAGGGATAAAGCGAGTCCAAGGGTTTGAAGGAAGCAATCAAGAAGTGCAGCATATTCTCCAAGTTCGCCATTAATAGCAGATTGAAGGTTTGATGATAAGACAATAAAGCTCCTCATATCCGATCATATTCTGAATTCACCATTGATCGTCCTTGAATCTGCCTTGGGAGAGAAAGATTAATCAAATTTGCACATAGTCTCCTTAGAAATTTTTCAAATCTGCACTTCACCTTGTCCAAAAGACTATCAAATCCGCCCTTGATAGGAAGGCAAGACAAATTTGGAGGAAGATACATATCCAAGACTCATCCAAGATCATCATAAACAACAAATTGAAGGTTTGCTGAAGATAAAGCAATCATATCTTATCATATTCTAAGAAATACTTTGACAGACTTCTTGATGATCTTCCAAGTATAAAACAAACTAGTGTAAACCCTGCCCAACCAAGAAGAAAGTAATCTAAATTCACATATCCAAGGATTTGGAAGCCAAACAAAATTGTCCAACTGCTGCAATCATGATCAGTAAGGTTGAAGATAATAGACTATGGGTTTGCTAAATATCCTAAGTTCTTATTCATCTCCAAACCCGCCTTGGAAGAGAAAGATTGTTCAAATTTGATACACATGTGATGATCTTCCAAGTATGATACAAACCTGTCCAAAGCTTATAAATTCTGCCAAGAAAGAGAACATTCAAAGTTGAAATTTGTCTGACAAAATGTGGCATGACATGATCCAAGTCCGCCTAGGGTTGGACAAATAAAGCATCACATGAAGATGAAATAAGCCTTGACAAAGGGCATGACATAAATGCAATACAAATTGTCTGATCAACCTTGGAATTCACCTTGAACAGCAAGCACAATGTCAAAAACAACTCCCAAACTCTTGTAATTCGCTAAGTACAAAGAGGATGGTTCAAATTTTGTGGTCTGATCATATTCCTAAATCTGCTCATGACAAGAGGACATATAACTGTTGAAACTCCTTCCAAAACCTGATTATGGACATGAATTGAACAAGACAAACAAAATTCAAGTTTACCTAAGGGAAGAGAAAGTTAAAGAAAGATGATTGTCCAATCGACATAAAATGTGCCAAGACATAGAATGTGCATATTGAAGAAAATTTGCTCCAAGACACAAACCCTAAGGCATGAAGAAATTGTCCAAACCCTTTGAAGTTGATCAAACCTAAACACAAATTGATTCATCTGGGCATAAATGGAATATGTGAAGATACCTAGCCAGAGACCTAAAATTTGAAGACAATCAAATTGACATGCCATGAACAAAGATAAATTTTGATCAAAATTTCACATGAATCAGGCTAGCATGTTGGAAAATAAATTTGTCACATGAAATAAATTTTAATTATTTTCCAAAATTAAAATTAAAAATAATTCTCAACACTAAGAGAATTTTCAAAATTCAAAATTTTTAGAAAGTTCTAGAAGATTCCTTGATAAGATCGAATTTTTGAGAGAGAAATAAAACTTTCCATTTTGGAAAGATTAAAACAAAAAAAAACACAAAAAACAATACAAATTATTTAAAAATAAAAAAAATAAAACAAATAAAAAACTTCTCAATATAAGAACCCTAAACTCTATATATTTTCAACCAATTCACTTTCACAATTCATTACATAGGTTGAGAATTCTTGAGAGCATTGAAGAGAAGTTTTCTCTCAAATTTTATGAATTTTGGATTTTTGAAGAAGATTCTTCTAAGTGTAAAAGGTCTAGAAATTAAGCACTTTTCTCTGATTTTAAGACAGATTTTCAGAATCAGAGGTGAATTTCAGTCATAAAGAGGATTCAAAAACTCAATTTGACTGAATTTCCTCACCTTTCTGTCTTATTTTCTCAAATTTCATCAATTTTTTGATCAAACCCTTCACTTTCAATTTGCTTTTTCATAGAAACTTAACCTTTTAACAGGCTGAAAGTGAAATTTTCAGAAAAGAATTTAAAATCAGAATTAAATTATGAAAATAACATGGAGTTTTCATGTGTTTTTTTTCAAGTAGCAATGAAGTTTGCTAGCAAAGGAGTACGACTGAAGTCCAAAATCAAATCCAAATGGAAGAATATCACTGACACAAACCTCAAACATGTTGATATGGAGGAATTCAAGAAAAGAATGTAGGGACATGATGGACACATTCCTACACCTATTGCCCACAAAATGATGCACAATGGAATTGTCCAGGCATCTGGATTCCCACCAGCCAAAGAGTGTGTTGAGCTAATAGTTGAATGTGCTTTGTACTGTAAAGCACAATCGAGAGAAATCATTGCACCAGATGGAAGAGTAATCTTTCAGAATTGTCCATCCAGGAGACATTTGGCATACCAAACCACAGTAAAGCCACCTACAAGACTAAAGGACAGGCCTAAAGGGTATATGATAGTCAGTCTGAACTTTGTGCTGCAAATGTGAACAAGTTTTGGTTGGAGAAGAAAAGACCTCAAAGGAAAGTACTGAAGTATTTGTTGCATCCATATTTCAAAGAAGAATATGATTATATCATCCTACTATTGAATAGAGTAATGGGCAGCCCTAAGGGTCAGCTATTTGAGACATGGATGAAATCACTTCAGGAACCAAGTTATTCAACTGGTCTCGCATAATCAACGATAACCTTCATGAGCAGTTGATGAACTTGGAAAGGACAAAGACATTCCACATGAGTTCTTACATAATTTATCTATTGGCTGCAACTTACAGATATTCAGAACTGATTTGCAAAGGCATAGCAGGAGGTGGTGAGAATGAATTCCGATCATATGATTGTTATCCTCAGCTGCAACTTAAGGACAAAAGTTTTTGAGCCCATGACACATTCCTGATGTACATCACAAGAACACTTCAAGGAGGTACTCATAAGAGTCTTTCTCCTGAATCAAAAAGTCTAATCAGTAGGTACGGATCCTGATTTATCCAGTTTCCAAAGTTCACTGATATCAAAATCCGAGGTTTCACTGGCCGTACTTACGGATTGCCAATCTACCAAACCAATAGGATGGTCCTATTGGAAGTTCTCAGACAGTTGGAACATATTAGAGCTTCAAAAGAGTAAGGCAGAAGGTAGCCATATCTTTCCCATTCTTCATTGGAAATATGGAAGAATCTTGTTCAACTACGCAGGTAGCTGAGAGTGCTAGGCTAGAAATGTAGTGGTATCCTTTCACATTCTACCAATCCAGAACTAATTATGATCCTCACAATAACATTAGATTAGCGAAGGAGGAAAGGTTCAGACATAAAGTAGATGTAGAAGATTTCTGGGCAAATGCTGTTGATGAATATGAAATCAGGAAAAGGTTATATTCCAGGCTTTCAATAAATTTCATTAGAGAGAACCTTTTTTTGTACCAGATTAGTTAGAAGATAGCGAAGAGCATACTCAGCTTGGCTTTGATGAGCATGCACCTCTTCCTCCTATCAAATGGTCAACACCAAAGCATACATACTTAACCACCTTGATGCGGCCAGTCATGACATGTACAAAGTGGTGGGTTAATCAGCAGTGTCACAAGCTGAAGCAAAAGAATATAACTTTGACTTATAATCTGATGGGAGTAGCAGAAGGATATTCTTCAAATGAAGAAACAACACAAAATACCAGACCATGTGAGAGTGCTAAAAGGAAGGGGAAGGCAGTTGAGAATGAAGAACCTGCTCAGAAGAAGCAAAGGATAGAACCATCTTGTTCCGCCACATCAAGGAATGAGAAATGCATATTAACTATTGATGAATCATTGGCTGAAATAAAAATTCCTTCTTTAGTTCATGAGGAAAATGCAAAATCAGTCCATCAGGAAGATGAACAACCACCATCTCCTACTGGCACAAAAATCCTAGAATTAGAGCATGACACGGATATTGAAGAGGAAGAGTTTCAAGAAGGGATGATTTCTGCTCTTCGGGATATTGCACGTGACATAGAAACAAAGGATGACCAAGAGGTAGAGGGCATTGAGCAGCCCACTGTTCCCGAATGGCTGAGAGAGAGATTGAAGATGAACACACCAGTAGTAGAAGAACAAGAAGAAGATGACATGGCAGATTTCTTGGCCAGATTAGAGCAAACTGCTGTGAAGAAGCCGACCAAGAGATTTTCTACCATCCAGAGAGATGAGACAAGCAACCGCACAGTGCATATAGCTGTACCTAAGGTGAACGAAGCAAAGGGAGACATTGCTCTTCATGAGTATGAGATCACCACTTTTGACTTAGGCCCAAGCACAAAGGCCCAAGTAAAAGAGGACACAAAAGAAAAATGAACATAAGAGAGAAGTTGAGTGCTTGAAAGAATATATTCGATAGTTGACTACTAAGCCACTTAATCAAGCCAATCCAAAGGTTCTCTTACTTTTGGATTCAGAACAGGTAGTCAAAAGTTTTTGAGGAAGATGCAGTAACAGTCAGATAAACTAGAGATTGGATAGAAAGTATAAAAGAAGTAGCCAAGTTCATAGAAGGAATCTCATCAGCATATGATTGAACTTCTTCTTTGCTTTCCAGGATTGAGAATATGGCATAAATGTGGGCTGACTTCCAAGATGTCCAGAATAGAATCATACCATCCCTTAGAGAACTGAAAGGAATCTCATCTCAAGATTTGGTTGATCAAAAGATAATTGAAGCAGGGGCTGCTTATGATTTCAACAGTTGGCACTGGATGCTGGTTGCATAGAATGAAGTCTTGTTGAAGGTGAAAGATGATGTTGATAGAATAGAAGGACATATAAAGGCGATTCAAGACAAGATCTTCCTTGTAGTTACATAAATGATTGGGAAGAATACCATTCGAGGGAGCGATATGTAGTTGGAGAATTTGAAGGTCAGAGTTCAGGACATCTTCTTTGCCATCATAGGACCAGTCTTGAAGAATAATTTGGCTAAGGCGTCAAACGTCATCTCCATTAAAGATGCCTTTCACAAGCAGGAATTGGACTGGGAGATCACCTTTGCTTTGTGTACAGATGACTTAAAGGATTAGAGTTCAGGATCAACATGTTGCCACATGTCACCATGGAGGAAGTGGACCAAATTGTGTCCAGATTCATTGAATATCAAAAGAAAAGGATACAATCCTAAAAAATAGCATCTTCCACCATTTGTCTCTTTTGAAGTTGATCTTTGATATTATTTTGGGAAACTCTATCTAGGGATAGGTTGTTTAGATCTCAGTCGTCGATCTTAGATTGATCTCGGCCCTTTATTTTGCTCACTCTCATTTTCATTGTGCTATGGAGAGATTTATGAAATTGTTGCGTAGAGCTATTTGAGTAATAAAAAATTCATTATCAGTATTGCTTTGAAATTTTTTTATTGCTAAATGGTTTCATGGTTGCATATTCCTTTAAACATTTAGATTAGATTTGTTTAATTTGTTTCAAGTTGTTAGATGAATGATATTATCGATTGGTGAAATCTTGCTCATACTTTTGTTGGATGAATGATTTTCATGGAATGTGTAAAGTTAGTCCGAGCCTTTTAATATGGATGTTTAACTTCTACTTGGAATGATATTGTTCAATTGTTGGTATTATTCGTAAGAGTGAAAATTATCAGCATAACCTTAGAAGATTGTACCCACTTTGTGTAGTTGTCCAAGCACGGCAAAACAAAGCGTTGTTACCGGTTTCACCCAGTCTTTAGTGTCTCTTGATTTCATAGGAATAGCTTAGAAGTAGCATAGAATTCTTAAACTCTACCCTTTTTAATCCTTTTTTTTTGCAGTCCTAAACCAGAAAATTCAAAAAAAGAGAGCTCAAATTGTTAAATCTACTGAAGTACAGCTTGAATGACTTAAGTTCATAGCGTAAGTCCCCCTTGAGATTTTCAACATACACTACCCGGGAAGCTATCCCACTAAAGTCACTTGTTCACACATATAGACCTTGGAGTCGCCTTGTGGTCTTCTCACAATCTTGGCACAAGTAGTGATTTTGTTTAGGAGACGATAGATCATCCTTGTGGTATTTTATTCTAAGTGTTCGGTAGATGATAAAACGTCCACCAACAGGTGCCAATGGGTTCCTTCACCTTGCAAAAACAAGGACATATTGTTGCACTGAGGATTCTTGCAGAGCATTCCATCAAGGAACCAAGTCTTTAGCAAGCTTAAAATTCACTTTCAACCCTTGACAACTTATAGTTCATGGCTTGTTGTATATGGTTTCACACTTGTGACTTTAGACTCCAGATGTTTCCATACTTAAAAAATTGCAATTTCTAGCTTCATCCAGCACCTTCCATTCCATTATCTTACCCATGTTGGGATTTAATATAGATAAACTCTTTAGAGAGATTAACATGATATGGCTATACATATTTTCATTTCTTGGCATGTTTCTTGCCTCTTTCCAGAGACATTCTCATTGGCCATGGATGGAAGCTTCCATGCTAATTTTGGATTGATAATAGCATCAAATTTTGAAATTTTATGTTAATTATGAGTAGGGAACTAGGGAAAATTCAAGGTTAATGTCTTTTTGATGCTTAGTAGCTTATAGAAAAAAGGGTACTCTTGGAGGCCCCTCACCTTGCTAAGGAAAATCAAAGTGGCCAGTCTAGAAACAAATTATAATGAAGATAGATAGGAGAATTTCCTTGTACATTGAGTGTAAGTACTGAAGGAACGAATGCATGTATAGATGCGGGTGATAAGTACTAATAACAAAAACAAGCATTAAAAAATATGCTTGTCTATATAGGAGAAAGTGAGCATGTGATGGTTATTTGTTGAGTAGATAGTTGACAAACAGCCCACATAATAACAAACATTAGTTAACACTGACCCTTATGAATATTATCATCTTTTACAAGAAACATATTTTGTATTTTTTTCTTTAATCACATAATCACAAATTATATAATATTTTGAGTTTCCAATTTAGTTGTGGAAAAGACTGTCATTTGCATTCTACATTTAACAAACTTCTCACACTCTTGTAAGCCTAGTGCCTTTTCTTAAATTAAAATTTCATTAGAATCATTATACTTCTTGAATAGCAGAAAGCACTACTTTCTTGTGGTATGCAGGTGCAAAGTTGCATGCCTTGACAAAAAGGCCCATTCTTCACATGCATGCATATCTTGTGACATCTTGTTTTGTTGCAAAGATGATATTGGGAAGTGTTGACATGTTTTTTATGACTACACCTAACACAGAATAAAGTTTTCCAACGATCACTTTACTCTCTCTTGATCAAAGTTCAATTGTATGCTAAGATTGCAATAAGTTCAGACAATTGACTCCAAGGTTCCGATTTGCAATGGACATAACTCAGTTGGCTTGATGTGATATGCCGATAATCCAAGGGGACTTACACTTGAATCAGCCTTTCACTTCTTTGTTGTGGCTAGAACTTCATCACCAGATATAGCAATTCTATGATGCTTCTGCATCGAACGAATTGAACTGGAATGAACTAAAATTAAAGGGGGAAGGGTTAGAAGGATCTAAATCTACTCCTAAGGGCAGTGATATCAATAGATAGTGCTCTAATGGAAGAATTCCAAATAAACCAAGTTCTGCTTCACCAAGATTAACCACAACTCCACAAGAACTGGTGCAATCTTATGAGGATGTTGAAGAATTTTCACATCGAGAAAGTGCATTTGAATACCCAAACGGCGCAATCCAAACGACCATCCACAATCAAACTCAACACAAATTTAGTGGCTCGGGCTAACTTTACACGACAACTTATAATCAACAAGATGCAAAAAGTATGAACCATGGAAATTCATCAAACATCATTACATTCACCATTGAAATCAAAGCACTATTCTACTTCTACTCTTAGTGAGGAAGGTGAAACCATGTAAGTTTTGAAAAAAAAAATTAAGTGGACACCATCGGAGAACAATATTTCACTGTTATTATTTCAATAACTTATCGCAACAATTTCATACAAATCTCCCCCGCTTTTACAAATGAGGGGATCACCTCTTTATATAGGCCTCAAGCCTTAATTACATGCAATTCCTAATTAGGGTCTGACCCGAAAGATTCCACACACATGATGCAACAAGGTGGAAATAAACATTAAATGCCCATCATGCCCACTTACAATAAATTCCTGCCTGCCTAGAATGGCATCCACTATGCATTAAATGCACCACTCTATCAAATTTGCCTAATATGTCATAAATGCTCCTCCATGCAAAATCGGCCATAATGCCATAAATGCTCCATCATCTCCATAAAATTGGTTACATGCAAAAGACGTTCCATCATTTCATTAAGTACGATGGCTGACATGCAATGAATTAGCCGCCACCTTGGTCAAATATTCCAACAATGAATGTGCCATCATGTCGCCATGCATTCAATAGATTCTCGACATGCAAGTGGACCTCGCCGTCATAGGTGCTGTGAAGTATTCACACATCGCCCCATTGCAAATAGGGACCCCCCTTTTTTCTTGCTTTCTAGGATAGTGTTAGAGTCCTTAGCTATTAGCCTTTGCATTGAAGAGGTATAGATGGTCAAGAAGCCAGGAGTCAGGTAGATAGCCTTGTGTGAGGTATGAAATGAGTGAGTTCGTAAAGTCTAGATTTCATGTGAGTCAGTCATGAGTTTAGCTGATGAGTATGAAAGATTGCCAATTAGGAATAATTTAAGAGCTCGAGGTTGAGGGCCAAGCTTCAAATGCTCTTCATGAGGAGCAAAATTTGTTTTGAATGCCCTTAGTTGAGAGCAACGTAGTTTTGACAAGTTTGAATGGATGAAGTGAATAAAGGTAAGTCAGAATTCTGATTTGAAGTTCACTCCATGTGCATACCCTCAGGCTAAGTCACTAGGTTCGAATTTGAATTCGAAGCTCGACAACTTTGAAATTTGAATGAAATTCGATGAGGAAAAAATTTGAATTAAATTCACCATTTGTAATTTTTTTAAATTATTAATAAATATATGTAATATATCTATAAAATTGCCTAAATAGTTTAACATTGATAAATAGATTTGAAATCATTACAAAAAGATGACACATTTATAAAATATAAACCATAGGAAACATACGCTTTCACGATTGCAAAGATGCTCTTTTGTCAAAAAGGTACAATAACAATCAAAGACTTTAGAACTTTAAAATAACTCTAAGTCATCAAGAGCACTTGGCTGGGATGCCAAATCATCATCATCTGTATCACTACTCAGTTCATCATTTGCAAAGTCAGGCTCATCTGCATCTGGCATTGCTATGCCTTCAAACTTCAAGAGTTTGCTCTAAAGAAGTGTTCTTTGCTGATTTGTTCATCAGCAATTTCAAATTGCTGTGAACATAGACAAGATCTCCAAACTTTCCAGTCAACAATTTGTTCTTGTTTTTGGAATGGATGTGGTCAAAGCAACTCCGGTTCCTCTCACAAGCTGATGAACTTCCTCCCTGACTCAAAATTCGAATAGCAAACTCTTGCAGTTCAGGAGCTGATGATCCATAAGCGATCCACCATCTATATCCAGGCATACGTGGTGAGTCATATTTGGCTTCTGCCCCTCCAAACATCCCTTCTCCTCTCTTGTATTGCCAACTTTGATCTCTGATTAGTGCTGCTATTTCTTGATCTGGTACATACCTGCTAATGGCTTCGTAAAGCCTTGCCATGATTTCTTTATCACCCCTTCTATCAATAGCAAACAACTTAGGCTCCAAAAAGCAACCCGCCGCATGTAAAGGTGTGTGCATCATTTTCCATTTGCAATCAACTGTCTCCCATATTTGCATATATTCTGCTTCTTCATTATTTAGTTCTTTTTGAATAGATTCCTTACACTGGTCCATGCTTTCATAAAGCATGCCAAGGCAACGAGTGTCACCATCAACCATACGAAGCACTTCAACAATTGGTTCACATACAAGCAAAACTTTTGTTGCACTTTCCTAGAAATTGCTGTTTAGGATGATTTGTTCTATGTTCTTCCCCTTTGGGCCTTTAGAAATGTAATATTCCCTCTTATTTTTTTCGGTTTTTGAGCACAACAAATATTACAATGCACCCGTTAAGGTTAGGAAATATAATCTCAATACTACTGAAAGTAACCCTTCCACTTTCTGATCACCAAGAGCCCAATGTGGGAAGGTGAGAGCATACGGTGATAAGGGGTTCGTTAGCTCATAATCCGCTAGAAATTACAATGCAAATACAATACTGGGCAGTAAGCCAGCCCCTTCCACTTTTCAGTGGGATGAAGAACAAGAACTTGGCGGTAAACCAACCAAGGTAACAAGAGCATAACAGAACCAAATCACTCTATCGTTTATGCAGTGGGAGGACTTTTACATAAAATTATCACTCAACCGCATATTTCAGCGGGAGGACAATATCGCTCAACCACTTGCTCAGTGGGAGGACAAAGCTGAATTACAAAACATATAGGCGGCTAAGCCATCCTCTTCCACTTGTTCAGCGGGAAATGCAACATAAAATGAATTGGTCAGTACTAGTGAAGCAATTCATACAAAGATAGAGATGTGAGAGAAGATAGAATGAAGTACATATCTCAAGAATTCAACAACACATTCTCACCACAAACACTACTTGCTGTTCTGAAATCAGAGACAATGAAATGCAGAACCAGCCATCCCAAAAACCACTAAAATGCTTGTAACTCTCTCAAAACTGAATGGAATCATGCCAAACCAAATGCAAATGAAGCATATAACATAAACAATCAAATCAATACCTTGAAATTGTGACCGGAGAGCAACAACGGTGATGCACACAACCCAAGGCAGTTCTGGAAATGGCGTTTTGGCTGAATATTTCGATTTCCAACTGTAAATTGGAGAGTTCTCCAAATGCCACACCAATGTAGGAGAATTATTGTCTCTCCGATATGCTTCCAATGAGCCCTCACCTAGAATGATGCACTCAACACACAGATAGCTACAAGCAAAATACACTTTCAGCCAACACACACCAGCAACACCAAGAAAACGCAGCAGCACACAACTCTTCACCAACACACCCAAAAATCACCAAATAGCTCACAACTTCAAACCACAGCTAAGAGTGATGTTTCACACTTGAAACCGGAAGGAAAGATCTAGAAGGTATTCACCCTCGAAGAAGTCGAGTCATTTCGACAACATAACGATATATTTTTTGTGGATAAACAAATGAGGAGCCAAACACCTGTTTATATAGTTTTTCAAGTCTGGAATTCAAATGAAATTGCCTCCAAATTCTCCTCATTCAAACTGCATTTCATTTCATGTGGTAGACCCGAAATTGGCGCCCACTTCCCAAGTCAAAAATTGCGCCAAGGAGAGAGGACCACGATTTTGGCATAATAAAACTTTAAAGTATAAAAAATAAAGTCTCCTTTTAATCTTCAAATAATTCGCCCAGGCATGACTTAGGAAAAATATCATATTTTGCACAATTTCCCATAGCATCAATCAGTAATAAAATAATTAAATAATAACCTTAGGATAAGGAATACTATTTAATTAATCGCTTATAGCTCCAGTGTTGATTATCAACAAAATCCGGATGAGGTTGAACAATGAGGATCATTGAATTGTGCTGGATTAGGACCAAGTCCAGGACTGCCAAAAATAGAATGCCCCAAACTACCACTTACTAAAAATGGTAAGTCATGAAATAATGCTTCGAAAATCGTGATCTTCGCAACCAGAGAAATAGCTTGGCGAGCTTAGCAACTTTGCACCATCCTAACGGCCAAACCCTAACTTACTAAAAATAGCAAGTTCACATTCCACCCCTAACAAGCTTGGTGGGAACTCTAAAGAACATGGAAACCCTTAATTCACCTTTCCACAGCCTATGGGTCTCCGGAATAGGCCAATGGACCACTAAATGCAAAATCAAAAGGAAGGGGATGTTACAAGAAAGCACTGAACTTTCCCACTGATTGGAACAAATAACATATCTCAAAGCTGCTTTTTCTTCAACCACTCTTTTCAAAGTGATATAATATGAAGCAAATCTTGTTTCACAAGGCCTCAACAATTCCTTTGATACATGCTACCTATAAATACTCAATGTGAGACGATGATTACGTATGAAATTTGCAATTGCTCTCCCTCTATGAATAGCTTCATTTACCCATAGGAATTTAGCCAAGTCATGAAGCAACAAATCGAGACAATGGGCTGCACATGGGCTCCAATATATCTATGGGTACTTCTCTACAATCAGCGTCCCAGCTCCCACACAATTTACTGGACTATCAATTACCACTTGAACCACATTTTCCACCCCTACTTCAAGAATGGCTTCCTCTAATATTTGAAAAATATACTCTGAAGTTTTCTTGTGGTTCATGGTGTCGACGACTTTCAAAAACACAACACCTTCAGGACAAGACACCAAAACATTAATCAATGACCTTTGACACATATCTGACCATCCATCGCTCAATATGGTGCAACCTGTTTCCTTCCAAGTGGCTTTGACATCAGCTAAATTCTCAGGCTAATGACCTTTGACACATATCTGGCCATCCATCACTCAATATAGTGCAACCTATTTCCTTCCAAGTGGCTTTGACATCAGCTAATTTCTCAGTCACTCTATCTTTTGACCTCTGCAAAAGAGTTGTCCTGATAACCTTTGAACTTGGGGGTGTGTACCCTTTGCCAAACTCTGCAATTTTGTGAATTGCATTACAAAAATGTGGACTTCTCGCAACATTGAATGGAATAGTAGTTGTGTAAAACAAATCAGCAACTGCATCATCCACCTGCTGTTTCTCTACTGGTTTCCAAAAGTTGTTCAATGTTCCACTCTCTTTTGATACCCTCACCAGTTTGAATTGCATAGAAGAGGAAGACATGATAGATGTGAATCTAGATATATCTTCTTCAATTCTTTGTTTCTTTTGTGCCTTCTTCATTTTGCCTACCATTGAAGCAACCAACTCTTTCTCTAGAATAGCTTTAAGCTCTAGAGTTGCACCTTTACATGCTTGAACACCTCCACCGGACCCCCTGTATTAGCAAGGAAGTGGCCCCTAAGCCTTGTTAAAGTTCCAATCATAGTTCCCTCACATAGGTTACATTTGATGTGAGTTCCATTTCGGGTCACATGCTTCCATGCCTCAGAAGTTGATTTGGGAGGAGCCATTAAATGAAAATCTGCATGTTTGGAAAGAAAAATTAAAAAACAAAATAAACACTACATTTATTTCAACCTTTCAAAATAGAAATACTTTTAACAATTTCACAAATGACCTCTTAAAAATAGATTATAAAATTTATTCGGCTTGAACCTTTCAAAAACAAAATAAATACTATTCTTGTTTAATAAACATAAAAACAAAAATTTAATACATTTTTAGTTTTAAATTAAAAAACAAAATAAACATTACATTTATTTCAAAATTTCAAAATAAAAATAGTAAAATACTAAAGTTAAATAAAACGTTTATTAATAATTTAATATATTCATTTTTTAACAAAAAAAAAAAAAATATTAGTTTTTATTTTTGGTTATTTAACTTAATAAAATTAGTACACTACCATTTAAAAAAATATATATAAAAATGTATTAATTTTTATTAACTTTACCAAACAAATAAAAAACTAAAATCAAATAAAATAATATTAAACAATATAATAAAAAACTATTAATATAAATTATATAATATTAAACAACATTATTTTATATTATGTGTATTAAATTAAAAACTAAAAAATATAACATTATAAGTTTATAACATTATAATATTATAAAACCTAAAAAAAATTAAAAAAAATACACGCAAAGTCCTACCTGTGTAGGTCGGGAGGACGAACTTGGGAGGTCTGCAATGGCAAGGTCGGTCTGCAATGGCTGCAAGCGTCCCGTGCCGAGGTCAAGGTCAGTTTTGCAAGCATCCCGCGTCCGCGCCAAGGTTGAAGGTTTGCGTCCGCGCCGAGGTCGGGCTGAGGTTTGCGGCCGTGCGATAATCTTTTTGCGTCAACTCGCCAGTATTTATTAAAAAACTCGATTTAACCCTAAAAAATGCAAGGAAAAAAACACTTTATACGAACACATCATCCCGATTTTTTGGTACGAATTTGTTGTGAATCTGAACAAATTTTTTACGGATTTTATAAACTGTTTCAAGTTCGGCGAATTTCGAACTTCAAGGATGAAATTCGGCCGAACTTGGTGACTTAGCCCTCATGAGCGTACTTCATGACCATCACTTTTGGAGTGAATATCCCTTTGAAACCCTTGTTTGAGTGTGAATTAGAGTGTTTGAATTAGGATAGTGAGCCAGATTTTGATTTGAGACCACCCCAAGTACTCCTTTGGAGCAAAGTTTACTTCATGTGCTCTTTGATAGGAGTGAATTTTGCATTTTAGACCTTCATAGGGAAAGTTTGACATATTTTTATAGATGAAGAGTTGAAAAACCTAAGGATTGAGTTGATGAAACAATGAAATCATGGAAGGAAAGTTAATTTTGGCTTGAAATTCACTTCATGTTCAAGGCAGGGAGAGCGAACTTCATGTTCAAGGCAAGGAGAGCAAACTTCATGTATAGGCTAAGGGGAGCGAACTTCATGATTTGAAGTAGGAGAACGAACTTCATGAACTGAGGTAGGGGAGTGAATTTCATGTTCAGGCTAAAGGGAGCAAACTTCATGATTTGAAGTAGGAGAGCGAACTTCATGTGCACACCATGTGGAGTGAATTTCCTCCAGAGGCCTTCCCTAAGGATAGTTCATCGTGTTTGCATCAATAAATGGTGGGAGCGAATTTCCTCCAGAGACCTTCCCTAAGGACAGTTCATCATGTTTGCATCAATAAATGGTGGGAAGACTCAATATTAGAATCCATAGAATGAAGGGAAATGAATGAAAGCGAGTTCAAAGACAAGTTTAAGGGTATTTTCATGAGCATCAGAGTTGGAGCGAACTTCAAGTGCTCCTCTCTAGTAGCGAAAAACAACTTCAAGTGCTCCATGAGAGCGGATTTTCTTTAAATTCTCTTATCAAACCTGTAAAACACATAAAATCAAAGAATATATCAAGTTAGAAGAACTATCAAGGCTATATATTATGTGTATTTGATATCATATTTGTTTTGTTTTGCAAATGAGAGAGGATATTGATTGCAAAGCAAAAGGAGAAAGATTGTAAGATCTACACCACCATGCGAAGGGGAAAACTTCATTTACAAGCATGAGAATGCCCAAGAGGAATCTCAACTCTCACCACACTATGGAGACATGAAGAGATTAAAGGAGCGCGATGGAGAAGTCATACATTCACCTAAATGCACATAGGCGAGGATGGAGGAATGACTCAGCTACATCAATGCTTCCCTTCACCACTACTTTGAGCGAGCTTGAAATGTTGAGTATCAAGAGATATCTCTCAACATTTCTTCATGGTGATGAATCAAGCCTACAAGTGCAAGTTGAAGTGGCGTCCTAGTTGTCATCCAGTCACTATCTCCACCAATCAAAACAATTTCCACCTTAGCACTTCTAGATGCAATGAACTTGACTCATACACGATGGCACAAACTTTGAGGCACCTACCCTTATTATCTATTGGTCATGCCTAAGTGTTGTAATTATTTCATCGGCTAGAATTGAGTTTGTTGTAACAAACCCTAATTAGGGTTTTCATTGTAAAATCTCAACCATTGATCTCAAATTGATTTGAGCCATTGAATTGTATTGAGAGCATCATAGAAGGCTCAAGCTCTTCATTTGTAGAGTTTAATAGAAAAATAGCTAATAGTTAGTAGTAGGGGAATTAATGAATAGGAGAAGAATAGAATAGAAGATAGAATAGAAGTTAGAGTAGATTAGGAGAAGGAAGAATTGTTGTTATGACTTGTAAATGAGATACTCTTTTCATTGAAGTTGTGGTGAAATTTGTTATTTCAACAACTCTCACGATTTCTACTTCTCATTTGCTCCCATGTTGATTAGATTGAATGGAGGAATTTGTTGAATGCATTTGTGTGGAATCCGTTTAGTCCATACCACTAGCCTCTTGCTGATTCTAAGTGTGCCTTGTGTGGTCAACTGGAATGAAATGAACTTAACTTCAAATTGTTATGCATCCATTGTTTATGCATTGATTTGAATGGTGATCAATGTGCGATGATAATGATTTGAATATCTTTGAGTTATCCCTTAGAAGATTGCATTGTGCTTGTGTCGAATTGTTCAAGTCGATGGTGAGACCTCGCCCAGTAGGATTCCATCTAATCATTCACCTATATTCTTACATTCCAGGCTTTAAGATAGAGTTCCTCAACCCATCATCTTTTGCCTTTTTTTTCAAACTCAAGCTAGTTAGGATAAAAAGCATCACAAGATTGCAATATTAGATGATCAAGTTCCAGCGATTCAAGCATTCGACAATCCAACATAAGTCCCCTTGTGATTCCAGCATAATCACATCAAACCATTGAGCTTATCCACATGTTGTGACCCGACATACCAAAACCTTGGAGTTATCTCAAGTGATCCTTAAGCCAATCTTCAACATTTGATTAACTTTGTTCAAGAGAGGATAAGATACTTTTGGGCATTTTATTCTGTGTTCGCATGTGCATGAAAAACACATCAACAATAGGAACTTCTATAATTTTCCAGGTTGTGCTTCATTAATATAGAATATTCTTTTTGCATGTCGCCAACTCATCCTTTACAAGAATATTTCCATTGCCAGCCCACGAAAGACATTTTGGAAGATTTTCCTACTTTGGAAGAATTTTAACAATCTTTTCCACTTCTGAAGGATTCTTGAATGCCTGGACATTTTGAAGAGAAAATCTTTCCATATGGAGATTTTTATCTTGAAGGAAAATTTCTGCATTCTAATTCACACCTTGTCTTGAAGGAAGATTTTCCTGACCACTGAACCTTTTCCATGCTTAAGGAATTTTGTCTTGTTCTGTACTTTGGAGAGAGAAAATCTTCTTAGCCAATTTTCCTTGTGCCTTGAAATTCTTCACCTTGGGCACATTTCTTTCGTAAGGAAATAAGTTCTTCAATCCTTAGCCAAATTTCACATTTTCCAAGAATTTTGTCATGAAGGAATTTCCAACACTTGTCAATTTTTCACTTTCCTGGAATTCTGGCTTGAAGGAAGGAATTTCCAACAGTCAATTTTTCACCTTTTCGAAGAATTTTGTCCTAAAGGAAGAAATTTCCAACACAGTTAATTTTTTACTTTCCTATTTTTTAGGAATTTTTCAAATTTGAGTTCCAGGGTCCAAGAGAGAGAAAATTCTCTTGCTTAGCCAATTTTGTCATCACCACGAAATTTGGGCGTATTCTCATGCCTGAAAGAGGATTTTTTGAAAATTTTCCGGAGGGCATTTTCCTTTTCTCAATTTATCGTTGTCTTCAAATTTCCATGCCTTGAAATTCAACCTTCAATCTTGGGCACAGGAATGACTCTGTGGAGGAATTCTATGCCTTGGACAAAATTTCATCAACCGCTTTGTCTAGCGCTTTGAACTGGCTTTGGGTGCTGGATTGGCCTCATGCAGGAAAAAATTGCCATGGAGGAAAATTGCTCCATGGCCTCATTTTAGTGCCCCCTTGACCTTGATTCTACTTTGCCCTGTGGGAGTTCTGGAAAATTAGACTTTCCTTCCTTGATGTCATTTTGGCGGCCCTTCCTTTCCTAGAGCACATTTTCTCCATGGTGAAGGAATTTTGTTTTGGAGGAAAAATTCCTTCTTAACCTCAATCTAGCGCCCAACCTCTAAACATGAGTGCTAGAATCATGTGCAACAGGAATTCTAGGTGTGGAGGAAAATTCCTCCACAACCCCATTTAGCGCTCAACCTCATGCATGGGCACCATTTCTATGGTGTTTAGGAATTTCAGCTTAGGGGGAAAATTCCTCCATGAGGTCACTCTAGCGCCCATCTTCATGGTTAAGATTTCATTGCCTTAGGAAATTTCTTCCCTGACTTAGCCACTTGTGATCATTTTCCAGATTTGGGATACCATTTCAAGATTAAAGTGGATTTTCTTTGCCTTACGAAATTTTTCAACGCCTTTCCACTTTTGGAAGGAATTCCACACTTGGCCATTTTCTTGATCAGTAGCCTACTTTTTCAACTTTTTGGATTTAGAAAAATGTATAGGAATGTTCAGTTTTCAGTGTTGGGACCCCTACCTGTGGTAGAACCTGCCAAAAATAGACTTACCAAAAATAGTAAGTACCTCAAAACATCAAAATTTGGGGCAAATCAAGATAGGATGACACTTACTAAAAATAGAAACTACCAGAAATAGTAAGTTTGATTATTGGAAAAATAAAGACAATTCGGGGGCAGTGAAATCCCTAAATAATAGGAACTTTCTAGAAATAGAAAGTTGCTCAGAATTCACTCAAATTTCACTGGTAGCTTCCTTGAAGGGTCCTAATTCCAATGCAACATTCAATTTTTCCAAAACTTTAAAGAAAAGTCCTCAAATTTAAGTCTAAAGGGAAAAACCCTAAAATGGACTAAACGAGTTCCAAACTTAGCCAAATTTACTCAAACGACTTCCAAACTTCATCAAATTCACCCCAAAACACTTGCAAACTGAGGAGACCGAAGAGACTGCTGCGAAAAGACCCAAAGAACCAAAACCAAAAGACCAAGAGGAACTAAAAAGTAGGGGATCCCCATTTGCAATGGGGCGATGTGTGAAAACATCAAAACAGGAAGATTTCCTATGACTAAGAGATTAACTTAGCTCAAGTTCTAACAAATTTAGAGGTGACATATATGAGGTATTTTCTTTGTAAATTTGTATTTGGTCTCATTCTTCAGTTTCAAGATTTTTCAACCTTATTACTTTGAAATTTTGAACTCTGATTTGCATGTGTATTTATGATGATTTTTGTTTGAATTCAGTGTTACAATACCTCACAAGGAGGCAGCTCTTCAGTGTTGTGATGAAGTGGAACCAGTTGCTCAGGTATAATTTTCGGATATTATTCTGTTAGTTTTACACCTTATTGAAGGAATTGAAAATGATATTGAATGGAACATGTGTCCTTGCCTGGTTTACAGCATAGGGAAACTATGTTTTTTTAGTTTGCCACATTTTTACATTTTAATGCAACAATGATTTTCTTGAAATTTAAATTCTTGCTAATATGATTACATGCTCTTGTCACATGCCTCATTTTAAATAGTCCATTGGAGCAGTAAATACAATTGTGAGGAGGCACAGTGATGGAAAACTGATTGGCTATAACACAGACTATATGGGGGCTATTTCTGCAGTGGAGGATGGCCTAAAAGGTGTTCAGCCATCTTTCTCGGCTATGTGACCCCTTCTGCCTTGGTTATGAATGGTTCCATCATTCCAGGAGTTTCATTGTATGCTGTTTGATATTGTTACTGTTTATGATAACTTGCTATGCATGGAACAGGTAGACTTAGTAGTGGAGATTGGGAGAATATTTCCCCTCTTTCTGGAAGGCTATTTGTTGTTGTTGGAGCTGGAGGAGCTGGTAAAGCCCTTGCATATGGAGCGAAAGAAAAGGGGGCAAGGGTTGCGATTGCTAATCGTAATTATGGTATCTATCATTCCCTTATATTTTGATTTATATGCCAAGTTAGAGAAATGATCTGTCAGATGTCTATCCTCTTGAAGAACATAGCATATCATATTCCTTTATTCTTTGAGGCCATTGTAATCTAATCTGATCATGTTCTCTTATTTCATCTTAATGTCTTAAGAGAGAGCCAAGACATTGGCAAGTTTAGTTGGAGGAGAAGCTATTCCTCTAGAGAAGCTGGATAGCTTTTGTCCAGAAAATGGAATGATCCTAGCGAATACCACTTCAGTTGGAATGCATCCAAATGTGAATGAGACACCTATATCTAAGGTCTGCTTCCCTTAATTCACAAGCAAGTACTCTTTAACTGAAGCATTATTGAAAATTGGTCAATTGCCAAATTCAAATAATATTAGATAGTTTATTTGGCAACTTTGCTATAATCGATCTTCATACTATCTAGATCAAGGATGCCTTTATTTATTTTTCTTTGTTTAATGTCTATAATACTTGGATGTTGGCTGAACAAATAAATATCCTATTATTGAGATTAGTATAATACTAAAAAGAGATGAACCTAAGGACAGTTATCCTGCAAGTCAACTGTGTTGCAGTTGGCAAAACTTTTATGTCAAAATGACACTTTCTGGTTACAAATGTCAATAGAGTTGAAGCAAAAAATGAAAACCTTAGAAACTGAGAACTCCTTGAAACAATAGAAATTAGTACCCTTTCAAAGATACTCTTTCAAATTTCAAAGTATGTTAGATTTTGTAAAGCCTAATTTGGTATACATTTTTAATTTCGTTAAGATTAGGAGCTGTGCCATAAAAAAGTTTTCTATTTATAATTTTCAATTTCTAGCCTTAAATAATGAACCTGTACATTGAAACCAGGTGCTAGTGTATACTAAATGACATTGAAAGTTTCAAATTTCTGATGTTAAGTTTGCAAAAATGAATTTCTTGGAGTTTAGAGAAACCTGCTAGGTGTGCATGCCTGGATATCCAAGACATGAACATGTAACATAAATGCCCTAGCAAACCAATTTAAAGTCACCTCTGAATTGTGCAGCTCCATTCAAAATGTTATGCATGTGGTTAAAGCTAAGTGGATTATTTGGTTGAGGGTTTCACCTTGCTAATGAGGTGTAGTGGTTTGGGCTTAGCACCATATGCCAAATGTCTAGTCAGCTGAGGAAAACACTAATTGTTGAGTTAATCAAGATGCTGCAGAATGGATTTTCAAGATGGAAGGATCTAAGTTTTAATGTTGCGTGGAATATCTCAAAATGTAGTTCTTGATATGCATAACACTTTGAGAACTTCTTGCCAAGGATAAATTATATTTGACATTTTAGGTGACTGCAAGCACTATAGAGGATTTGAAGGCCATCAGACCTCTTTGGACAAGCCTGTGCACATCCAGACATCAGCACTACAGTGCACAATTCTGTGTGCAGCGCCTTATATCATGTGTCACTTGTGCAACACCAGGAACCATGCCATGCAACTTAGAAGCTATTTTCAGCTTGTGCGCAACCCTTTTACATCATGTGCCATTTCAGCAGCATTGTAATAACCAACCCGACATTTTTTCTTGAAAATAAACTATAACAGACCGCAACAATATTCAGTAAACACATTAATATATTGAACCCATATTGTCAAACTGATGTTGTAATGTTTCCTCAATATAAATCAATTGAGTACAATGAAATAGAATAGTTTTGTCAAGTACCCAGATGGACAAATCATCAAATAATCAGTTTTTCAAAATACCCATGAGTTGCATGTGTGTTACAGGTCTGAAATAAACATATACAGCAATGCTGGGCCTTATAAAATCAACATTAAAACCATATATGAGCAGTTATATGCAATAAAGTTACTTTATAAAATATTTCTTTTCATAACTTGGGTGCCCACTTAAAGAAGGGTCTAAAGTGACTTTAATTTTAAATAAACACTTAAGCATATCTAATAGTTTTTGATTAAAGGTAAAACAGACTTTGAAGGGGACCTGAAACCCTTTGCAACAAAATGCTGCCTAAAAGAAAAGCATAGAGAACTGGCAGCCAACCATCAGAAAACCTACAACATAAAGACAGAAACATGAAGCAGTAAACAGTAAACACTATTTTAACTCCTTCAGAATATGAACAGCTTCAATGTCCTTTTGAATCAAGTGGTCATAAAGATTGACCACCTCCTGAATAACCATTTTCTGATCCTCCATAGGCTTAGAATGGCTCTGAGTACAGGAACACAGCCCCTGCATCTCAGAGAAACATTATTACCTTTAATCAAACATTACCGGCCCCATCAGCTCAATTAGGCTTACCAGTCCTCTCCACAGTCATCATGTTCTTAACCTTGTTATTAAGAACACAAAGGCCTTCAATACTAGTTTGGATGGAGGATTGGCTGACCTTCACAATAGTTTCCAACTTCTGGTGCACTTTATGGATGGTGTCCTCAAGCATTTTGATTCTGCCTTCAAAATCATTTTTCACAAGTGAAATGTCCTTAGCAAAATTTGTCCTCGAGGATGTCATCAAATCACTAGTGCTGGTCCAGAATCCATAAGTGAATGTCAAGATTGAGAATTAAGGGCAAGATTGCAAAAGTTGTCAATTGTCGTAGTTGTCAAAAGTGCAAAAAATGTTGCAAAAGTTGTCAAGAAAGTTGTTAGGAGGATTTGATATTTTAAAAGTACTAAGTGTTGAAAAATGAAGAAATATTTAAGGATGTGATGTTTTGATAGGGATATCCCTTGTCAAGGTTGGATTTTCCGACCTTGAGAGGATAGGAAATAAGGATGATTTTATGAAAGTCCTTGTCTGAAAGGTGAAAATTCAAAATTGAAATCTAAAATTCAAGGTTCAAGAATGAAATGCGAAGACCAAATGTTAGAATCCTTAGACAATTAATGGATTTCTCTTAGCAACTTCATAGGCATCCGTCCTTGTCCTTGATCACATCATAGAGGCGCTCACATTTTGTCCTTGACTAGCCTTAATTTGCACCCTCCTTGTCCTTGATCAAGGTAAAAATGTGCCTACCCTAGCACTTGCTCATCTTAAACTTATCCTTGAAGTCCTTTCATAAAGTCTAAGTGTGCCCTTGGAGTCCTTGCGTTGCCTAGAAAACCGCATTGTCTTGTCCTTATCTACCATAAATAGGCACCACAATGTGCTTGATTAACTTCAACATACATCAAATTTTGTCCTTAAGGACTCCTCAAACCTGCCCATACTAGTCCTTGAGTGACTTTTGCATTCACTCAACCTAGTCCCTATTCACCTTGTATTACTGCCTAGCATTATACTTGTTCTTGTTGATCTCTAGAATCGGCTCAACAAAGTCCTTGAACATATCTAAAAGGCGCCTTACATTGTCCTTGAGTATACCTCAAAACCGCCTCACATAGTCCCTCACCTCATCTCATTTGCGCCCTTGCATAGTTCTTGTCCTCACCCCATTTGCGCCCTTCTCCTTGTCCCTATACCACATGAAAGTATGCCTGGGTAAGTCCTTCACACCTCCTCAAATGCATCTAGCATTTGTCCTTGAGTACTTTGGTTGTCCCAGAATAAGGCTAAATCCCACCCTTCATTTGTCCTTGACACCCTTGTTTTGTGCCCAATGTCGTCCTTCATCACTTTCAAATCCCGCCTAGATTGTCCTTCTTCATAGGCAAAACCCGCTCAGCAGTTTGGGACAGTTGCTGTGTAGGGTGAAAATGCGCCCTAAAGTGCAAACCTAATTCAGAAATTTCCCTCTAAAATGCAGGTCTAATTCGCTGGAAAATTCGCATAGCAGAGCAGAATTAATATTAATGCAAGTGTGGAATGAGTTTTGAGGTTCAGTGCTTTACCTCTTATTTATATGAATTCAAGCAAGGTGAAATCCATGATTTTAGATGGCTGACCTAGATAAAAACGCGAGAATCCTTCTGAAATGCAAAGGTAGAAGGTCTACCTGATGTGAAATTGTGTTGTCAAAAATGAAGGACCATTACATAATTTTTTTGTCAAAAAATGAAAATTTATACTTTACGGCATGCTTCCCGAGGCAGAATTTTGCTTCGCTCTTGGATTGGCCTCATCCTCAGTCCATCCTCGAACCACGTTTCAAATTTCATCGCATTCTGGGTTCATTTGCTATGTCTTTCGTTCAATTTTGGGTTTTTTCTCCTTGACTGCAGGTGGGAAATTTTTCTTAAATTGCAAGTTTTAATGATTTTCTTTGTTTTAGTCTTAGTAGGGAAATTTTTGGCTAATTACAAGTGCACTTTATTGAAAAAAGAACTTGTAATATACTTTTTATTTCCCCCTTGATGCTTTTTGGCTTTTTTAGTCATAATAGGGATTTTTTGGATAAGTTACAAGTTAATTTTAAATTACATATTTAAAGGTCACTTGTAATTCTTTTGTAAAAACCCAATTTTAGTGTCTTTTGCTTGTAATGGGGATTTTATTCTCCTATTGCATGTGTTGAGTTATTAAAACTTGTTGTAGGGATTTTACTGTCCCTTTACAAGTTATTTATAACTTACATATCTCTCTCGAAAACCCGATTTTGCTTAGAAATGGAATAAAGTGACATTTTAAACTTGTTATTGTGTCCAAAAAACCCGATTTTCTCCATAAAGTGTAAATAGAGGAATTTTAAACTTGCCATTCACTCCCTAAAATCTGATTTTGCCTTGTTGAGAGAAAAGTAACATTTTATACTTGTAATATGGGAATTAAAACCTGATTTTCACTATTACATGTAAAATGAAACTTGCATTTCTTTTCCAAAAACCCGACCAGCTAAGGAAGGCGATTTTGTTGGAGATTTGAAGCAATTTTTATGGAGATTTTTTGGGAGATAGAAGGTGTTTTGGATTCCTCCCTATTTTGATGCATTTGCAAACACATTTCATGCCATTTGGGGTTTATGATTGCTGGTTTTTTGGATCTAAAACAGCAAACACGTGTTTGCCAAATCCCACATTTTGGTGGATCCAAACTCCACGAATCTTCCATCTCCTAAATCGTTTTGTCTTCCTTCCCCTAGGCATTGAAGTTGGAGGAAGATTTGACCGGTTCTTGTGCCAATAAATTTGCATTTGGTGCCATGTTTTGCTGCCCATGGCGTTTTGGTAAAAACATGGCTAGGGTTTTGGAATGCGGTTAGTCTCTATTCAAGAGTTTTCTTCCCTTCTTTCAAAGATTGATCATCTTTTGAAGAGGCATTTCAGATTGAAACAAGGTATGATTTCTTTTCTTTTCTTGTTTCTTTTTCTTGTTTTCTTGTCTTCTTGTTTTTTCTTTTCTAGTTGTAAATTTGTGTATATGTTTATTTTGCCCCAAAAATTGGTGTTGTGATAGAGATTTTCCCCTTTGCAAAGCAATTTGTGAATTGCATTGTTCTTCCCCATTTTCCCTCTTTACTTGTATTCGGGATTTTAAATCCCAATTACAAGTTGGATGAAAATAATTGATCTTCCCTTATGTTTATAAGCATTTAACCATCTTCTAGTGAAATTCCAAGTTGCAAAGATGAAAAATACCCATCCTTCCAAATTTGGGTTTTCAGAACCGGATTGCATGTCCAAAGTTGTTCCCATTTTCTTGAAAATGACATTTCCAAAACCTTCCTAGTTTTATCCATCCATATTGCTTATATCCGTACTTTCCGTTCACGTCATTTCCCACAAATCTAAATCTCATTTTTCTCTCATTTCTCCATTTTCCGTTTTACAAGTATACTTGCATTCGGGTTTTAAAAATCCGATTGCATGTTCATTCTTCCCAACTTGTATACTTGTAAAACTTTCCCCATAGTTGCAGCTCATTATGATGTTGCCTTAACACTTTTAAGTCTTCATCACAGTATACCAAGTTATCGTTCAATATCAGATTTACCATCCTCTCCTATTCCGAAGAAGATGAAGTGTAAATATGACAAGTACCAGAATGAAGTTTCACCTTCGCAAGTTTCCTGTCCTTTGGATCACATAAAAGACACAGAGATTGGGCATGTGGACAAGGATCCGCAGGATAGTAATATGCAGCGGCTGTTGGACAACCACATCCATCACGCATCCTCTTTTCCAATGGCTGCCCTAGAACTTGAATTTGTTCTCGCTTGCGACCATCGCTTTGACAAGGAGACGAGAACCATTAAAAATGATGATGATGAGACAATAATCCGCCTTGATGCAGATACAATTGAGAAAGTCTTCAGAATACCACCAGCACCTTTTTATATGAAAATTTCAAAGGATAGTGCAGCTGAGTACTATGTCAAGAGGGAAAAGGACTGTAGACGTCATTTAACAGGTGGATTCATGAGCCACGAGTCGCCTTCTCAAGGTGAGCTAAGTTGTACCGCTGTGACGTTAAGTGGGAAATTGGAGACATCATAACTCTCCTCAGCAGGATGATGGGTCTTGAACACTCTAATGTTTTTGAACCCTGGATGTATCAGTTTACCATGTTCATAAGGCAATCCCATCATATATCATGGGGAGAGATTATCAGTGATGCTTTGTGCGAGCAACTTGCAACAGTCCCTACCACCATGAGTTTCTACATGAATTCATACTTAGTGTATTTGGCAGCGTCACTCAGACATTTACTTGGTCTTTCTACCAAGGGTGATCGCTCGCTTATACCTGTGTGGGAATATTATGATCAGCTGCCTTTGAGACCCAACAGATTACATTTCAGAAGAGTTCAAGATGCATTCTTTGGTTACTTCATGTGCTAGTTTGACAAGACTCTAAAGAACAAAAGGGTGTTAGATGAAGCATGGGAAAGAGTCAATGAGTATGGGTGCTTGTTTCTTCAATTCCCAACTTTCACTTATGTGAGGGTCAGATGCTACAGCGGGCAACCATACATGCTCTCTAGATGCCCGTCTGATAAGATCATTCTTATGGAGTTGGGAAGACAAATCATGACTGCATGCTCATCAATCTGTCAGACATAAGGTTGGAATGAGGATCTCTACAACAAACCCATTGAAAATTGGCCGATAGTCTCGTCACATCCGTCAAAGCCAAAGCTATGGAGACTGAGATGCAAGAGATTAAACTCAAAAGGTTTAAGTCTAGGCAGATTTTGATTACCGGGGTATGAAGGAAAAGATCAAAAAGTCCTTCGTGCACGTGCATCGTATTGATGATATCTGTGTAGATCTCCGTACAGAAATGGAGGTTCTTAGGATGGACTACTGCAAGCTTACTGTTGAGTAGGTTATTGATCTGAACTTGGTGGACATTCCGCAAGGAATGATCGATGATGGTCATGTGCTTGATCTAGAGTACATCTCGCGAAGGGTTGAGGAAGCCCCACTTCCTTTAATCCAATGGCCGCATAAAGAATGCACGTCCATTCTTGAAAGATTTCAGCCTATCTTGGCTAACACCAACACTTGGCTAACACCAACATTTGGCTCAAAGGTAATGGTGTTAGACTCATCAAGATCAAGGTTGGGAAAGAAGATGACTCTATGGGGCCTCTTGGACTTTAGTCTGAGATTCAAATTGACAACAAGGAAGGTGCATCATCTTCAGGCACCAGGATCAAATTCCAGGTTAGTCAGGCAATAGTGCTTCCTTATCAGGAGCCGACAGTTCGTGGAAAGGAAAAGTCTCGACTTGATGTTCATGTGATTGATCCCTGATAATCCAGAAGAAGGACAACAATCAGATGATGCTCCTATGTCTCTAGCTTCGGACTCACTTCATGAGATTCCTTCTTCAGTTTCCATTGAGATGCTTCTTTCTTCTCCTGACATAATAGTGGAAGAGTCTCCTCAGAATGTCGTTCCTATTTCAGCAGTTGAGCCGCCTCCTGATCATCAACAAGAGGGTTTGCTAGAAATTCCTGAGGATACTCCTGCATGTATCCAGTTGTCAGAGATTAATACCTCTACTTCTGGCTTTGAAGAATTTATGAGGCAATCTTCATGCCCATTGGTTACTAAGAAAACCATGGTCGCCATCCAAACAGATACTCCTCCCAGGGTGACCACAACTGTTCAAACAGAAACTGCTTCTCCTTCGCCTTCGACAACTACTAGAGGAGAACTAGTTGTTTTACTTCCATGGCTTAGTTCTTTTACTCCAAAGAGGAAGGAGGAAATCTCTCCTGATGTCTTTGAGTATCAACAACTCAAGCAGTCTAGGCCCAAGGTTGCTAAAAAGGCCAAGATAATTTCAAGAGTAACTATTGATAGCAATAAGATGAAAGTGGCAGAAATTGTTGAGCCCCTTGCGAATAAGCCACATGAGGAAATGCTGTTGATTACAAGGTTACAAGGATAGAATTGGGCAAACAAACGCATGAGGTGGTCAAACATGATGCCCAACAATCTGTAGGCTCACTAGTGCAGTGGTATGATGAACTTCTAGCAAAGAAAGACAAGCTAGAAGAGGAGAATAGGCAACTTGTTGCAGATGTTCATAAAATTACAAGACCTGCTGGTGAAGGGAGTAATCCTACAAGTTCTTCCGGTTCCCAAGAATCAATTCGGAGAGTTGAAAGAGCTCCTCAAAAAGTACAAGCATTGGATTCTTGGGTGGATCAACTTCATGATCTATGTGCACAAGTGTTGAAAGACATTTTCCAAATGATGTTAAGTTGGAGACCATTGAAGAAAAAATGAATCATACCTCCGACACTTTCAAACAGAATTTTGAAAGGGTTGAAGGTAGTTTGACAATTTGGCGCACCATGCCCCAACAACAGTTGAGTGTTCTTCAGGAGCATGCCATTATTCCTTCCAGGGTCATGTACTTGGAATTTGAAGAACTTCTGGAGAATAAAACCCTTGTTCTCAAATCCTTCATTGAGGAGATTGATGATGCAATGAGATTGTGGGGTGAGGTATTCCAAGGTATTGTTTTCCATTGTGAGAAGGCCTCTTGCAACATAATGAGTTAGAATGGAGAGCTAATACTAGAAGAAAAAGTGCTTGCAGATCTACAGATGAGGATTCATAATGAATGGAGGAGCGAACAACTCTCAGCTGCTTCAATTCAGGTTCTGATGAAACATCAAATCTTTTTGCACGAAATCCAGTCCATCTTGGAGAAGAACGACTCTATGCTTCTTCGATGCCATGATACCATTGTGAAGACCATGGTTGTTGCCAAGAACACCCACAAACCGAATCCTGCTGAGCTATGAATGATCATCCAGAAGTCCGAAGGATTCATGTCTTCACATGCTGCAGGTTAAGTGTTTTTCCAGAATTGTAATCTCTTAGTTGTATTTTTCTAGAATTGTAATCTCTTAGTTGTAGTTTTTCTTTTGACAAATTACATGTAAAAAAACTTTTTCTAAATTGCAAGTCAAGTCTTTACTTGCACTTTTGTAATTACATGTAAAGCACCTACAAGTTGTGTTTAGTTAGGATTGTAGTTGGAATAAATCTTAGTTAGTTATTGAATAAGTCTTGGTGGTTGAGAGAATCTCTCAAGTTAGTTAGGATCCTCCCACCTTTTTCTCAAGGCTCCTCTTCTATAAATACTTGAGGGGTCTATTGTAATTTTTATATTTTGGAAAACAAGCAAAAACTTTGTCAAATTTACAGCAAAGAAGTCTTTGAGCTTTCATGTGTGAATTCAAGAATTGAAAGGAATAGAAGAAAATTGCTCAAGCTTTGAGTCTTTGTGCTACATACTTGAATTTGTGTTCTATATTATCTTTCATGCAAGTGTTTCTTTAAAGAACTTAATCGAATTTGATTTGCAGTCTTTCTGCTGCAAGTATTCGAGGTTAATATAAATTAGAATAAATATTCTTTTGAGAGGAGCTACAAGTCTTTGTGCTTACACTTATTTTTAAGAGAATTTAGAAGCAGATTTTGTGAGAAATAGCTGTGAGTCTTTGAGCTTATACTACTTCCCATTGTTTTAAGTAGAAAAGAATAATATATACCAGTCTTTGAGCTGTTATAATTTGTTCTTGATAGCGTTAGTATAGAAAAGGGTAGATAGGACTTCATATAATCAGGACTTTGAGCTTGATATTGCTGCCCCGTCCCGAAGGAAGTGATAGAAGTCTTTGAGCTTTCAGGGAACTTCATTTCCTTTCTCTCATTTCCTTTCAAAAGTTGTTACTGCTGTTTTATGTTAAATTGCTCACTTTTATGTGAAGAGAAAAGGATATTGGCTTTCTTGAAATAATAAGAAAGATTGCTGTCCCATCCTATTTTATTTTTAAAGTTGTAGTTAGATAGGGGGAGCCTTCCCTTAATTAGGAGAGTTTTACTCACACACTGTGGTTGAAACCACAATTTTGTATATTTCCCCAAGTGTACAAAATTTTCAACCAACAATTTGTAGACGAATTAAAAGTTTTGAGGCAAATCAATTTAAAATTTGAGGAAACAAATACCCTTGGCTGACCCCCTTGTCAAATATAAAAGTGTTGTCATGAGGCATATAAAGAGGAGATTACACAAGTCATTTTAAACCAAATTAATTTGCAGAAGATATAAGCAACCCCAGAATATAGGCAAATTACAGAACTAAAGGTAAATTTCAATAAATCGCAACTAGTAGAGGCATATCAAGCGTCTTGCAGAAAATGAATTCCTAAGGAGGTGCAAATTCCACACCAAAAGAAGACATGAGGGAAAACCAAATTCAGATCTGAAATAGCAGGTTCATGAGCGAATTTAGAGCAGATTGGTCATGATTAAGGGAATTAAGGTTCAAACAAAATCAGACCTGAAAGAAGGAAAATCAGGCTTGGAACACCTTCATTTCCAGATAAAATTCTAAGTTAAAGTGCCATTTTCAGATTGGGAGGAGTTTGAAGAACACGATTCTTGAAGCGTTAATGTGCTTTTCTTTTGTTTCATAAAGTTTTGAAGCAAGAATTATTGTGAAGCTTAGGATCCTTCATCATGAATTAAGTATGTGTAGGTTTGAGTTTTATTTCATTCTTCTTAATTCAAAATGTGTTCCTTTTTAGGTTTGATACAAGGAAAGAAGCATGGAATGATGGTGACCAAACAAAGGACTTCATTACTTGGAGGAGTCAAGTTTCAAGTCACCCAAGGAAGTGGATCAAGGATGAAGAAACTCAACCGTGTGGATGAAATCCAAGATCAACGTGAAAGACTCAACATCATGAGAAGTTCAGGATGCACATGTGCAAGATTGAGGACTTTACAACCTCAATGATGTGTTTACAAAAAGAAGATCAATATCCAAGATGCAACATGGAGGAGACAACAAGAGGAATCAAGGTTCAAGTTTGAGAAAAGACGAAGATACGACTTGGAGGACAACATTTGCAAGGATACCAAGATCAACAATTTTAAGAGGAATTGAATGGTGAATCGAAAAAGAGGACATTATGCAATGAAAGAGGACATTGGGCTTGTGAGAGGACATCAAGACATTCAAGGGATCACGAGGAAGACTCTACATCGACCTAGGATTTCCAAAGGAAATCCAAGATCAAAGGAAGGAACTCAACAATGCAAAGGAGGAAAACTACATGGGATATACTACAACAACAAGAGGATTACTGTGAGGAGATGTCAAGATGAACAAGCATAAGACAATTGCAATATGAAGTCAAGAACTACATCAAGGAGTTCAGGATCAAGAAATGTTCAAGAGGGGTGATTCTTAAACATGAGAATGAAATGCAAGAATGATCAAGGAGGAAAGGTAGTTTTAGAAGAGTTAATCAAGTTAGAAACTTGATCAAGATGATGTAATTTGGTAGTATAAACCATCACATCAAACAATTGGATGATGTTGAGTAATAAGAGATATCTATGCTGATGTGACACCTAATCATTCTTGACCAATCAAGTGATGCCAAGTCGACATGTTGATGTAGGGGCATCCCCTTTCCTTTCATGGTTTTTGTTGTTTGGTTTTCTTTTAGTTTTGGTTTTTGGTTGAGTTTATTTTTTTTGTCTTCCTGTCGCAGTTTCTCCCAATTCTTGTCACAGATTTTTTTTGGGTTGGTTCATGTTCTTGTTCTTGTCTTAACTGTGATAGGAAGATGCGTTCGCAACTAAATTCGATGAATCGAACAACAACCGACAATTGCACATGTTGGCAGTCAGTTGCAAGGGCATGCGGTAGCAATCGGTTACCAAGGCCATGTTGGCAGCCATTAACCAACCAAGTTTTCCTCTATTTGAAGGGAGATTAATAGTGAATCGGGGTTGGACGTGTTTGTAAAAGAATTGGTCAAAGAATAGGGAAAATGAACAACAAGAAACCGATCATCCTGGTCAATTCGGCTTGTGAGAGAAGAAGGCCATAGCAGCTTGTAGGAAGTTAGTGTTTTAATTTTGTTGTAGATAGTCCGATTCCTAAAAGGGGTCGAATAATCTTTTGTAACAATTTAGGAACATTGTGAAGGGGAAACATTACTGTTTCATTGTGATTGTCTGCCTTGAACTGTAAGAACAATGCTTTGTTTCTAGTCATAATTGGTATGAATTGTGGTTGTAATTGTTTCTCTGATTAACTCTTGAACTTCATATCATTATTGCCTTGTTATTTGTTTTCAATTGCCCGTGTGTTCTTATTAATTTGGTGATCAGCAAGGCATGCCATCACATGTCCAAGTTCAATGAACTTGACTCATCAACAACTATACCTGTGGAAGGCACTAAATTCAATGTAATAACTCCTATTTTCTCATTGGTCCACATTCAAAGGGGATATGTATCCAAAGCAATGCAATTTTCTCATTGGAGGACATTAAATGAATGTAGGTGGTAGTTGTAACTACCCCAATTAGGGTTTTCCTTGAATTATCTTGGCCATTGATTTGACAATCGATCTTGGCCCTTCATTTGTAATCAAGACCTCTATATAAGGCCTTGTAAAGTTTAATAATAGTTAGCAAGTAGAAGTAGCAGTAGGAGGAGGAGATCAAATATTGTTGCCAAGATTATGATGGAATAAACAAATAATTTTTATTGAAGATATGGTGGATCTTTATGTGTTGTTAACATTTTGCATGGTTTCTACTTCATAAGATTTAGTTATAAAGTTAATTGATTTTGATGGAGAAATGTAGAGATGTTTGATGAAATTCTTGTTTATGCCATTTGTAATTTGTTGATTGGAAATTGCAATGAATGGTTAGTTTGAACCTATATTAGCACTAGTTCGATTGTGGATGTTCATTTGGATTGTGCTAGCATTGGGTATTTGGATGAATGTTTTACAATATGAAAATCCTTCGTTACCTTTGGAGATCGCATTAGTTTTGTGTAGTTGTTTCCTCATGACAAAGCAAAGGCTGATTATGGAATCCATCTATCAAAGCACTATCCATTATCATCATTGATATTCTCTCAATCTTATTCTTTTGTCTTTTATTTTCCGAGTGGGTTTAATAATCAAATTCCATGTTCCAGCTAAGCGTAAGTCTCTTTGATCACGAAGTTTAGCATTTGAGATTTCCTTGTTCAAGAGGATAGAATACGTAGTATTTTATTTTGTGTTCGAGGTGTCATAAAAGCACATCAACACTTTTTAGCAGATTAGGGAAGAGTAAGATGTAAAATGTTGTATTTACGTTTAGTTTTACTATTTTCATTTTGTCAGCTATCTATTGAATCAGGCTATCAGCCATCAAGATTCCACATGATGATGCAGTTTTGTACTCAAGTTGCAATCAAATCAATCAAACTTAATAGAAAGCACTTTTGTATTCATTTATGGTGGATACTTGCCATTGAATTTTACAAAAAAAAAGTGTTTTTAAAGAAATTTAAGCAATTTTTTAAGTTGCCAAGTTTTTCACCGTCAAAATTTTTGGGTCTATCGAGTTTTGGCCAAGTCCAAGTTTTCTAACTATAATTGGAAGAGGAAGTGTCATACACGAAGATCAATTGGTTGAACTTCCAAAACAACCTCCATCTTCACGATCATGTAAACTATAAATGCACACTTGAAACATAACAGATAGAGAGATTTAGCAGCTAGACATTATAAATATACAACCGTACATCTCAATGATAGCATGCCCTGTACAAAACATGCAGATTAGTAAAAATGGTCTATGTTAGTCCTAGCATTCTTTTTCTAATGCGTTATTTCCATATTATTTTTGCATGCTTACAAGTTACAGCACATCTAGGCCTTCGGTGCTTGTGTTGTCCACTGGACCACCTGGGATCCATGTCAGCTCTCATCTATGCCTTATGTCTAAAGAATCTATGAGTCTGGTCTTTTACAATTGGGAATTGTCTCTTCTTCCTTCTTTTCCATGTAGCAATGTCCTTGTAGTCTAGAAGAAAGGATTCATGTTCACGATCTGGTTTTCCTCATTGAGCTCAATTGCATCCATATTTTTGTCATTTCCTGAATAATTAGATGCAAACTTTCTTTGAGACTGTTTATGCTGAAAAAGTATGCCGTGCATCCCTTTGTAAGAATAAATCATTGAATAATTGATCAATGACTTAATTGGCATCAAATTTAGATGGTTTTCTAACAAGTTGGAGCAAACTTGGATTTTCACAGTTGAAGTAAGCTATGGTTGTGGAACAGGCCTACCATAGGAATCAACAAGAGGCATGTGGTTACAACATGTCTAATGAAGAGGTTGGGAAGAAAGAGATGCTGTATTGCCTTGTCGTAGGCATAACTATTTTAATTTGTAGCCTTGAATTCCTTTTTGAGGCTTTCCAATACAATTGGACAAAATCCTGCTTGGTGAAGTTAAGGCAGAACTAGATTTGGATGATAACTGGCTTCTTTTTGGTTTTAATTTTTTGGTGCAAATTGAATGCAGTATGTCATTTTGTTGTTTTTGACTCAAGCTTTTACAATGTCATTTTCTATGCAGTGCCTTTAATTTACTAGAATGCTGCCTGCACACATCCATATCATTTATCATTTGTTACCATACCTTATATGTCAATACTTGACACTAAGAAGATATCTTGAACTTTTATTTGAAATGAACAAGTATTTTGATCAGATGTAATCACGTTGTCCTTGCATGTAGCATATGGAGATCCTCAATGTGCACATGAAGATCATTTAGTTCTGTAAATGTCTAGGAGGTACTTGTTCGTAATCTATGGTCAAATTTTGAGTAACTGAAAGAATTTTGTAGTTCAAAACCTCAATATAAACTAGCGTTTTTGCACTCAGAAAGCAAAATTTCCAATAGAATTTTCTGCATTCATGATAGTTTTTATGCACTTGTTTTTTTCGTCAGGAAGCTTTGAGGTCATATGATCTTGTTTTTGGTGCACTCAAGTGAGAGGTTTGATTACTAATGTTTCTTCAGGAAGCTTTGAAGTCATATGATCTTGTTTTTGATGCTGTTTACACACCAAAAGTTACACGACTTCTGCGAGAAGCAGAGGAGACCGGGGCCACTGTTGTAAGTGGATTGGAAATGTTCATCAGGCAGGCCATGGGACAGTTTGAACTCTTTACCGGTTGTCCAGGTAGGGTTTCTCAATTGTACAACACTACAGATTGTATAGGGTACATTTGCTACTAAATCTTTTTCTCAATTGATGTTAATATAGGTGTTTGAACTGATTGCAGCACCTGCAAAATTAATGCGGGAAATAGCTGTTAGAAATGCTTGAAATGCTTGATCACATAAGGGAGATTGTGAGCCACTATTATATTCAGCTTGTCAATCATGTTGTGCCATTTGGACGAGTATATTAGAGAATCTTTATGGAGTTTTCCATATTAATATTAACATATAATATTTGTTCTCAGTATAATCCTTTTTGTTCTTGTTATAAATAGTGAGAGATGATGCACCAAAAAATTAAAACCAAAAAGAAGCCGGTTATCATCCAAATCTTGTTCTTGTTATAAATAGTGAGAGATGAATAAGAGAAAATGTTATTGTTATCAATTGCTTTATTTAGAACGTTATGAGCATAACTGAAGAAGCACTAGATCAAGATTGGATCTTATATGTAACACGTTGAAATGGGGAGGATATAGCAATTGTGTATTGATGTGAGCAGTTCTCTTTGAAAGTATTCAAGCTTTGAGTGTTTGCTGCTTCACAAAATCAACAAATATTTCTAATTAAATGTCACTGTTGTTTCAAAACTTATTTTCATTCTTAGCATATTTGAAGCTTTATAACAAATTTGATTGCCTTTGTTTTGATGGTTAAATCACGTAAGGAGTTTCCAATTATGAAGCTTGTCTTTGAGACAGATAACTAAAGTGACTGAGAACAACATTGTTATCCATGAGGGGAATTATAAAGCTTCTGCTTATTCTCTTCGATGATGTGGTAATAGTGTTATGGAAATAACAATCATACATAAAAGTAACAGAGTATGAGGACAAGACAGTTTGTGGAAAGAGAATAATTTACAAATATCTTTTTCTTTAATATCTATTGTTTTAGAGCACTGGAAGGGTTGTGTAAAGTTGTAAACAAACAAGATGGAGGGGTACCTTTATCAGTTGCTCTAGTTCGGAAGGCAAATAGAACTTCCAAATCTTAAATGACTCATCCATCGCTCATGCCAAAAAGGAAAGGAAAAAATCAATCGAGTGAATGTCAAGGTGATCATTCCGTGGGAACAAATTCATTGGTAAGATGAAATTGTTTAGAACTTGAGTCTTAATAATTCCTTATTTAAATTTGGTGCTAAATTTAAATTGCAATCCTAACAAGAACATGACATACTGGTAGATTTAGAATATGGATATTTTATTGATTTACATGAATTTGGTATCTCTTGATTCTCTTCTATAGGTCTCATGATACTATTAGTTTACATGTCACAGACATATGCAGTAGTTTTTGGAGCATGGAGATAAGAGTCAACATTACAATGTAAAGGTGAATGTAACAGCTTATCTTGCAAGATAGTTACGTCTAGTGAATGAATACATGCTTTGTAGACACCAGAAGTTTTTCCATTATCAAAGTGAAAATATGTATATTCAATTCACATCATGCAGGTGTGTGGAGCTGACATTATTGTTAGTGGAATTGTATCATGGAATGAATATGTACATGGTCACAAAGCCATGTTGAGCAAAGCGCAAGGTTTGGATGAGATTGATGTTTATAGGATAATAGGTGTTAAAATCACTGTTCACATAAGACAACCCATGAGACTGTTTAAACTGTTAGAGCTATCCATGCAGCGTTTCTAAAATTTAAAACAATATTGTTTGTATAGGATACATTTTCTTTAGAGGCTTTTTTTCAATTCATGTTTAAATAATTTTTTAATTGAATGCAACAATGTAGAAACTAAGAGGAGACATAGTTGCTAGAAATATTTGAGTGTGTAATGGAGATTGTTGGGCTGCTAGCATGTTCAACTTGGGTGTCATGTAGTGATCGAGGAAGTGCTTTGAAACTTATCTTTTGAGAATTCCTCAAATCAATAATTAAGCTCGATTGCAATTTTTCTATGTTACAAGGGGACGCATACCACTCTCTGAGACCCCAGTCCCTGTCCTGCAAAATTCTTGGTATGCGAAGATGATAGGGGATGCCCCCTAGCTGTTCTCAATCTATGGAAAAATTGTGAAATGTCCATCGATGCCATTCAAAAAGTGGAAATGCCTTTGGGAGATTTGGCCATCCCTAGGATGATCAATGTCCCTTGATCATCTTGAGTAGGTGTACACATTCCTAGTGACAAAAAAGTTAGTTATTGTTTTAAAAAAACACTTAACAAACAAAGTTAAGTGGGGCGTGGAGACCCCATAACCCTCCCACAACACTTCTGTAATCCTACACACTTTAAAACATAAGCTACTCCAAAATTGTTTTTTGTAACTTAATCTGAATTTTTTCCAACATGAAGAAGAGGAAGAAGGCTTGCAATGTCTCTCCAATCAAAGGCCTTTTCATTCATTGCAAGCTATGCCACAATCGCCAAGGTTATTTTTTTTTAGGTTGTTAAAAAGTTTAATTGTATTTTTAATTTCCAATTTGCTCCCTCATTTTGGCAATTTTTTAATTTTTATTTTTAGTTTAGAAAAACTTAAACTCAATTATAGCAACACGAGTTTGAGACGACAATTCCCAATTGCAAGATACAATAGAAGAAGGATCCACCATGAGATCCTATAGAAACACCACTTAGTACCCTTGGAAAAGACAACTCCTAAGCCACATCGTGTCCCATCTTGAGCTAATGACCTTACTCCATTTAATCATCGGAAAGAAGCTTAAGGAGTTGTATCAATTTATCATGGTCCAAATCACCCAAATCAATGTCATTGTAGCTACATACCCCTTCTTAGGGCCATTTGGCCAATCAATTTGCCACTCTATTACGTTCCTTAAGAACATGCAAAGGGATATTGACTCAAAGTTTGTGGCGAAACAAAAAAATTGCTTGAAGTCAATCTCTAGGAAACATTTTGGAGATTACTTTTATTCAACATGAGAGTAGGATCACAGGGTTAGTTGGAATAGGTAATCTTTCTCTCCCCTTTTTAAGGCCATCTTCTAGTGCCTTTAGAATCACCAAATCTTCCATATAATTATTTGAATGATTACCCATATAAGACAAGAAGAGAAATTAAATCAATCTTTCACTAACTTGCCCAATACCATCAATCCTTGTAGCACTTGGATTGCCCCTAGAAGAACCATTCATGTTGATTTTAATGAAACCATTAAGGGAGGAAATTTTCAAATCTATTCAACTTCGCAAAAGCTCAAGTCTTAGGACCAATCCCTAATTGTAAGGAAGGAGAAAGAGATAACTACAATAGTTTAGCTAGCCTTAAATTATAGAAGGTAACAGAGTCATCCATGTTGAATTTTGCCTTTATTGTCTCTTTGAGCATCCTTTTGATTTTGAGCCATACTTGTGAAACTCTACTATGACACTCCAAAAAAATGTATTGATTTTTCTCCAATCAAATCTGCTAAAGGATGAGTGAAGGACCAATATCCTAAGTAGCTTGAAGGAAGTTGAGGCAAGGGGATGACCCAAACTATTTCTAGGAGAGCCATTGAAAAGTTTAATGACTAATCCTCAAGTGAAATTTATCCATAATTGTCTTCTAATGGTCCCTTCTTAGACAACCAATTGAAAGAGGAATTCCTAGATAATCTAGTGGTAAAGTTCCAATTTGAAAAGAACGAATGGTTATGATTCAATGTTAATTCGCTCAAGTGTATTGAAAAACAAGATGCTCGACTTATCATTATATATTAGTTAACCTAAAGTAGATAAGTAAATATCTAGCACTTTTTTGAAATTAAATACTTCCTCAGTCTTCGTTAACCCCATTAAAGTAGTGTCATCTGTCAACTGAGATGAAATTGATAAGTTATATTCTTAGTCCAAAACCAACTTTGAATGAGATCTCTCTCTTGATAATGCCTATCTAAACCTTCCACCATAAAAATAAATAGACAGGGCAATAGGATCCCCTTGTCTAAGACTCTTGGATGCAATAAAGGGAAACAACATAATACCATCGATCAACACAAAGGAGGTCATGGTCTCAAAACTAATAACCCATTCAATCAATTTTGAGAAAAATCCAAAAGTTTGTAAGACATTGCAAAGAAAAAGCTAGCTAACCTTGTCATAAGCTTTAAACTTGTCTAGCTTAATGAACATATACTTTTCCTTCAAAGTGGCCATCAAGTGAATGAATTCTATTGCCACAACACCATGTATTATTTGGTGTCCTTTCACAAAACCCCCTTTCTCATGAGAGATCAAAGAGATCAAATACATCTTAAATTGGAGTGCAATCATCTTAAATATTATATCTTAAATATCATCTTGTATGTAACATTATAAAGTGCAATAGGGTGAAATGAGTTTAAAGAGGGAGCTCCTTATTTTGGAGGATTAAAGAAAGAAAGGAAGGTAGAATTGATGGCTTTGAGCATCTTTTTATTGTGAGACTCTTAAACCACTTCTAACAAGTTAGCTTTTAAATTTTTTTAAAATGCTTGGAAAAACTCTACTGGCAAGTCATACGTCTAGGAGACTTGCCTTTTGTTGAGACATGGACCATCTAGGACTTGAACCTAGGACCCACGCTGTTGGGGTGCTCTACCATTGAGCTACTGGCCCCTCTTGGACCGGTCCATCGTCGGTCCGGGTGTGGCTTATTTCCAACACCAACAACCTCCCTTAAGCCACACCTCTTGTGTGCTTGAGGCTCCTAGCTTGGACTTGGCTCTGATATCATGTTGAGACATGGACCAGCTAGGACTCGAACGTAGGACCTTCCATACGTTGTTGGAGTGCTCTACCACTGAGCTACTGGCCCCTCTTGGACCAGTCCATCGTTGGTCTGGGTGTGGCTTATTTCCAACACCAACACCTTTCATCATATGGAAAACAACAAACATTAATTCCTCAATTGAACTTTGTTTAAAGTGCAATTTTTTCAAGTCCTCTATAACCAAGGGAGGAATACATTCAATAATGATTCTATCATTAACCATATCCTAGTGTCCTTGCTATGAAATTAATAAGAATCATTTAATAACTTATTTGGAATATCTTTCAAGGAAGATAATTGTTCTTAGTAGCTGAATTGAGAGAGATCAAAACGTTACCACTTTTTTACTTCTTCATGGAGTTGTAGAAAAACACTATATTCTCGCCATTTGGATTCCAATCTATTTGAAATTTATGTTTCTAGTAGGTCTCCTCTCAAAGTTCCCATTGTGAGAGCTCTTGAACAAAAAAAAGATTCTCCCCGCAATAGCTCCCTAATCATTTCTTCCTCTTTAACTTGACAGGTAATTCTCTTTAACTTCTCTTGAAGCAATACTTCAGTTCTAAATATATTTCCAAATGAGAATCTGTTTCAATTCTTAAGATAATGAGATCAACAAATTGAAGTCCCTTGACGAAGTAATATATGAACAATACTAAATGCATGTTTCCTTTCCATCCACCATCTCTCCATAAGCTATATAAATAAGTGTCTTGAAGCCACACCAGGTGAAATTTAAAGGCAAGATTGAAATGTCCCCTTCCTAATTCGCTCTAGAATCACAAATGCAACAAACTAGGGTTAGGGTTGCATCTTACCAAGTAGATTTCTCTTTAATAATGTGATCGTGGATTTAAATCCTAAAATCATAAGCAATATGAATACATACATGCGTGTAGACACACACACACACATACATACATGTGTGTGTGTGTGTGTGTATACATATACTTACATATGTATATATTCAATCATTAGGGTTAGATAAACTACATCATATTTATATAATGTCAATAATTCTATGTAGGCATTTAAGGTTTGGAGGAAGAGACATGATGGGTTTGTCCGAAGCCATTTCTATACTAAGTCTAAGAGTGGATGTCTATCATTGCCCTCTTGCTTGCTTAGCGGCTTGTACCTACTTCCACCATTGATGTTTTATCTTCCCAAAGACAATTGCCATTTTGCAAGGTTGGATAGAAGTCGTAAGGGGGTTCCTTGACTCTTCTCTGTAAGTGCTCCGTTGTCCTAGGAGCCACTATGATCATTCTAAGATGGCCTACTTATGAGCCCACTCATCACCTACCTTTTACACCTTAGGTTCTTTCCTACAAGACAAATTTTTGACGAATATGCATTTCTTATACTCTATCATATAAACATAAACTTACGCATTCTCTATTATGTACGATCAACATGTATACACGTATATATCTAATGACCATGATTAACAAGGATATATATGCAATAGATATACCACAAAATATTAGTTTTGACAATAGAAATCTGAGATACTTAGAGAGCTGCTATAATCCGAGTTCTCGTTTGATCGCTGCTCTCAATCTTATGGAACTAATTCTTTTTGTTATTTGATCCGATTGTGTTTGTGATGTTCGATGCTGATCTTTTTCTGTGTGATTCCATTATTGATGATTCGATGCCTCCCCCACGTATGCCCCCTTTCATTCCCCTTTAAAAACGACTCTTAGAGGTTGCCATTCCCGTGGGAGGGTGACATCTCTTCATAACTCAAACACTAACTGTTTGGTAAGTGTCTTTAATGATGTTGTTTTAATTAATAAAATCATTGTCACCTCTTCATCGTGGCCTGGCTTAACCGGCACCCGTGGACCCCATATTTTCTGACCCTTTTCATTCCCTGACATTCCAAATTTCCGTTTTGTGGGATTCCGTTTCTATAACTATTTCCTTCCTCCATTTCCGTTGGTCTTTTCTAATTAACCTTTACCATTGCTGTACAGATAACATCTACCGTTTGGAACAATTGTTTTTGTTTTTCAGTGTTGATGTTTTTCATCCCACATGCGCTGTGTAAAAACAAACAGGGATTGTATTCCTATCATGAACATTTACGGAAGCGTTTCGATTAAGTCCGCAAAACTTTATTAATATGTACTTACAATTTTCTAACTGCTTAGAAATGTCTCGAAATTTTTTATATTCATTGACAATTTCAATTTTTGTTTAAATTATATTATAGTTAGTTTGAGAGAGAGAAATGAGCAATATTTTGAGGATCTAAAATAATACAATTTTATATTAACATTTAGTTAATTTTTAAATATTTTTTAATAAATTTAATTTTTAAAATTATATTTTTAATAATATTTTATATTTAAAAAATATATTTTTTATACATTTCAAATTTGTTTTAATAAAGATTTTAAAGATTAATTTTTTATGTTTTAGGGAAGATTAATAGGTTCATCTAGAATAGTTGTAATCTTGAATTAAATGGTTCCAACATATTTTATAGTATAGAAAACAAAAAAGTTCTAATTTTATAAAATTAATATGTTTTAAAACACATATATGTATAAGATTTATATTTTGAAATGACATATCATTGAAACTGTTTAAATTTAATTAATATATTAAGAATTTATATTTTCTTTTAAGATTTTTATATCAAATTCAAAATTTTTAACATAATATTAAATGTTATTTTTTATTTAATTAATCATATAAATAAAAATAAAAATTAATTATAACTATTCTTAAATCTTATTTTAACAAAATGCTAACAAACATTCCTTAATTTAAATTTGACATTTATTTGCATACCAAATTATTAATATTTAATAATATATATAATATTAATGATACACGTAAAAGAAAATAAATTGATTTAAGTATGTATAATTGTTTGTATGGGTTGTTTTCTTTGTCATTCTTAAAAACAAAGTGAAAGTTAAATTAAATAATTCATTTTCATTTATTTTATTAAGATAATGTAAATAATGTATCAAATAAAATACTTTTTAAGTATACATTTAAATAAATTCACTATTTGTTCTTACTTATAGCTTTAGTAATTCAAACGGATATTAAAAATGATATGAAAATAAAATAAACTTAAAAGTAAAGTTTAAAGTTAAATCATTTATTTTCAATCAACTTATTGAAAAGTTGTATGTGACTTTTAAGATTTATTATATTACCCTTGAAAAATAATGCTTAAACTGAAACAACAATTAAAAATTAAAATAAATGATTTTTTTATATTTTCTATTTTTGTTATTTATCTATGGATTTATTTGTGTGTCTACGTCTATATGTAATATTTTGGATGTATATTAACAAAATGATATTCATAAAAAAAATTATAAGCACTTTTTGTCTATATACGTCACAATATTTTTAGGTATATATGATTATGACAGCTATTCAATTTTATAGATAAATATAGACAAGTAAAATATTTATTAAATAATATTTAAGTTGTCACCTAAATGATATAATTACTGATGATGATGATGATAGTGTTTATATAGGTCAAATTTTTATGGGTCCTTACGAAATTATTTCACATATTACACAAATGACATTCTATTTAAACATCAAACAATTCAATGATTAAATAATCAATAGTAAGTATAGCTTATTCCTATCAAAAAATGATAAATAATTATCTTTTTCTTTGTTGCACCAAGGGTATCCCCACAACTCTCTATCGAGTAAGCCTCAAACTTGAAACTAATAGGGTTAATAATTGTCTTACTTTTATTGCTCAAATTTTACTTTTAACTATTGAATTTAGTAGATGCTCTATTAAAAAATAACACTCTTTAACAATCAAAGAGTCAATAGAAATTTTATATTAAAAAAGTGGTAAATACTTGTCTTTGATTGGTCAAATTTTATTTTTGACAATTGAATTTAATGGACACTCCATTTAAACATCATACTTTTTAATGGTTAAAAGGTTATTCAACAATCATGAAATGTTATGGAGTATCCAATTCAAATAATTAGGTTCAACCCTATCTTCATCAATATACAAAGGTAAGAAAAGTGTGTGAGTAATTAGCATATACTGATTTTCATACAGAAGAATCCTATACCAAATCAAATGCTTACCCATATTGAATTGTAATTGTGAACCTAATCAAACCCTATCTATCAGACTAAACCTAATTGAACCCTAACCCTAACAATAGAAATAAAATTGAATAAACCTAAACCTAACTACACTCTAAACCAAATCGAACTCTAACCCTAAAGAAAAGTGAACCCTATCCCTAAATCAAATAATAGCTAAACTATAAACCAAATTTAACCCTAAACGTAAAATAAATTACAACCAACAATAAATAAAATTGAGCCATAACCCTAAATATAATTATATATTAAACCATATTGAATGTTAACCCTCACACTAAACCAAATTGTACCATAAGCCTAACACAACCAACTTTAATGATAACCTTAAACCAAATCAAACCCTAACCCTAACACTAAGCAAAATTAAAATTTAACATTAAAGATAATTGAATGCTAAACCAAACTTATCTCTGACTATAAACATAATTAGTTTCTGAACCAAATTGAACCCTAACCTTAGTTCACTAAACCAAGATCCAAATTGAATCCTAACCCTAAACCTAATTGAATAGAAGACTAGATTAAACATCACTCCAACTTAGACCAAATCAAATGGTAACATCTATCTAAAACCATTTATAGCCCTAATTGTGAACCTAGCTAAACCCCATCTATAAGAGAAAACCTAAACTCTAAACCAAATTGAATCTGAACCCTAAAACTAAATCAAATCAAACTATAATACAAAACCTAAGTTAACACTAAAGAAAACCAACCCCAACCCTTATTAAATTATCCTTACTTTTATAATTTGTAATGTCCCCTTCTCGATGATGTGCTTTCAATGGTCCATTGGCCTATTCTTGGGACCCGTAGGCTATGTGGAATGAAGAATTATGGTTTCAAACATTGGTGAGGCGAGAACTTACTATTTTTAGTAAGTTAGGGGTTGGTTGTTTGGATGATGTTGTCCTACTGAGCTTTCCATGCTCTGTCACTGGTTGGTTGTTTGGATGATGCTACCCTACTGAGCTTTCCATGCTTTGTCACTGGGTGTGAAGATCATGCTTTTCGGAGCAGTAATTCATGACTTACTATTTTTAGTAAGTGGCAGTATGGAGTATTTCTATTTTTGGCAGTGGACAGGGTCCTAGTCCTGCAACAGTTCTTTGGTCTTCTTTACTCTGCTTCATCCTGGTTTATGTTAATGATCAGTATGGGAGTCATAAGTAATTTAATTAAATATTATTTCCTTGTCAAAGGTTTAATATTTAAATATTTACAGTTACTGATTAATTGTCGAGGATGACTTAAGGAAAAATAATTAATTGATATTTATATGTTATTTCCTAAGTCAAAGGGCAAATTTGTTGGTGGTCATTTAGGAGGATTAAACATCTTTCTTTTAATGTTTAATATTGCAAAAAGACGCCACCATAAGGAAAGTTTGAACTTGCCTAGGAAAGGAAAGTGGGTGCCATGTTGGTGGGGAGACATAAGGCGAAATGAAAGTGAATTTGAATGGAGTTTGGGTGCCATTTTCATTTGAATTTGGGAAGTCGCGAAGTTATAAATATGAGCCTTGGGCTCTGATTTTGGCCATCTTGAAAATTTGCATTGTTATGCTGTCGGATTGGCGTCATAACTTTGAAGCTTCAGAGTGCGACTCCCTAGCGATTTTCAGTTTCGTACTTGAGATATAGTACCTAGCCGAGTGTTGTAGTCTATGATACCTTCATTGCATATTTTAGTGTTTTTGGAGTTTGGAGTTGCTGGTTTCCCTGCGGTTGAAGCACGTTTTTTATCACACCTCTCTACCTGAATGACTGGTCGTTTTGGGTACTGGTTCAATCATCCTTCTTGTTGTTGGCGATTCATATTGTAAGTTTGTGGCACCTTTCACTGAGTATTGAATTTAATATTGCAAATCAAAAATATCTAGCCAAGCATGGGTTTTAGAGGGTGCATTGGGTTGCGTGCAAAGTAATTTGAGGTGTTTGGTAGCTTCCATTTGGTTTGTCTTAGTTTCTGCTGGTCTAGTTTTGGTTTGGGAGTGCTTTGGGGTGAATTGAGTGAGAATTGAGAGAGATATGAGTAATTTAGTGGGTTTACGGGTTGTTGGTTATGCATTTCCAGCCTGTTGTTTTTGATGTTGAAAGAATTTCATGATCACCATCTCTTATGTTCAGCATTATTCTTCTACTCTCACTTTCATTTTCATTGTAAGGTTAAGTAGTATTACTACTAACCCATTCTGGATTGTAATCTCTTATCCTGCTGAAAAGTGGAAGAGGCTGGCTTGCCGCCTACATTTGATAAATTGTAATTCGGTCCTCTCGCTGCATAAGTGGTCAAGTGATGATGGTTGTAATGGTCCTCTCGCTGCGTAAGCGGTGAGTTGAGTAATTTGTAATTTAGTCCTCCCGCTGAAATATTGCGGTAGAGTGATTTGTGTCTGCAGTATTGTTCTCTTGGCTGGTTCACCGCCAAGTTCCTTGCTTTCTTGTTGGATAAGCGAAAGGGGATGTCTTTCCGCCCAGTATTGTATTTGCTTTATCATTTCCAGCAGATTTGTGAGCTAACGAACCCCTTATCACTGTATGCTCTCACCTTCCCACATTGGGCACTTGGTGATCAAAAAGTGGAAGGGTTGCACTTTCAGCAAGCTTTGAGTTTATGTTTTTTTAACCTTAACGGGTTATGTGTTGGTTGGTAATTCTTATTGCTCTTAAAAACAAAAAAAATTATCCGGGATATTACATAATCTTAACCCCAACTCAAATTCTATATCAAACCTAACCTAAATTGAACACTAACCCTAACACTGAACCAAAATAAAAATTCAACCCTTAAGCTTATAAAACCCTGATCCAAATCAAATCCTAACCTTAAACTTAATTAAACACTAAAGTATATTGATTCTTAACCCCAACCTTGAACCAAATTGACTCTTAACCGTAATACTAAACCAAAGTGAACCATAATCATCACATTAATTGAATCCCAACCCTAAACCAAATTGAACACTAACCCTAATTGTGACCTTAAGTAAGCCTAATTAAAAATTAAAGGAATCTGAACCCTAAATAATGACCAAGTTTTAATTTGGGTTTGCCTTTAGTGAGGGTCAACTTAAATTGTTTTTAAATGTTGAAGTAATCTTATTAAAATTAAATATTTTAAGTTAAAACTTATTAATTTTCATGAAATTTGATTTAAATAATTTATATGTAAAAAATTATTTAAGTTATAAACATCTTATTATTATTATTATTCATTTATTTAAGACATTAACATTGAATAAGGGTTAACTTGAATTATTAAAACTTTAATTTTTTTTATTATTTTACATTTAATTTGATTTTAAATAAATTATTGTTCAATTATTATCATTATATTGCTTTTATTTTTTTATGCTATGCAACTCTGCATAGATAGATAGATAGATGGATAGATAGATAGCCAAGAGATATCGAGTCTTTAATTTTTGAGTTGAATTTAAGTTTGATTTTGAAATATAGTTAAAAGTCAAATCATGAACTCTTACAAATGTTCAATGATGAAATAAGTTAGAGAGGGAGTAATAAATTTCAGACATATTTAAAATATCTATACTAATTTCTATTATATATTTTCTAATGTAATGATTTTTCCAATATATATTTTTAGAATTATGAATTTACAAGTGATAGAATTAATATTTTTAAAGATAATATTTTAAACTTATATATACGTATAAAATAGAATAACATATAATTTTTTAAATAATATTGAATTATGAATTTTATGTTTAATTTTTAATATTAATATATGTCAAAAGATTTACAATAATTTATATTTTAAAATAACAATGTATGATGTTATAATCATATATAAAAATAGAAACACAAGAAATAACTATTAAAAAAAAAAAATCATTTCAACGATCTATTATATATATTTATTATTAAATTATATTTTTAATTTATTGATATTTTTTTTCACTAATATTTGATTAAAAAATTATTATTTAACACTCTTAAAGAAATATAATTTTAATTATTAAATTATATTTTTAATTCATTGATATTTAAAAATTTATATGATTTCAACACTCTTAAGAGATAATTTCATAAAAACACTCTTAAAGAAATATAATTTTAATTATTAAATTAAATTTTTAATTCATTGATATTTAAAAATTTATATGATTTCAACACTCTTAAGAGATAATTTCATAAAATTCATATAAGAGGAATATAAGGGGATAATTTCATAAAATTCATATAAGAGGAAAATTAGTAATATTACATAGTTCTAAATTTTAATTGAAGGGTCATCTTTCGAACAAAGGAAACAAACTGCTACGGGATTGCAAACGAAATAGAAACGACTTGCAGAAACGGATGAAGGAAATAGTTATAAAACCACAAAACGGAAATGTTGAATGACAGCGAATGAAAAGTGTTAGAAAAAGTGGGGTCCAAAGAATGATTTTTTGTTTATTAATGTGCACGTTGTGTGCTAATTCTTATCCTTGATCTCTGTGGGGGGTAGAATAGTCATTCTAAGATAATATGTGTTGTGTGTTACTTCTTATCGTTGAACTCTGTGGAGAGTAGAATAGTCATTCTAAGATATAATTGTTGTCCTCGTTACCTTATGATAAGGATCTCCTTTGAGGGGATCCCAAGATTCTTCATGTTCTTTGCTTGCAATTCCTTTACATATCCGCTCAGAGCTCTTTACACATTTATTATCTTATCAAACTTGTTTCTACACTTATGAGTGATTTTCAATTGTATTACCCTAAGCCTAAAGCTCTACACGCCCCTTAAGCTATTCGTTGTAATTGTTATTATTTATGAATCGGTGTAGATACTTAAGTTTTAGAATGCTTACCTTCAAAATAGGATTGCTGCCTTCATCTCTGCTTTATGGAAATTACTGGTACATTAACTTTTTTGGTCTTAACATCATAGAAAATCATGGTCTTAAGAACAAAGACGATTTTCTAATGCATTGATAGTTTTGTTCTGGTGGGGACATGACAAGGATTTTGGGGGATAGAGAGCATTGAGGAATGAAATATAGTGTGCAAATGATCAGACTATTGCCACCCTAAAATCTCTAAAAGGAAGAGTAGTTATTGGCAACGCAAAATTCAGTATCAAGAAATCTGTATAGCCTTTTAGAGAGTCTATTCCATACCTATGATTGCTCCAAGTGAAGGTTCCATTTCTGGGCAATACATCCACTAGGTTGGAAAATGATATATTATCCTTCAATAAGGAAGAAGATGGACAAAGATATTCAAATACCCCCATTTTTTCATTTAGGCTAACCATAGCATCAAAGTCACTTGTTGAGTAGGAGTAGTACACCAGACAAAACAAATATAAGACCAAAGCAAAATATTATTTGGGAGATTACTCTGAGCATAAGCATTTGTTAGTAGAATATCAAAGTAAGAAGCAATGATAGAGATTGAGTTTTTTCTCCTGATCCATTTAGATGATTTGATTATCTAAGGATTACAAAGTCAAACCACCTCTCCTGAAGATCCCTTAGCCCTATACATACATTGCCCTCCTCTACAGATCATAAAAGATATATTAATTGCCACATCTTCATTTGAAAGCTTTGTTTCTTGAATAAAAATAGTATTTGGTCTTTGATTCTTGATAAAATCTCGAGTAGCTTTTTGTTGTGGGATGCCACTCAAATCCCTTGCATTCCAAGAGACTACTATCATTTCAAGAAGTTCGAAAAGTGAGTGTCCAACTTCTTGAACACCTTAGATCCAACAAAGGATTCCTCTATCAATTTCACCTTTGCTTGGTCCTTTTCCTCCCTACCTTTGATGCCTTATTAGTACGACCCTTCTTGATAAACTTTTGTTGGAGCCCTAACACAAGTGGAGCCTTCTTTTTACTATCTTCTTTTCCCCCTGTTTCTTGCATAGAAACCGACAATGCATTGACTTCATTCAACTTAATTTGACTCCCTATTATAAGAGTACCATTTACCCCTTCTACATGTGTCTTTAGTACCTCCCGTTGACTATTATTTGTTTCAAGATGACTAGGGGCAGTAGTTCCTTCTTTTAATGATAATTGCATGTCTAGAATGCCCTTTGGAAATTGAATATTACCTAAGCCCAGGGTACATGTATCCTATCATGCCATAGTGATATTCTACTCCAAGGAATCCACATCCTAAATTTTTTCTAGGATATCAAATATATTAACATGGATCCCTTTAGAATTACCTTCATATTGGCGATTAGAAGACTTCGCCTTTGAATGAGATTTTACCTGAATGAACCCATATGAAGCTAGAACATCAAATTGTGTTGGGGCCTTACCTTTTGCTTTTGAATTTGTCACTTGCATTGATGAGCAAAATTATAATATTGTAGTGCCCCTCCATGCCTTGCTTTAGATACACCTAACCCTAGACATTGTCCTAACTTAGAGACAATTATCTTATCTTTATATTTTTATCCCATCAAATCTGTCATGTGGACAATATTTGATTACCCAATTGTGAGTGGCGAGTCTTGTTTAGATGTTGGCACTATTTTATAATTTGTTTCAGTGTGATGCATTTTATGTGATTATTAATATTAATTATAGCCTATGTGTTGTAAATTGAATTAATAATTAATTAATGATCATTGTGGCTTTAAATGTAATTTTGATTTAATAAATATATTTTAATATTGGATAATATTCAATAAATGATTTATGATTTATCGTTTATTATTATTTATTGTTTATTGTTTATTATTTATTAATTTATTGTTTATTGGTTATTGTTTATTGTTCATTGTTCATTATTTATTATTTATTGTTTACTATTTATTATGTGTTTACTATTTATTGTTTATTATTTATTATGTATTGTTTATTATTTGTTGTTTATTATTTGTTGTTTGTTGTTTATTATTTATTATTTATTGTTTACTGTTTATTGTTTATTGTTTATTATTTATTGTTTATTGGTCATTGTTTATCATTTATCATTTATCATTTATCATTTATTGTTTATTGTTTATTGTTTTTTTTAAATTATTATTATTATTATTATTATTATTATTATTATGTAAGTGGATATTTTATTATTTATTTATTTTGCTTTGAGGTGGAACTAATTGTTCGATCTAGGGGGGGGGGGGGAACTAGTTGTCTTAAATTGTGGATAATTATATTTTAATTATTTATCTACTTATTTATGCTTTTTCTGATTGTTGAGGAGTCAACTTTTTATAGAAGATTGTAATTGATGATTTATTATTTGTTAATATTATTTAATTACTTTAATGGGAATTATTATTATTTTGGAATCTATTTAATATTATTTAATATTTATGTATTATTTGTTTAATATTGTTTAATGATTATTTATTATTTTTAGGTTTAGGGTTTTTTCTTTTTGTGTGCGTAATCTAGGAAGTTGTGTTTTATTTATTAGGTTTTTATGAGAATTGATTTTGGAAGATTATTATTATTATTATCCTTTTTGAAGTTTTGGAGAGAAGAATTAGGGAGAAAATTTGAGTACAGGAATTTGGAGTTTACTGATTTTCTTTGAAGCGCGGTAGGAATTTATTGAGCTTGATTGTTTTGAAGACTTGGTTGCTAATTTGAGAAGATTTTGTGTTTCAAAATTCATCATTGACATTCTCTTCTCTCTCTTTTTCTTTCCTGGGTTTTCAAGTAGGTATATGTTTTACTCTTGATTTATGTAATTTGATTTCAAACAATTATTAGTGGGGGAATTCGGGTTTGATCAAATTATATTTATCTTCTACGATTGTGTTCTATTTGTTATTTGCAAGATTTGGGTTTACATGAAAGTCATAATTTAATTTTGTAAACTGAGCCTGATTTTGTATTTGTGATGATTAATTTATTTTTGGATTGAATTTTTACTTGAACCTTAGGTGCAAGGTTAGATAAGTACACTTAGGGGGAGTGGCTTACTATAGGGGTCGGGAGCCAGAAGTGGCAACCAGGGTAACCCATAGGTGATTTTAGTAATAAGTGATAACATTAATAAATTTTGCGTTGGGGTACACACTAACAAGATAATTATGTTCCCCATTCATGCCTCATGTGCTCATATAGACAGAGGGTGAGAATGAGAAGTCCTAGCCATATGTTTAGATGTTGAGATGGAAAGCCTAGCCATCTATTGAGACGTTGAGCTAGCTAGATCGTGCATTACCTTGTCTTCATGAAAGGAATGTATGGTTTTGCGTGAGTTGTGGAGACTATGCAATGACACTCTTCCCTTTGTGTGTCCTAGTTGCCTATTGTGTCAATTTTATGTGAAACCCTCTAAGAGTTTCTTAGATGCCCTTTGATGGTTTTGTGTGTTATCTATACTTTCATTTCTTGTGTCATGGTATATTCTATCTTTTGCAAGTATGCATGTTCTATTTATCTTCCCTAGCCCTTTTGTTTGTGTTTGGGGCCTTATGTCTATCTCCTGGCATGAGGGGTGGGCCTACGGGTACCACATGGTTGGGTGGTGATGTTTTTTCCACCCATTGGGAATGGCTTGGAGGACTTGCATGTGAGTGGCTAAGTGGATCCATTCCATATGTTTTTAGTGTCTCTATATCTCGGTTATGAGATGATCTACCTATATGATGTAATTTGCAATGTACCTTCCAAAAGATGTAAAAGACATGTAACTTGTATAATTGTATTTTTAATTAAGAATTGTTGATATTATTTCAAAAGGAAAATATTCTAGAAATATATTCGTGTCAATGGATGTTTTGCATGGTTATGAGTTTATGTGTTTTGCATGTGTTCCTAGTATTAATATATGCTTATCATAGGAATCTTCTTTGGTGTTTAAAATGAACGTAGAATATATATTTGTGTGTTAAGTTAGAAATTTAAATAAAAAAATTATTTTCTATGAAATTGAGTTATTAGTTGATTATTTTTTGGGTCCCCTGGCGGGGCGATACAAATATTTAGGCCTCATCTTTATGTAGTTTTTTTTTGAAGTTTAGAAGTTCCTATATTCATGACATGCATGACATCAAAATCAGAGTTCTTCATAACTAATTTGCTAGATCTAGCTCATGTTACCTAATTCGACCTTCCAAGATTTAGGAAGAAGATCATTTAGATTAATTTCCATTGATGAGTTGAGACTTTGTCATATTTTTATCCTCAGAACTCTTGAGTTTTTGACATCTTTTGGTTTACATAGTAGTAGTGATGTATTGAAAGTTGACTATATGTACATTCCATATGTTAAGCTTGAACTTATTAAATCATGTTTAATCTTTGCCAGTCTATTCCTGCAGCCATGCCATTTATTCCTACAGCCATGTGATTTGTTTCTGTTGCCATGCAGATTATTTAGGGCAAGATCATATGTGAATTAATAGATGTCTTAATTAAATAAAATGTGCATGTATGTCCTTGTATGTTATTTATGTTGTAGTGCATATAATAAATGATGTTGCAGTGGATATTCTCCTATCACGCCTGGTGAAGGGAAGGATACATAAGTGATAATTGAAGATCAAACCATAGAAGAGCTGAGCAAGTGTAAGGGACGTCATAAGCGGAGCAATCACGTGATACTACCAATGTCTAACTTAAGTGGGAATTGAAGTTGCAAATATCGATACAGTATGTTACAACTGTGGTTCGGTTTAGATCCACGTTTCCTACAACATAGCTCCAGTTATCTCTTCTATTGGTCAATCACCTGCCTCTTCTTCTGGCCGTGATTTATGTGGTCTATTGTAGTTAATTTCTTTTTAATAAAGAGCTCTTCTTCTCAATGTTAGTTAGACAAAAGGGAGAAGAATAGAGCAGATGATTTTTTATAATCATTCTTGAGTTTCTTTTCATATTAAAACTAGGTAATCACTTTCAGAAAGCAATGAATAAAGTTATGTTATTCTGATCTGTTAAGAGTTATTTTTGGGAAGCCTGGTATCACTCATCCAAGGGGGCCCACTTGGTGAGTGATACTGTGTGTGTTCGTTAAAATTAGTTTTCTTTCCTTAGCTGCAATAGAAGTTCTTGTGTTGACTGTTCCTATAGCCAAGCCAAAACAGAGTAACTTCTTTTTATCAACATTGAATTTATCCAGTATTGCTTTTATGAGTTTATGTAGAAGTCTTCATGTAGCCTTTTCATAGTTTCCAATCTTGTTTATCTTTTCCGCATAATGTTAGTTGCTGCAGTAATGCAGAATAGTTATTGCAGGAACTTAGTGCATATATAGTGCAGACCCATTTCAAGTATTACGTCCCTAGGTTGACAATCAAATGAAAACTAGCTATGGAAATAGTGACTTTACCAAATGAATGTCCAAACTTTGGATTGAGACTTCAATTATAGTTATTATTCTTATTGTTGGGTGAACATTTTTTGCATCGTTGCTGGGGATGGTGTCAAACTAAGAACCTGTTATGGTTATTATCTTTTCAGTTTTCAGTTAATTATTTTTTTGGTATACCCGATTGTTCGAAAAATTTCATGAATCTGCATGCATAGATGAAGAAGAGATGTTCTAGGTATATTTTTGCCCAGTCATCCTAATCATGTAGAAAATAATTCCTCAGATATAAATCCTTTTGCTGAACTTTATCAAACCCCAGAGAATTTGAATCACCTTGAATCTGAATTCCCAAAAGGTAGTCTTCATTTTCTCTTTGGACCTCTGTAGACACCCAAAATTGTCATGTCTAATTAAATGAATATTTTATTTATTTAATTACTTTAGCCTAATTCTTCTATTAATTAAATAAATCTTTATTTATTTAATTAATTCATTTATCCTCTTCTAGCCTTATTTCTCATTTAAATAAATACATTTATTTATTTAAATTATCCTTTTCCTAAATTAAATAAATATCTTATTTATTTAATTGATCCCACTTCTTCTATTAATTAAATAAATCTTTATTTATTTAATTAATTCATTAGCCTTTTCTACCCATGACACATGTCATTCATCTCTTAATTCCTACACTACCTACCTCTTTCATTATTTTATTATTTCTTTTACCTACCCTCTAATCATAGCCGACCTCCTTTTACACCTCTCAATCTTATCCCTCCATTTCATATAGTGTCTTCTATATAAGGAGATGCTTCCCTCATTATCAAACCCTAATCACTGAGTCTAAGGAATCAACTTATGCAATTGACTACACTACGATCCTACTTGCAACCACATTCCGTTCTTTGTTGAGCTCTTGTGCACATAAAATCTGAGAGCAAATATATCAAGCAAGATCAATGGAGATAGGAAGAATGGAGATCAAAACCCTATTGGACATGTGATGGTATAATCTTTGTGATTTCATTTGATTTGCATTGTCTTAGGTAATCTTCATATGTTATGGTGGATCTTTGTTGATTGTTAGGCTAGGGTTTTGTGGTTGAATTCATTTAGCCTTTCAATATCATTATTATTGTTATCCATTTTCACCATATACATTTTGGCACGCTTGGTGGGACTCTTGTCCCTTTTTGCATTTAACATCTTGTTGCAGATTTTGTATTTTGAAGTTGCAGATCTGACGTTTTTGACAATATTTTCGACATTTCCGCATCTGCGAACTTTTGGATCGCGTTTTTGATTTTCTGGCGCATCTGCGACATCTAGATCCGTGTCTGTGCTCTGGCATTGTTTTATTTTGCAGGTTTCAGGAAAACGCGTCTGTGTTGTAAAGTCGCGTCTGCGCTAGTTTTGGCCGCGTCTGTGTCCAGAAGACGCGTCTGTGGTCTATAGCCGCGTCTGTGTTTCACAGAACCGCGTCTGTGTTATCCAGTCGCGTCTGTGTTGAGGGTAACCGCGTTTGTGTTTATCAGTTTAAAAATTTTTGATTTTCATTGATTTAGTTTTTCGGATTTTGCATTGAGGGTTTCAGATCTGGTTTATTTTGAGCTAACATTTTCAGATCTAGCTAACGAAATTGGTGCATCTTGTCTTGAAAGCTAAATCATTTAGTTGAAGGCCCCTATTTTCACAAAGTCTTTTGGGTTTAAAATTCACCTAACTTGTGTGCTTGCAGGAAGGGGTGATCATTTTGAAACAATCCAAACTACTAACAACTCTTTGTTGTAGGTCCTTGGCAAGGGTTTTTGGATTTTTATTGTGTGCCTTGTTTTCATAGACTAGCAAACACTTCCATTGGTGCACTAAAATTGAATCATTGTCTTTTATGTCTTGAGCAATAGGCTCTTTTTGTTTAATCTTTAGAGGGCCTGTCTTCCCGTGTGGTCATTAGGACTACTAGTGAGAAGAGAATGACCCAAGTGGTAGCGAGGAAAACCCACCTCATCCAAACCACTATAAAATAAATGTATTCATGGTGAAAACTATGAATAACGTGTGCTGATTAGTTCATACCGACACTATGTCTCCCCATAAACCCGTTTGATCAAATTTATTTGATCAGTTGTAGGGCGTAACCCCTACCGGCTGGGAGCCTTCTATATTTACAGAGCTGAAAGTGCCGCATGTATGGCCACACGAGTGGATGCCCTTACTAGCACCATTTTGTTTTAGAGGCCCAAATCCTTCTAGTTGTTGGGGCAGGAGGTCGGACCTCTGGTAGCGGCCCACACACATACGGTTCTTAGTAGAGATACAAAGTTCACCACGGGGAGTTTTCGTGGGGACTGATGCTTGGCTGACCCGAGAAGTGAGTGCCGAGGGTGGAGCCAGTGAGGTCAAGCATCTAAGTATCCGCTTTGAATAGCGTAGCCTCGGGGGTAAAACCCCATGTGGGATCAACAACTATTGTCTTGGCCAGCCATAAGAATTGTGCTTGACTTATGTTAAACATTCAAAACATTCAAGACCAAACAACAAAACATTGTGTCTTTTGTGTCTTCAAGTGTATGCAAAACATTTTTACATCAAACAATATTGGAGTCATTTTTTGAGTCTAGACACTTGCAAACATTGGGTCTTCATCTACACTGTGTCCTCTTGTCACGAAAATCAGTCAAACAGTCAGATTTGGTCACAACAAAACAACTTCACAGATTGGAAAAATTGCACAAAAATTGCAGAAATGCTTCTGTGTCAGGCATAATAGCGTCTGTGTTGTCTAGCCGCGTCTGTAAAGGGCAGAAACGCGTCTGTGTCCACGAAAATCAACATTACACTTTGCAAGAAAATCTCAGAAGCACGTCTATGTTAAACAGAGCCGCGTCTGTGAAGTATATAGGCGCGTCTATGTCCAGAATTGAAAAACTGTTACAGTCCAGCAAACAAACACAATCAGTTTCGGAATTCTTGAGCTTCCTAGGTCATTTCTCCAGGGTTTCATCTAGCATTCAACCTGTCCTTGGGTCTCACAAAATCCATCATTGCTTCACATCTCACTTTACAGTCACATTTGTCTAAACTTGAGTCAAAAGGTCACTTGCTTGTCCTCATCATACTTTGTCAACACACTACATACAACAACACTTTGCTAAGTGGTCCCTCATCAAGGTTTCTTACCTTTGGGTCTCATTTGGTCTTACTTAGAGTCAAGGTCAACTTACCTCATCAAGAGAAACTATCCTCTCTTTGGAAGTCACACCTACTCTACTACATACATGCTTGGTCTTACACTTTGGACATTGCAAGTACACTTCAGATTCATTTACATTTCATCCAACTCTTGGTCTTCCATACTCTTTCCATTTTTCATCTAGTCTCACACATCTTGGTCAATACCTAGTTCATGGTTGAAACCCGTCTTCAAAAATCTAGGAGAGAAACTAAAGAGGCTCAAGAGTCTGCAAACATGAGTTCTTATGAGTATGACAATGAGATCTTTTTCAATTCTAATCATACTACATTACATGACATGGATGCCTATAGAAACATTCCAAATGTTGATAACATGGACACTATAAACAACAATGCTATGCATAATGACAATGTGGATAATTTTTCCATACATTCAGCAGATGTGGAAGAATCCATTATGAATCCCCATTTCAATCGATTGGTTGAGGAAATAATGAGGAGGGATAGACAATACTTCTTAAAAATGATGGCACAAAGTGGAGCCAAGATACCTCATGATTTTGACATGTCTCAAATAATGGAAAATCAACCTTTGCAACAACCTCACTCCAACATGGATCAAAGGAGACCTAATAGTGGAGGAAATAGAGGTCCATATATGGTACCTGAATCACCATCAACTTTGCTTCAAAAACCAGAGGTCCCACATACACATGGTCAAACATATGATACTCACCTTCATAGACCATTATGGAAGTCTTATGGAGAGAAATATGCTCAGTCACATATCAATGTTAAGGATCAACCACCAGAGCAATGGGATATTCCAAGGCATGCTCAAAATTTGGACATAAGGAAACCCCGTGTCAAATTTGGGGGCAATACAATAGAACATGACATGCCTGTAGAGTATGGTATACATGCACAAAATAGATATGGTGTTCCTCAACATGAATCTATACCAAGTGGTCCATATACATAGCATCATTACAGACCTCCTCCATATGAACATGTGTATGATCAATATCATCCATATATGCAACATGCTCCTCCTCCAATGGGTACTTCAAGCATGGGGTATGGTCCAAGAAGTCGATCTCCACCTAAGAGCAATTTGAAGCAACAAATCAGGGAATTACAAAAGAAAATGGAGGACATAAATGCACCAAAGCCAACATACACAATGAGAGACATATGTCCTTATCCATTTGACAAGAGCATTCCAATGCCTCCTTTTCCTACACACTTTGTGACACCTAAGTTTGATAAGAATAGAGGAAAAGGGGATCCTAAGGCACACATAAGACAGTTTTTCACAGCTTGCATTGAGGTAGCAGTAGAAGAGACATATTTGATGAGATTATTCCCACAAAGCTTAGGTGATCAAGCTATGGAATGGTTCTCCCAACTACCACCTGGTATTAAGTCATGGGGTGATCTAGCGGAGGCATTTATTCAACATTTCTCCTACAACATAGAGACAGATATATCAGTTACTACTTTGTGCAACACCAAGCAAAAAGAGGGAGAGTCTTTTGCATCATTTTTACAAAGATGGAGGAATCTAGCTAGCAGATGCTCTTGTGAAATCCCACAAAAACAAATGGTAGAAATGTTCACCCAAAATGTCAACAAAGACATTGGCTATGATCTAAGGAAAGCTTGTTTGTCCACCTTCAAGGACGTCATTGAAAAAGGCTTAGCGACAGAAAAGGTCCTAATTGAACAAGGAGTCATTAAGATATTCAAGGAAAACAAAGATGACTTTAAAGGAAAAGACAAGCCAAGATTTTGGAATAAAAACAATAACACAATCAATGATGGTGTTGTTGATGCCAACACAGTGCGACCCAAAGTCATCTTTGCAGGGTCAAGTTCTACAAACAATCAAGTGAATACGCAAACAACTTCCAGGTCACGAAGGAAGTACACTCCATTGGGAGAACCACTTGAGTCAGTTTTCAAGAAGCTTGTGGCAAACAAGGTAATCACAGTTCCAGATTTTCCTCCATATGAACCAAAGGTTAAACCAAATTGGTGGAATGATGATGAATATTGTGAATTTCATAAGAGCAAGGGTCATAAGATAGGAAATTGTCATCGACTGAAGAACATCATACAGGATCTCATTGATAGAGGTGACATTGAGATTGAGGGACATTCGTCTAATCAAGAACATGAGATGTTTAAGGAACCATTCCCAAAACATGACAAGGGAAAAGCTAAAGCCACAGAGGATCAAACCAACTATACCAGAGCATCTTATAACTATGATTCAACCATTAATCACATCTTGATGGAAAATTACGTCTCTACTATTATCATCAAGGACAAAGCGTCTGAGAATTCTACCCAGGGACCCAAGATTGTCCTAAAAGGTGTTGGATCTTCTTCTGAACCTACATTTGAATGTCATGTTACAACCCGCCGAGGTAAAATCACATTGCAAGGTGCTCCAACTAAAAACACCGCTTCTTCATCAACCAAACCTGAGTATGACCTTGTAGAACAATTAGGGAAGACACCCGCGCTCATCTCCATCCTTGAGCTATTACGCATGTGTCCAGCACATAAATCCATTCTTGACAAAATCTTGAGAGATACTGCCGTTCCTACTGATCTGAATGTGGACCAGTTTCAAGCCATGGTGGGATATCTTTCCATTCCACATTCCTTTGCATTCACAGAAGCCGACGACGCCTCTGTAAGTCAGCCACATAATGCACCGCTACACATTGAAGCCTTCATACACAAACATCAAATAAAAATAGTCCTGATAGATGGAGGAGCAGGTCTAAACATTTGCACATTAAGCACTATCACACAATTGGGATATTCTGATAAAGCTGTGAATTCTACAAACAAGATCACCATTAAAGCATATGATGATGAAGAGTGTTCATCCAAGGGTACAGTCATCTTACCTCTCAGAGTTGGGCCAGTTACAAGGGATGTGGTTTGTCAAGTCCTAGACCTGGATCTCACATACAATATATTATTAGGACGTCCTTGGATTCATGAAATGAGGGCAGTCCCATCCACATATCACCAATGCATTAAGTTTCCTCATAATGGAGTGGAAGTAACAGTTAACGGTGATCCAAATCCATTCATATACTACAATAACCTGAAATCAAAGACCGAGACTATCATCCCCAGTAATCGGGAGGCTGTTCCTTCCTCAGCATATATTGATCCTGAGTCATTAAAACCTTCGACATCAAAACAAGGTGAGCTTAAAGGCAAGTTTCAGGACAAAGGCATGGGGGAATATACTTTCAATTAGACCATGTACTTACGACAAGTCATGAGTTCCCCAAAAGAATATGGGAGACCACATCCTAACAAACAAATCTCCATCATGATGCTCAAATGGGACCCTACTACCTTTCAAAGATGGGGTGAACTAGAGGAGGAAGATTTATACCAAATGCTTTTCAGGGACAATGAAGAGGAAACACAAGACCACATCAATCTACCATGTGAGAAATATGGCAAAGGCTTCAAAATTCTACAAAAATTTGGGTATGATGGGAAAAGCCCTTTGGGGTTACGAAAGGAAGGCATCATTGAACCTTTACAACCTGAATTGACTCTCAAGAAGGAATGCTCGAAAGGACTTGGTTTCTCAACTTCCAAGGTCCACACCCAAAGGATAGAAGAAGCCTTACAAATCAAAGCTGCCAAAATTCAACAAGAGGATCGCTATTCCACAGATTCCAACGAATGGGAATGGGGTTCAGACAAGTCTTCCAGTGACTACGAGCTCACCGAGACATTCAGAGAGCCAGATGAACCAACAAAAGAAGAGGAGTTTTATAACAAATTCAGAGTTGGTCAAGAAACAACCCATGAGGAGTCTACACAGTCCTTGTCTCAAGGTTCTAGGTTGAAATCACATAGGATGAGAACACCTGTCCCAGAATGCGCTACTAGTGATGATAATTTGGATTCGCTCGTGATCGAGACTGATGAGGAGAGTGCCATTGATGACCTCGATAATTACCTTGACATACCCGAATATAACCACATCTTCACTCTTAGCCCCGCTAACTTCGAAGATATTAACGGCCTTCCCCTTGTTCACCACCAACTCATTGACTAGGATCATGAAGGACCTACACAGTTTGACACATTCCAAAACGATGAAGCTTTTATTGACTATCTAGGCATATGAGATGATCTTCCCCCTGGAGATCATAAAGCAGGATACACCATAGGACTCAATAGCATGGCATATTTTGGTGAGGGTGTCGGACCTTCCAGTCGCAAAAATGTGAAAATAAGAACAAATCAAGGGTCTTATGGCGAAAACCACATTGTGGCGCTGTCTGACCCCAAAAAAGTAAAAAGAAAGGACGTATCTGAGGGTGAAAACCTCTCTGAGGCACCCAAAGATGGAAGGCTCGACATTCTCCCAGCATCATATGAGGAAAAGTCATCCATGTTGGTAGAGGAGACTATCAAAACAAACATTGGTACAGAAGAGGTTCCACACAACATATTCCTAGCTCAATCACTGACAGAGTCCGAAAGGTCAAAATTCATCAGTTTCTTCAAAGAACGACAAATCAACTTCGCCTGGTCATATGCTGATATGCCTGGATTAGATCCGGATTTGGTAATGCATCATTTGACAGTCAAACCGGGGGCAAAACCAGTAAAACAGAAATTAAGAAAAATGCATCCACAAGTGGCATTACTAGTCAAAGCAAAACTTGAGAAATTACTCAATGTCGGATTCATATGCCCAATTGATTATCCTGAATGGATCTCCAACTTGGTACCTGTTAGTAAACCGGATCGCAACATCAGAATTTGCACAGATTTCAGAGACATCAACAAAGTTTGTCCAAAGGATGACTTCCCATTACCAAATATTGGCTTGATTGTTGATCTCACAGCAAGTCATGAAATGTTATCATTAATGGATGGATTCTCTGGTTATAATCAAATAAATATCGCACCCGAGGATCAACACAAAACATCATTTACTTGTCCATGGGGAACTTTCTGCTGGAATGTCATGCCTTTCGGGCTAAAGAATGCAGGTGTTACATATCAAAGAGCCATGACTACTATCTTTCATGATCTTATGCACGTCATCGTGGAAGATTATGTTGACGACCTCTTGGGAAAATCAATAGACATAAATACACATTTTGGCATACTTTCAGTCGTCTTTGATCGGTTGGAAAAATACAAAGTAAGATTAAACCCCAAGAAATGTGTCTTTGGAGTAACCTCCGGGAAGCTCCTAGGATTCATTGTATCCAAAAGAGGAATTGAAGCTGATCCAGCAAAAGTTAAGGCCATCTTGGAAATGCAACCTCTGAGAAATATCAGTCAACTTTGATCCTTACAAGGCAGACTCCAGTCCATCCAAAGATTCATAGCCCAACTGGCAGATAAGTGTAATCCTTTTCAGCACCTGCTACATAAAAACATCAAATTCAAATGGGATGATAACTGTCAACAGGCTTTCCAGACACTCAAAGATTATCTTCTAAATCCGCCAGTTTTGATGCCACCAGTTCCAGATCAGCCTCTGTTACTATACATATCAGCTACTCCAACAGCACTGGGGGCACTCTTAGCGCAACAAAGTGCTGAAGGCAAGGAAAAAGCAGTATACTATATCAGCCGCACATTGGTAGGATATGAGCTAAACTACACACCAATTGAGCGTGCATGTCTCGCAGTGGTCTTTGCTTCGCAGAAATTACGACATTACATGCTCACTCATAAGACTAAGTTAGTTGCAAGAATAGACCCATTGAAATACCTTCTCAATAAAGCAACACTTACTGGGCGACTAGCCAAATGGGTAATGATACTGAGTGAATTCGACATCGAGTATGTGGACAGAAAAGCAATAAAAGGACAAGCCATTGTAGATCAATTAGCAGATGCTCCCATGATAGATGATGTTCCTCTAAGTTCAGAATTTCCAGATGAGTCCATTTTGACAATGTCATATGCAAAGCCATGGCAACTGTACTTCGACGACTCATACACACAGCATGGGGCAGGAGCTGGCATCCTCTTTATAACTCCTCAAGGAGATTCTATACCAAAATCATACCACTTATCATTTCCTTGCACTAACAATATAGCGGAATATGAGGCATTAACAACAGGATTACGAATTGCAGTTCAATGGAAGATCCATGAACTTCGTGTTTTTGGGGACTCCCAACTTGTCATCCGTCAAGCAACTAATGATTACCAAACAAAAGATGTAAAGTTAATGCCTTATAAACAACTGGTGGATGACCTGAAACAACACTTTACAAAGATAGACTTTGAGCAGATACCAAGAGAGCAGAATCGTGCCGCAGATGCCATGGCTACAATTGCTTCATTGATTGATTTACCTCCAAACAAGACCCGCTATGAGTTCTTGGTGGATAACCTTTTGGTCCCTTCATATGAGATCATACCTACTGAGACGATATGCGTTGTTGGTCCCAAATCCCAGTTATATGGTTCCATTTTCACATACCTACGTGACAATACTTTACCTCCTGATCTATCAAATAACCAATGTCGCACTTTCATTCGCCAATCCTCTCGATATGTCATTTTAGCTGATATCCTATACCAACGAGGTCTATATGGCACTCTTCTTAGATGTCTAGAAAGCGACGAAGCTCAGATTGCGTTACGGGAAGTGCATGAAGGGATATGTGGTCCACATGCTAGTGGTCCTACCTTGGCCAAGAAACTCATTAGGACTGGATATTACTGGCCCAATATGGAGAAAGACTCATATCAGTTTGTCAAGAAATGTAAGCAATGTCAAATTCATGGAGACCTCATACATGCGCCAACACAAGAACTTCAACCACTTGCATCTCCTTGGCCCTTTTGTCAGTGGGGACTTGATCTCATAGGCAAGATTCACCCTCCTTCTTCCAATGGTCATAAATTCATTATCACTACCACAGAGTATTTTACAAAATGGATTGAAGCTATGCCTCTCACACAAGTTACTGGAAAACAGATTGCTACATTCATCCTTAACTATATCATTTGCCGATACGGTATTCCTGTTTCCATTATCACTGATAACGAGCATCCCTTCAAAAATCAGGATGTTCATGAACTCTGTGACCGCTTCCATATTTCCCATCGTTTCTCCACACCATATTACCCCCAAGGTAATGGCCAAGCTGAGGCGTCTAATAAAACAATCCTTAAAATCCTAAAGAAGACAGTTGACGATGCTGGTCGTAATTGGCATATCCAACTTAATCCTGCACTTTGGGCCTACCGCACAAGTGTCCGCACACCTACAGGAGCTACACCCTATTCACTTGTCTATGGCACTGAAGCTATCTTGCCTATTGAGGTCGAGCTACCCTCATTACGGGTTTCTTTGCAAAACATCATCAGTAATGAAGACTATAGGGTCTCTCGCTTACAAGAGCTGGAACTACTGGATGAACGAAGACAAATTGCTTTTAATCATCTCAAGGCTTATCAACAACGAATGAGTCGCAGCTACAATCACAAAGTCAAGCCTCGCACATTTGAGGTAGGTGACTTAGTTCTCAGAGAAAATCCTAAAAATCAACAAGACAGAGAGAAGAAGGGCAAGTTTGAACCAAACCGGCTTGGTCCCTACATTGTTACAACAGCATATGGATCTGGTGCATATCAGCTCTCAACTACAGAAGGTGAACCTTTGGAGGATCCTATCAACAACATGCACCTTCACAGGTTCTACACATAGCTCTTCGGAATATCCTAAGTTCAAAAATACTAAAAAATCAAAAATTTCAAAAATACAAAAAAAGTTATAAAACAAAAAAAATCGTTACTTGGTGAAAACCTGGCAAACAGGCGCCTTGTGACACAAAAAAACATTGAAAAAATTGAAAAAAGTAAAGAGAAATAATTTCGTCCAACGGTGAAAACCACTTCGGTGGCGCCATGGGCAAGTACCATGGTGAAAACTGGGTCACCAGTGCCATGCGTAGAGACATTGCTCCTCCCTCCTTCAGGATTCTCTTTCATCCTTTCACTTTGCACACACTTACAACCTATTCGTTCATAATAAACTTACCCATTCCCATCATGGCTTGTTATTGATCTACCCAAGATTGGTAAGCCATTCATAATAAACCTTCCTTTTCATCCCTTTCCATCCATAATAAAACAGATCCTATCTGTGGCTAAGGCAAATCCTACGTCTAGTAATGGGTGTGGAACTGAGAACATCACATGTTTCGAGGAGTACAGTTTCTTCTAGCTTTCTTCAGTCTATCCGCGCACAATCCGCAATAAAGCAACATTTGCGTCACAGATTCGCAATAAAGTTTCATCTTCTCCGCAATAAAGTATCAGTTTCATGGATTCAGTCAGTTTCAGATGAGACACAGCAGCAACAATGGGCTTCAACAAATCAAATCTTTCAACAGACTCAGACAACATTATGGTTCAGTGCTATCTATCCTTTTTGTGAAAGTAAACATTGTGACCATAATCAAATAAGACTTATACAAGTGACAAGAGAAACTAAACTTGAGGACTACAGTGGATGTTGGTGTCGAGTCTTGGTTTTCTTTTGATTTTATCTTTTGGTGACATGTCTTTTAGCTTTTCCGGGATGTCTCTGACTAGAGATTCTATCTCCAGGATGTCTTTTGACTAGAAAGGTGAGGATGGGGTATCGTCACCTATTTTTGTTTGCTGTCTGTGGATTGTCTCTTAGTAATGCTATGACTTGTCCAAGGATATGAGGACACTGTGAGTCTAGTGTGAACTGGGGCATTCCTTGTTTGTGATTGTCTTATCTCCATGCAAACAGGTACAATGACTTTCTGGGTCGAACATATGCCTCGATTGTCATAACCTACTTGCCATAATAAAGCTCAATGATGATAACGCACAAGAAGCTCTTTCACTTTCATATCTTCTGTCTTTCATCCCCCTTTCTTGATTGACTCCCATTGTCCTTCTCGAGTCCGCGTAGCCTGCTATCACATGACTGAGTATAATGACACACCAAAAACATTTGCATTTTATATAGTTGCACCTGCATTGCCACATATAAGCATTTCATACATACATATAGATATCACAATCGCATCACATCCTACACACAACACCTATTAGCACAATTTACATTTGCATTATCATATTCATCTGCATTACATACATTCACTTTTGCATCATGCATAACATGTTAAAACATAAAAGAACAAAAATATTGCATTGCATCATATACATATTTGCATCCATAACATATCATAAGCATCACATAAGAACATCTCATCACATAGGTACACATGCATATAGCTGCCGCAAAAATGAATCATCTCATATATAATCATAAAAGTGTCATGATACAATGATGTCAAAAATCATATGGCTACAATCACCCGCAGGTGTCTACAATACAAAAATGGTACAAAACTAATACAAAGGGAGCCCTCTATGGCTATGATGAACTCCCTCCCTCAGAGCCGCCTGGCCTCGATGGAATCTGAGCCCCTAAAGGACTCGCCCCAGGATCATCCCGCCTGTCCCCTCTATCTGGTGGTGGTGGAGGACCCATAAGCCCACCACTCGATGCCTGTCTCCTCCGACTCCCTCCCATAGCTGTCGCTGTACGTGACGATCTATGGAAGCTCCTCGCCCGCTGATCTGCCAGCAGTGTACCATAGTAGAGATCTCTCCAGTAGGCTATCTCCTCCCCTGCCCGCAGGACATAAGCGTACCCTGCCCCTGTATCCTCCGCTGCCTGTCTCCCGACCCTCAGTGCTGTCTCAGCCTCTGTATAGCGCTAGATAGCCTAATCCCGCTCCCACTCAGTATCTCTGAGCCTCATCCTGAGCTGATCCCTCTCCCTCTCCCTCTCCAGCTCCTGGATCTCATATGCCTAGCCTTGGCAGATCTCCCTCAGATCTAGCAGCTCATCCTCCACTGGATCAACCTCCTCTGCCTCTGCCTCTGGCTCCCCCTGTACGGGTGCCTGCTTCTGTGCCTGTACCTGTCCCTATACTGGTGCCTGTACAGGTACCTGTCTCTGTCCCTGTCCCTGTATCTGTACCTTCTTGGGACCCTGTGTTGCTGGCACCTGTAAAGGCAATCCACCGCGACCTCTCACCACCCAAGTCTGCCTCTCCTCTCCACCCTCCCTTCGAGGTGCAACCCGCCTCTCTCCAACTACTCCCCTCCTCCTCCGTCGGCCTCTACCCCCATCACCGCCACCCTCCTCATCATTTCCCCCCCCATCTCCCTCCAATGCCTCTCCTGGATCTGTCAACCGTGGGAACGGATGCTCTGCCCAATAAGCTGTATACTCAACATCCATGCTGGCATCCTCGATCTCAGGTCACATATCCCAGGGTAAGGGTATCATCTCTATCAGCTGAGTCACTGCCTGATCATACAATAGCAACAGCCCAAACTATGCCTGATCTCTAACTGTGCAGGCATACATGCCTGAGCCCTAGGGCATCCTCTGAATCCGGCCAAACTGTCGGCCAATCCTGTCTACAAGCTGTCTCTCTAGTACATAGGGCATCCACCCAATCAGGTACCTACTCCAGAAGGTGTACGGCAACTCAACTGTGTCATCCTCCCACTGCTCGCAGCCCAGATATGGTCTCCATATGACCTCATCGATGTCATCTATCACTCGCCGCCAATACTCTAGCCTGCCAATCCGCAGCTGTGATGTGATCATATCATACAAATGTACAAAGCTGCATCCATGACCTCTGCCCCTGAAGTGTATCGGTCGGGTAGCCGGCAGATGCTTGTAGGCCCATACCTGCAGCAATGTCACTCCACAACCCAGTCCCACTGATCCATGATAAACAAACTGATGAAGCTCATAATACAAATGGGCCAGCACACATGGTCCCCAGGCATATCTGGTGTGCTGCGTCGCCAGAGTCTCCAATGTTCCTCCCTAGCCCACAGCCAACCCCCGTGTCGCCCTATCTGGACACAGGAACCCACTGATAGCTCCTTCGATCACTGCCGACAATGCTAACCCTGTGGCTGTCATGGTATCCCATGCCACGTGTCCTGCCCTTATCTCCAATCCTGGGTCCTGGAACACCCATCTCAGGGCCTCTCTGTCGCCATCTTGATCATATGGGATCAGCTCCCCATCGATCGGTATCCTCAATATCCTGTATACATCCTCTAGGGTGATTGTCATCTCACCCATCGGCAAATGAAACGTGCACGTCTCAGAGTGCCATCTCTCAGCTAGCGCAGTCAACAAACCCATGTTTGCCCGAAACTCAGGCACATATAGTACATGTCTCAAACCCATCTCCTCGATGGCAGCTCTGTCCTCGGCTGTCAATTCAGGTCGCAACCTCTGAGTAGACGGGAATCTCTCCTATGACTCTAGCATCGGCAAATACTCCTGCAGTCAAGCAAATCAATCATGTCAGTCATCGTGGCATTCACTGTTTATCACAAAGTGCTACTCTTTATCTAAATGCATATGGTTATCTATCCTAGTGACACTCACTGTTCATCACAAAGTGTTGCTATTTATTCTAGTAGTACTCCCTGTTCATCACAAAGTACTACGTGTGTGACACTCACTGTTCATCACAAAGTGTTACTCACATTTGCACTCCCTGTTCATCACAAAGTGCTGCTCATATTTCAGTACTCCCTGTTCATCACAAAGTACTCTATCTTGGTACTCATTGTTCATCACAAAGTGCCTGGATCTATTCTAGTCTTCCTAGAGGACCTGCTTGAGTGTATCCTCTTAGCAGCTTATCCAATCGATAGCATATGTTCATCACAGAACTGCCGATTTGACCTAGAAGATGCAAATTCATACTTTTCCAAACGCAAATGCGCTTACCTGACATAAACGCCATCGCTGCTGACTGCTCCTGCTCTATTCTCGCTCTGCAATATGCTCTCGTGGATGTGTAGATGACAATGAGGATGTATTTTTCCCCTGTGGTCTATCTTATAGCCTATCCTAGCCCTTACCTTCGTTTCCCGAGTCAGTCTTCTTTATCCCGTGACTTTGTCACTTTATCCGGTCTGTCCATTCTAGCCTTTCTTTCTTATCTAGAGATTGTCTGCGATCTTTCCAGACATTTTCATCCAATCTCTCGAGGGGGCATATCATTCCCATTCTGGGGCAACTCTATATCAGTTCATCTTATCTTCTTTGAAACAACGCGACAAGCCGCATTGTCTCAAAGAGGGGCAAAATGTAGACACCCAAAATTGTCATGTCTAATTAAATGAATATTTTATTTATTTAATTACTTTAGCCTAATTCTTCTATTAATTAAATAAATCTTTATTTATTTAATTAATTCATTTATCCTCTTCTAGCCTTATTTCTCATTTAAATAAATACATTTATTTATTTAAATTATCCTTTTCCTAAATTAAATAAATATCTTATTTATTTAATTGATCCCACTTCTTCTATTAATTAAATAAATCTTTATTTATTTAATTAATTCATTAGCCTTTTCTACCCATGACACATGTCATTCATCTCTTAATTCCTACACTACCTACCTCTTTCATTATTTTATTATTTCTTTTACCTACCCTCTAATCATAGCCGACCTCCTTTTACACCTCTCAATCTTATCCCTCCATTTCATATAGTGTCTTCTATATAAGGAGATGCTTCCCTCATTATCAAACCCTAATCACTGAGTCTAAGGAATCAACTTATGCAATTGACTACACTACGATCCTACTTGCAACCACATTCCGTTCTTTGTTGAGCTCTTGTGCACATAAAATTTGAAAGCAAATATATCAAGCAAGATCAATGGAGATAGGAATAATGGAGATCAAAACCCTATTGGACATGTGATGGTATAATCTTTGTGATTTCATTTGATTTGCATTGTCTTAGGTAATCTTCATATGTTATGGTGGATCTTTGTTGATTGTTAGGCTAGGGTTTTGTGGTTGAATTCATTTAGCCTTTCAATATCGTTATTATTGTTATCCATTTTCACCATATACATTTTTGCCCAGTCATCCTAATCATGTAGAAAATAATTCCTCAGATATAAATCCTTTTGCTGAACTTTATCAAACCCCAGAGAATTTGAATCACCCTGAATTTGAATTCCCAAAAGGTAGTCTTCATTTTCTCTTTGGACCTCAAGAAGAAGAGTTTCATATAGTAACAACCCCCACAAGTCCAATGCAAGGAAACCCACCTCTTGGTGGAAATAATCCACCACCACAACCAAACCCAACGTTTGAATTCCCCATATCCGATCAGCATGATAATACCAATCTCAAGACATTCCAGCTTGTTCCCTCCCTAATTCTATGGATTGGTTACAGAGGACCCAAACACATTTCTGTTTGAGTTTAATGTTCTCTGTAGGAGTTTTGACTATACTACTAATGCCCATAGACTCAAAATATTTCCTGCCACCTTGAAGGAGTCATCCTTGAGATGGTTTATGAGCTTGGGTAGTAGTACAATCAATACATGGGATGAGATGAAATGGTTGTTTCTTACAAAATACAAAGATTATTGTAGAGGCACTGATCGTCATGGGGATGATATCTTTAAAATGACACAGAAAGAAGATAAGAGTCTTGAAGATTATCTGGAGAGGTTTCTGTTTAGTGTCAAAAAGTCCAAACATAGTACTCTCAATGAAGATTCCTTCAAGTTGATATTTTTGAGGGGAATCAGTGATGAATGCACTGATTCTTTGGATCTTATGGGAGGAGGTGACATTAGACAGTCCACTTGGGCTAAAATAGGACAAATTTGTAAGAAGTATTCCAGATCTTCTTCTAAGAAGAACAAATGTTTCAAGCCAGGAGCATCATCATCCACATCTAGTACTAGAGTTTCTAGACTGGAACTTAGCCATTTATTGAAGGACTTTAAGGAGGACATTATAAATAATATGGCTACCCAGTTGGATACACTTGCAGCTAAGAAGAAGCATGAAGAATTTGATGCATTTCTTGCAGAATTTTGCCCTCATTGTAGACAACGAAAGAAGGATTGCGGATGCAAAATGGTTGCAAATGTGGAAGTTCCTGACTTCAAGCCAATACAAGGTGAGGATGAGAAAGTCTTCTATGTTTCTCAAAGAAGGCCAAATTTCCAAAGAGAAGGTATGCCTCTGGATCCACTTTCTTTTTTTGGTTATAGTGGAAATTCTTATGTGCCAAATAATCAATGGAACCACCTTATGCTCAAAATCTTGGTAATTATCAAAACTGGTATGGTTCTCAAGCCCAACGACAACATTTTGGTAATCAAATGCCACAGTGGCAACAACCACAAGGGAATTGGTATCCACCTCAAAGCCAAGGAAGTCAGTTTCAAGGGAATTGACAACCTACTTCTCAATGGAGGGGGAGTCAGTCATGGAATGCCCAATCTTCTGATTATCAACAACCTATTCAACAACCACAACCTCCTGCACTAATGCCTCCTCCTGTAGCCACTATTGTCCCACCTAAGCCAACGCAGTTGCCTACTCAACCACTGCCAAATCCTAATATTAAGCCCCAACAACAACAACAAACTTATTCAGTAGATCTTAATCAATACCCAGCCTATTCTCTATCTCTAAGTGATATTCAGCTCCGATCTGGGACAAAACTGCCTAATCCATCTCCTCCAGTTATCACTGAGGTACAAGAAGAATAAGAAATCTCTAATCCAATAGATGCAATACCTCAGAAGCAGATATTACCACCATTTCCCCAGAGATTGCAAGAAAAGGAAGTTCCCACAGAACAAGAGAAAGGCTTTGGTATTATAGAGCAACTGAAGCATGTTTGTGTTAAAACACCATTGTTGCAGGCAATAAAAGATGTTCCTATATATAGTAAGGCACTGAGAGAAGCATGTCTAAAAAACCTGGCAGGAAGAAGAAGGATCCACAAACAGTGCATGTTATGGGTCAATTGGTAGATATTATGTTAGGCAAAGTTGCAATTCCAAAATATTCTGATCCAGGTAGTCCTGTTGTAAATATAGTCATTAATGGCAACCAGATAAGAAATGTTTTAATTGATTTAGGGGCAGCCATTAATGTGATGACATGAAAAGTAATGAAACAACTTGAAATCAATGGTCTAAGGCCTACACCCAGAGTTCTACAACTTGTTGATAACTCTACAGTGAGACCTGATAGTATGATTGAAGATGTAGTGGTTATTTTGGATTCATGGGAATACCCTGCAAACTTTATGATTCTATCTCCAAAGGCAACATTGGGAGGATATCCGATGATTTTGGGAAGAACTTGGCTTGCCACAACTGATGCATATATTGGATGTAGATCAGGGGACATGACTATTTCAGATGGGAATTCTACAAAAACATTAGCCTTGTATTCTCCTGCACAACCCCAACTTGATCACCAACAAGCCGTTTGGCCTATTTTGGGAGAAGAATCTGAGGGAGTTGACTCTAGTAATCACCTTATGATGATTAATCAAGGGCCATTCATGCAATTACATGATGACGACTCAATTATTTATAAAGTTTTGATAAATGAGTTGATACAAGAACAACAATTGCAGGAGTTGGTTCCGAATATTGCAGGTTTGGACTTTCCTACAGCCACTGATATATTGCATACTCTATTGCCGTAGAAAGTATCTTCTTCTCATTTTTCTGATATGAACCAGATTGATCTTACTATCCAGATAGAAGTTGATTTGAATAAATGTTTGAATATCAATAGAGATCTTTTAGATACTCAAAAAGAGGCCCTTGTGGACTTGCTGAAATATCATAAAAATGCTTTTGCATGGGATAGATCCAACGGTTTGCACCCACCGTATTTATATAAAAGAAGAGTATTGTCCACTCAAACAACCGCAAAGAAGAATCAATCCTGCATTAAAAGAAATAGTTAAAGAAGAATTGTAAAAGTTGTTAAAGGCTGGATTTATCTATCCTATCTCTGATAGCCAATGGGTATCACCTTTGGCAATAGTCCCTAAGAAAGGAGGAAAATGGAGGGTATGTGTTGATTATAGAGCCCTGAATTTAGCAACAAGAAAATATCATTTTCCATT